>NC_034409.1:103020235-103320235 GCF_002078875.1 Numida meleagris
AGAAAGTCAGTTTTCAATTAAAAAAAAAGCCAAAATACAAATCCTACCTTGGAATTCATGAATGCCAGCTATGCTTGGTGCATCTAGAAGCCAGTCAGTGAGGGTCTGATTTTTAAAGGCAATACTTCGAAACTGCTTCCCCCCGTTTACATTCCATGTCCCAACGCAGACTCGAACTTTTTTCGGTTTTGCATACTTGTAAAAGTTTTCACACATACTCTTTAGCACTTTTACAGATGCTGCAAAAACATTTGAAAATATGTTATTCTTATACAGGATTTCCTTTTTGCTTATTTTCCTTTTTCTTCCCCTTAAAATTTGGCAATGAGATCTTTTCCTTAAAAAAAAAAAAAGGCAATAAATCCATGCACAGACATACAGAAAGTTAAACTGTGAAAGCAAAATGGATGCAGCATTTCACCAGGTGAAGTACATTTGCAGACATTTTATTTGCCTGGGTAGGATACCGACTGAATGAAAGATTGAAATAATTTGTTCAAAATTATGTATTGTGTAATATATATACTCACACACACTACATATATAGTAATACATGTTACTATATATATTTTATATGGTATTTATATTATTATAGAAAATTAAATGTAGTCATATGTTATATACAGAAATACATATTTAATATTACATACACCTCCACTACCTAGAGGTGTTCAAGGCCAGGTTGGATGGGGCCCTGTGCAGCCTGGTCTAGTATTAGATGTGGAGATTGGTGGCCCTGACTGCAGCAGGTGGATTGGAGCTTGATGATCCTTGAGGTCCCTTCCAACCCAAGCCATTCTACGATTCTATTATATTTATATTTCTCTATATAGTAATATATATGTTAATATATAATAAATATCTACAATTCTCTAACCTATCTATGATTCCCTATGGAAATTTATTTTGAATACATGCCAACACAGATATCTCATTTACATAGATTGCATTTATGAAATTAGAATCTCATTAAAAAACACAACAATTTACAGATGTTAATTTCTTGAAATGAAAAAATGATTGATTGATATAAATCAATTTACTAAAACAGATAAGGTAAATTATCTTATCAAAATATGTTCTTTTAAAATCACAAATCCAAATTCCTGTTTAGGTAAGTTGAAAGACTGAAGCTCTGTTTTAATGAGGGAAGTAGACTAGGATTTGAAACTATCTTCTCTGCTACCGCATCCTTTCTGTGCTTTGTTTCTATGTGCCAAATGGGAAAGAGTAGTGACCTACTTGTAAAGGGCACTGTGAGAAGAAAAATATATATATTTAATGCTTAGACACTGAAGTTACAGAGATTTGAAAAGTCCCTTCACAGATCAGCTGCATAATATATGTAGAATCACAGAATTGCTCAGGTTGGAAAAGACCTCCAAGATCATCAAATCCAACTCAACCTAACTATACTACCCTAACTCCAACAACCCACCGCTAAATCATGTCCCTGAGCACCACATCCAAACGGTTTTTAAACACATTCAGGGATGGTGACTCAACCACCTCCCTGGGGAGCCTGTTCCAGTGCTTAACAACCCTTTCTGTAACAAAGTTTTTCCTGATATCCAACCTAAACCTCCCCTGGCGCAACTTGAGGCCATTTCCCCTTGTCCTGTCACCTGTCACCAGTGAGAAGAGACCAACCCCGCTATGTATATATAATAAATATAGTTATTTCTTGAAGCAAACAAACAGGTCATTTTTTTTAAGCTATTTTTTTCCTCTAATTTAAGTGGGAAAGAAATTGCATTAGATGTGAACTCTACTGCTTGCACTGTACTTTATTCAAGCAATATTAATTTATCTACTTATAAGACTGTCATGGTTATCAGCCTATGAGAATCATGTAAACTTCATTAGATGGAATTCTTCCCTCCACCAGGATTACTAGTGAGCTGTGATTTTGTCAAATTTTTAGTTATTCTTTTATATTTACCATCTTTAAATTTGCTCCAGAATTTTGGCTACCCAGTTAAAACAAAAACCAAGGATCCTCTGGCCATAGTGGTTCTAAACCAAACTGGAACTAACAGAAGAAAATATAATGTATTTGTTGTTTATGAAGAACTCCACTGCTGACTGCATTATATAGCTGTATGTGGGGCAATCACACACAAAAGCCAGCGAATTGACTGGTGTCTAAGAGTAATGCAAGCAGATCATGTTTGTGATCGCACCATTAATTTCCTTATCATAGTCCAGGCAAATGAAGTCAACAAAACTGTAAGGAGTCAACAGAGGACAGCCACCTACTGAGGTTACTACCAGAAGTACCTACATGCTAAGCAACAGTCAAGTCAAGAAGTCCACAAATTCAAGAAAAACCAATGAGAGTCAAAGAGAGAAACTACCCCAGCACTTGACCACTGAAATGAAACTAGTCCAAGAATGCTGCAGCCAGAATGCATGCAAGTACCCCATCACACAAAGGGTGAGCTGAACCCAAGGAACCCAAAACAGTACCACAGAGAAGTTCTGAAGATCTGCATAGATTAGTCTTTGTAGAGTTCCCAGCAAGTTTAAAAACTGAGCTTGGACTTCTATTTCCCTCACTTCAGCCCCTCTTCCTTTTTCTTTCAGTAGTACCTTTGAGCTTAAACAGTTGCTCCAAATAATTCATATTTCCTACCACACAAAATCAAATTACTGCCTACTTAACTCCTGCTACTGTAATGAGTCCCTAACGTGAAAAATAATATCAGAACAGAATGTAACGTCATCAGAGATCTGATAACATGCTTATTGCAAACACAAAAATGATATTGTTACGTTAGAAAAACTTCTAATTTGTAGAATGACTCTTCATTCAAAATGAGAATAAGAAAGGAGAAACAAGATAATTTCACACCTTTTTCCAAAACAGTAAATGAGCCAATGGTTTTTCAGAGCTCCTGAACCTCCTGCATACATTATTTTCCTTCACATTTCTATGCATTTACCCTTTTAACAAAAAGGTTGTCCCACTCTATTTGTAACAAGAGTGTTTTAACTGCTGTTCACACTAAGCAGGCACACATTTGGAAATCAGTTCCGCAAAAGGAATATTAATTCAAAATTCTATACAACTGAACACTTATGCTGCAATGTCTAAATTATTGCAGATATTTTTCAACATATGCAATCTGTATCCAGGTTCTGGATATTCTGAAGTAAAATATTACATTAGTAAGTTAAAAAAAAAACATTTATGACTCCTGGTGAGTTATAAGACTGATAATAGTTTAGATGGTAACACCATAAATGACAAAGTCAAACACTTCAGATGTTTCTCAACAAAAACTTAGTCAACAACAAATTCTTAAGTGTTTCTTCCACGGATCCTCCCCACTCATTCTGCAGCACATGGGGCTCATGGCTACTACCTGAGTATTCAAGTTCCAGGGAGACTGTGCAGAACCCCATCATTCCTAAATAATTGTTCAAATACTTTTTTAATTTTAAGAGCCTCCTGTTTTCTCTCCCTCTCCCTTTATCTTCCCAGGTATTGAGTATATACCTTTTCCCCTCGCCTAGAAACCAAGCATCTAATCTGACTTGAGCAAAATTACTTCCAAAAAGTAGCAAAATGAACCCAATTAATACAATGGCTCAGAAACTGCTGTTTAAGTTTTCTCAGTATACACTAAAATCTGAATATACAAGCATTAGGAATATTGTTTTTTTAACTAATAGTTTCTATGAGCAAGGAGGTGATGAAGTGCTGAACAGCTGAGAAGTACTCACAGTCCTCCCTTAAAAACACATAGCATGTATAAATCATCTCTTCAAATGGAGCAGCTCCATGTGACCAGATAAAGTTACAACAGAAAGGAGAATTTTCACAAGCCAATATCTCATTTTAAGCTCAAAAAACAATGGTCAAAAATATTATTAACATCATGTCTCAAGATTAGGAGTTAACTATGATGGTTCCTCTTTGAGTTTTCTCTTCACTGAGAGCTCTACCTAAATAGATGCTCTAATACTTTCACATTGCACGCAAAGATAATCGTATCTCAGTAGTTTTGACTGTACTTTCACTCCACAAAAGTGTGTTTCAGCACATTATTTCAGATTATTCTTGTACAACATAAGCCGTCACTGGGAGATTAACACAGTCAGTTTCATGCAAGGACACAAGCAGGTAGAGCCTTCTAAGGGCAAAGACAATGAAGTTACAAATTGTACTAAGGAATTTTACCTTATATCTCCCCAAAACCAACCATTTTGACAAAACAAGAACACTGAAGTTCTCAAATCAGATAAAAATGCAAAGTCCTCTACAGCTAGACTAAAGCAGCTGCAAAAATAAAATAAATCAACAAAAACCAACCTGTCTGTTTTCATAATCCACACCCAAGCACAACCATAACCTTTTTCACTTCCTGTACTTTCACTTCCCTTGTATTAGAGAGACTTGCTTGTAGTAAGGAATTATTTGGCAGAGAAACATCAGCTCCAAATAATACAGAGAAAATGTGAGCCCAAGACCAAGTATTATGGAAATAGACACAAGAAAAAAAGCCAGAGAAAAACAGCTGCTTGGATATTTAAGCTTAATTTTCTATACTATACCTGATTGTAATGACTGCTCTGAAACTACGGAAGCAGTAAGAAGGAAACAAGAGAAAAATTAGTCAAACAGGCAATTACTTTAAAAAAAAATATTCAGAGAGAACATGTTATAATATACATTTTATTGTGCATAACTGTTCGCATCAGTCAAGCACATCTTTTATGCTGCAAAATCTAAAAAGTTTCACAACAGCATTGACAAAGTCTCCATTCTTGCCCTACTAATATTAGTCCTTAGTACGCTGAAGTATCTCTCTAGTTAATTCCTCGCCTACTAGAAAACGCAATGACCTTATGTTCTGTGAAGGCTGACATGTTCTACCACTGACAGAAGCTGCAAATATCAAAAGGCCAGCTTGCATTCACAGAGAAAATGAGAAGGAACAAGAAGGACTTTCAATTAGCTTTGAGGCAGGGTCAATTTAGCAAGTTACTGATGCAGGAAAAATTACAATTACATGAAATCTTGTGGTAAAAAAAGTGAGAGGAAAAGTCTTTTGGGCTCCATGTAGTAAACAAGATGAACACTACAACTGGGCAAGATTTTTCTTGCACCACTTGCTACTTTCCCTGTGTGTAGGAGTTCCAGATGGATGCAACACAACTGCACTCCTGGGGATTGCACAGGCTACGCCTCTGCTTGGAAATGCAGAGTTCTGTAATCCAACGCCCCGTTCTCATCAGATGAGCTAGATTCAGGTAAGCTCTGACCTTGGTGCAGAATTTCACCCATTCCCTGACATACTTTGGTGGTGCACACGTTCATGGGAAAGGTCTGTTTACACACAAAAACACTTTTTTTTTTGTGATGGAAACTCATTCACTAGGAATTTTCTGATAGCTCCTGTTAGCTTAAACTTTCTTCTATTAGGAAAAAAACCTTTTTGCCCCTCAGTAGAGGAAACCAAAATGATAAATACAATCATTAAGTGCTCTTAAGTTAGCAAAAAAAAAGAATAAATGCTCTGCATCTGGTTTAACACCACAGTGAGAAGTTCTTCACTGACATGACATGACAGACCAAATAAAGGAAGACAAACAATCAAAAAAACATTTTTAAAATAAACCAGGATTTACTTTTCCCCCAAATTCAGTGTGTAATTGTTGTAGCTAATGCTTGCTATAAATGGATTTGAAGAAGTGAACAAACCCTATCTCAAATGCATCTACTGTAAAGTTCTGAGAAATACACTCCCCAAATATTTTCCTATTAAACCACCAGATATGAACAAAATATAAACCGTAAACAAATTACTGCAGCACGTTAGTTCGGTAATATTAGTTAAGGAGAAGCAACTTTTATCTTTTAATAAGCCAACAGAATATAAAAAAGCAATTACAATTGCCATTACTGCTTTGAAAACAGACTCCATACAGCTTTCTTACACCAAATAGTTATCAGACAGATGAAAATCCTGAAAGACACATACCGCGTAAACTGCTGGTGGTTAAGAGAGCCCGTGCTTTATCTGCTAAATCACTATTTAGGGTATTTCCCAATAACAAAACATCAATGGCCTCCTGCTTGGAGCTATCAAAAAAGTTATTTTGAATCGTTCTGGTCACAGAACGAGCACCATCCTTCAGCTTTCCAGCCTGTTAGGGAGGAATACGTATAAAATATTTTATGTTGGACATCGCTCATAAAAACATTGGCAATATTCATTAACATTTTTGTAAACTTCATTAATAATTTTAAAATCTAAGGCAATTTCCTTCCTTCACTGTTAAATAAGAGCCTTCTGACTACTGTACTATATCCATTTTTTCCCCAAATGCTAAACCACATGCTAACACCTTCAAGGCACATCTAATAACCAGATTATTGCAGTTTAAATTATTCAAATTAAGTAAAATTCTGCTGGAAGGGGAATACATTTTTTTTTCCCTTAAACCCTTAGTCTTCAAAAATTAAATCAATATAATGCCATGTTTAGACCATGATACAGGATTTTGGGCTTTTCCCCAAATCATGAAAAATGAACAAGCACTTAAGTCCATGTGCCATGATGCATGAATATGTATGCATATATGCACATACGAGCATATTAGTTCAGAATTCATATCCTGAAATATCCACATTACAGAAGGGATAGCTTCAATTTATTAAGACTCCTTAACTTTTTAAAGTAACATGCAAGTCTCATGCAGTATCCCAGAAGGAATGTACACACCAATCTATAGCTACATATGTACCAAGACACTGTCACTACACACACTGCATACCAGCAACGCAGTGGAATAGTCCTCCAAAAGAGCAGTGTCTAACAACCTGAAAGAAGAATCTTCAAGAGATGTACTGGTACTACAAACAGTATCTGAGGGTCAGACTTACAGAAGAAAATGTGAACAGCATGTCATGCAGTCTCCTACTTGACTCAAAAGCCAGCAGTGTGAACCTGCGTGCACAGCACTGACAATGACTTCACTGGCACAAAGACATTTTCTTGATTACTTGGATTACTGCGTCTTATGTACACAAACGGATTTTGCCTGCAAAGCATTTTACAATAGCATGTGTTTGCGTTAAATGTAAACACATGCTATTGAATGTGTGTGAAATATACAGACCATAATCCATCAGGGATGCTGCATGGTATTATACTATCATTAAAAACACCCTAAGTTTATAATTGGCATTGTTCATGAAGGTCTCTTAAATGCACGTATGAAAAAAGGCAAAAGCTTAAGAAAACTACAAAACCAATCCATCACGTAGTTCAATGAACTGTACTATGTAACAAGAAAAGGAACTACTGTTTTGTCAAAGATAAGTAGTAGCAGATTAGCAGCATGATTTTGTAAGACAATGTGGATGAAGCAGTGGGAAGCATACTATTGCAACAGAATTCTAATAGGCTGCTGCTCGTTTTCTGTCAGAAAATGTACAGCTTAAGACATGATCCAAAAAACACACTCACCATTCACATATCAGGCAATTAATTGAAAGGAACCCAGAGAGAGCAAAAGAAAGAGTAGGTAAGGAGTTAGATGTAATGAGTATTATCATTCTTTAAAAAAGGACTGTTTTTCAATACATTAACATGATTAAGGTTAAAATACATTCTCTCCTATCCCAAATTTCCATATTTTTACTTCTAAAGTACTCTTGGTCTTTGAAGAATCAAACTGACCAACTTTTCATTTGAGAAATGAGAAAAACAAGTTTAAAACAAAATTCTAAAATACATTAGCAGAGTGCTTACGAAGATACCGAGTAGTGACCTGGTCAAGTTTCACTGAAAGAATGGCAACTAATGGATGGCTTTGCAAGTATTAGAGGCCCTAACCTAATTCAAAGGTAGAGCCTTTGAATTACAGCACTCACTAACTAGTTGTACCAGGACAGGGATCCCTATGACAACGATGGACTATTCTGTATTATTACAAAAACAGCAGAGTAAATATACTCTGCATTTTACACATTAAAAATTGAAGTGTAAATACAATAAAAGCATTTCACAAAGTAAAAAAAAAATAAAAATAAATAAGTAGTCTAATGAATGCCAGGAAAGTATTAATTTAGGAGAAGAAACAAATAAAGTTGAATGAAAAAGTCAGGAGAAGGGGAAACACCCCATAAGATACTTACTGTAGCTTTCCTGAGGGTCTGGGTGATGTAAAAAATTAAAACTGAAGGTTTTTGTTTTTTTTTTTAAATTCCATTCTATACTAAAATATGAGCAATTACCAAATGAGAAGGCCTTGATGCACCAATTAAGGGCAGACTCAGCAACAAGCCCATGTAGTTGTTTTTATGTAGCTTACTTGCGATGCCTTCTACTTGTGCAGAGAAGGACCCTGATATGGTTTGAATGAAGAAACAGTGGCAAACAAAACAGTCAACTATGAATACAGAGTAAACGTGGAAATGAGATGAACAGAGATCATGGAATGTGAAGCAATGTATTCTTGAATGAAAAGAACGGTATGAAAAGAAATTCTTGAAGGAACTAAGGGTAATAATTACCATGGTTCAATATTTTTTTTTTGTCTTGACAAGTATTACAGGTAGAGAAACAAAAAAAAGCAACATTGTTAAAAAGAGAAATTAGAGGCAGCATTAGGAAATTTGAATTACTCAGCATCAACAAAACCAAAACAAACTGATGAGAAACAGAGCATTACAGTGCCATGTAGTACATTACTCCATTGAAAAGGAAGGTAGAAACAGAATTTGATGGTCTGGGGGGTTATTATTATTGTTTTTCCAGTAATTGCAGAACTAAAAAGAAAGAGCTAGATGAGCATGCAGAGGAAGAACACTCTACCATAACCTGCTAAATTTTAGCACTGTTAATAAATGCTAGAAGCACAAACAACAATCTCCAGTGGAATACATTTGAAAAGAAAGGAGATGCACTGAATGAAACTAAAACAATAGAAGGCAGAGGTACAGACAGAAAAGTGAAATGATCAAAGAAATTAGAGCTGATTTGAAAACACACCTTTTTTTAAAGCTATGATCAAATGAAATCAAAGATTTGAGCCTCATCCTTTCCTAGAGGATAGTATTATTGGGGAAGCAGGGGCATGGCTAAGAAAGGATGCACTGAAACAAGATCTGGCTGTCAAGATAACCAACCTTTTCTCATTAAAAGCTTTTCTTTTTCCCCATTCATTGGCTTATTAAGATTACAGCAAAAGTGCACTTCTTAAAAGATGATCCTTAAATTCATGACAGAATCTAAAAAAATAAATACACATTGAAACTTGCTAAAATTTTAAATAAAACGCACTTTACCTTAGCTTTTCCTTCCAGAGCTCCAGTTCCAGCATAAATTTTACTGACAGAATCTCCATTCACAGACCACATGGATCGGAAAACTTCCTGAAAGCGAGTCACCAGCTGAGGCTTCTCAGCTAATCCTAACACCTCCAGTTGTTTTGTTAGCATCTGCAACAGTTGAAGGCAACATTTGCAAGAGAAAGATCTTCAATCTTTTCCAATATATTTTTTAAAAAATACATCACATTTTTTTCAGCATATATGCATCCCCCAAAAAAATCTTTTTTTTTTTTATACCTGATATATCATACTGAACAAATTAATACCATGTCATGTTTGTAAAATAGTATTGTACCTGGAGCTTTAGCTTCAGCATTTCATTTTGGTTTAAAAACAGGTAGAAATACAGGAAAACGTCAATGATCTGTAAACATTTTAACCTAAAAATTGCCAAGTCACAAGGGAGGATGGCTTTGATTCTCAAGTCTTTCTACTTAAATCTTTTAGAACAGTTGATGTTTCCCAACAAAAAGTGTACCAGCAAACACATTAACCTCTATTAGCAAACTGCAACACGAACAGAGCTTTGTGATGAGTGAAATTACAATGGCTGCTGTCATTCATTCTGTTTTCATGTGTAATTTTTTTTCTGACAAACCGCAATCTTCACACTTGCAGTCAATATACTCGAATTAATTTTTTCACTGTGCCTTCTACATTAAATGCATTTATATTGTAGGCATGTAGTAAATACATACGCATTTAAATGTAAAATAATACACAATTTCAAACATAGCATTATGCCCAGGGATGTAGAAATGAACCATTGTACCCTTCCTGAAATCCGGAATCAAGTTTACTTAGAAGAAAATCAACTAAGTTTGGGGCCACCAATGTAATAGGGAAAATAAATACTAATGATTAAAACTAATAAAGAAGATATTTTCAAGATATTTTCAGTCTGGAGAAGAGGAGGCTCAGGGGAGACCTTATCACTCCCTTTAACTAACTGAAGGGACGTTGTAGTGAGCTGGGGGTCGGCCTCTTCTCTCTTGTAACTAGTGACAGGACGAGGGGGAATGGCCTCAAGTTGCGCCAGGGGAGATTTAGGCTGGATGTTAGGAAATACTACTTTTCTGAAAGAGTGGTCAGACGCTGGAACGGGCTGCCCAGGGAGGTGGTTGAGTCACCGTCCCTGGAGATGTTCAAGAAACGTTTAAATATAGCGTTGAGAGACATGGTTTAGTGGGGTTATTGGTGATAGGTGGATGGTTGGACTGGATGATCTTTTCCAACCGAGCTAATTCTATGATTCTAAGAGTTTTAGAACATTTTTTAAACCTTGAAGGGTTCACTGGCAAAGAGAAGGGGTCTAAAATGATACGGAAAAAAATATGTACAGATAGCATTCTGAAGGTTGGATGGGAATTAACAACAGGCAGAAAAGAAAAATTAAAGTGGAAATAAACAAGAAAAGAAGCTTCAGGAATTGTGTATTTCATCTTGTAATTTTAGCTTTTTGTCCACAGTTCACACATCAAGAGAATATATATCATTAAAAAAAAAAAGATTTAAAGGAGTAAAAATTTAAAATTAAGAAAGCAGTTGGTGAGGACCTAGATTTTTCCTGCTCACAAATTAATTTTACAATTTTAGCTGAAATCATAGTTTAGCTCTCACCAGAGTTTGACACGCTTAACAACAAAAAAAAATATACTATTCATTCAGCTCTTAAAAGGCATTACAAAGGTCAATGTAGAGCTGTTAATCTACGTTTTCTATGTGAGTACTGCACTATACTTTCTATTGCACCATAAATCCTACTGTGATATCATTACAATCCAAGAGGTCATGTTTCACGGTGTTTAAATAACAAACTGGTTTGCTGAAGCAGAGCCCTGTAAGAGGACTGAATCCCAGAGTAAAGGTGAACTACACAATGTGAATGTGGACAAAGCCTCAACCACAACATTCTCCCACAAAGAATTCACAGCACAGAGCCATGAAAATAAGAAGAGGGAACTAGCAGATGCTGGGAACTGTAATCTCGCATGAAGAGCTTCATCTCTTAGAACAAGGGGAAATGGCTTCAAGCTCAAAGAGGGTAGATTTAGGTTGGATATAAGGAAAAAGTCTTTTACAGTGAGGGTGGTGAGGCACTGCAACAGGTTGCCAAGAGATATGGTTGATGCCCCACCCCTGGAGACTTTCAAGGTGAGGCTGGATCAGGCCCTGGGCAACACGATTCAGCTGTGCATGTCTGTTCATTGCAGGGGAGTTGGACTACATGGCCTTTAAAAGGTCCCTTTCAACTCTAAGGATTCTATGATTCTTACAGAGTAACTGTGAATGTTTTGTGAAAGACTACACCACCACTACCTGTTCTGTAGTTGCAAGCCTCGATCTTAAAAGACAAACTGATACCTAACAGAGTGAAACGTTTTTCATAATGCTACATGACAAGTTTAATTGTAACTGCTTCATCAAACAACTAAGAGCTGGGTGCCCACAAAACAAGAGAGTATGATGCTATAAATCAAATGGCCACCTACCATTCATTTTAATTCAGCTATCACATGGAAGGTACAACTACTTTTACAATCTACTTCCAACAGAAGCATCAGGAACAGTTCTGTATCTGGAAACGTACACCATTTTTCCTACCTCTAAGCCAAAGAAAGCCTGCACGCTGTTTGTTCTATCCAGACAGTCCAAGCAGTTTGTTCTGACAGTACCACTTTGAGATCTGTGCCAAGGACAACGAGAGACAGAAAGAGAAAACAACTGAAATAACTCATTTAACACATATCATCAGCAAAGTCAGGGACATCAAGATCTGAACCAGAATAGTACATCACAGTATTGTCACTGCATTGCTACTGTCATCTTGAGGGTATTTATAAATGCATCAGCAATAGAGGGTTAGCTACAATAACAGCAGTAATTCTGCAACAGCATTGACTACACAAAAGTAATTAGTTTTCTGCAAATAACATGAGCCTTTAAGTTTTTCTGCAGTTCTCCTTGCTTTCTTGGTTAAGGTGTTATACAAGAGTAAGTTTTCTTTTCAAAGAATCTAGCTAACACGTTTGGTAAGAACTTCAGAGGGAAATAAGTACAAAAAGAAAAAACAAAGAAATAAATAGAAAGAACTGTCTTAATAAAAATAACAAGAACTTGTGACAATATTAAAGTCAATTTCAATCCCTCTTTACTTTCTCTTTCCTCCCCAAACACAAATGAAAATTAAACCTCTTCCCTTTAACTCAACAGATGCTTGACGCCCTCAGGATCCCTAAAGCACTCCCCTTCTCTGAAAAAAGCCCATTAATCTTTGCTAAAAAGCTCTCAGAAGGGTCATACTAGGCAATGTTCACATTCTTCTTGGCTGGCTCTGAGGATAAACATCTGATGGTTCTCTCAGTGATTTGTGTTTTTCCTATCTTTTGTCATTCCTACTACACACTTTGTCCAATTAAGTCAGTAAAGGTCGATAACTTTTAGTCTACTTGAACATCTGATCAGAAAATTCTTGAAAACGTTGGAAAATCCTCAAAATTCTTTCATTGCTATCTCTATATTTGATTCAAAATAGAAAGAAACTTCGTATCAATATTAGAGGGAAAACTGACATTCTACAATGGAGATGGTCAAAAAACATCATGTAATTTTAAAGCTGTCACAAGTCACAACCTGTTTTGCTCTCATTCTGTTGTCAGTCTTTTTGATGGGTGGTGATATTAACTGAATCTCAAGCAAGATCAAATAGCATGCCCCACAAAGTGATAGGACTATACTATTTTTATGATGTAAAACAAAGGAAAATATGCTTTTAAAACTTTCGGAGAGAAGTAAATAGAGTTTTGAGGTGGGGATGGGATTTAACTACCATCCTACTAAATTTAATCTTATTCGGGTCTACTGAAATCTGCCCCTGGAGGACTTAACCCACAGAGAGGTCACGGCCCAGAGCAGCACTGGAACTCTCTCCTGTCCCACTGCACTAGCAGATGGAACCCATGCTGTGGCAACATTCCTCCACTCAACAATTCTTCTCATGGAAAATCCAACATAAAAGCTTTGCTCTGGTGTTAATTAAATGGAGGAAGGGTGTGAAGGGGAGAAGAGCAGGAATGTTGCCCGTTCCTAGCCCTGCCTTTTCCTGCTGAGATCATTGCTCTAGGAAGGAGAAAGGGGAAATAAGGACAACAATTTATGTACAGCAGGACTGAGTAGCACACAGCAGGAAATACAACATGCATCCCTGCTACCACAGGGTACAGAGCCCCAGAATTCTGATATAACTGTAATTACAGCTACTATCACGGTACTGGTTTACTGTCCATTGCATATCTCAATACTTCCACAAGTGCTACAAAGAATTTATTTCCTTAGCAGATGTTAGAGCTAAAAATAATAAGATAACATTAGAAATGCATGGCTTAAAGCAAATATCAGCCGAGCTGCTGAAAACACCTCTCTAGACTACCTTTGTCTCCTCTTCCACCACTAGCTGTACTTGCTACGTCAGCAGCACATTCTTACATGATCTGCAAAAAGCACAGACTGCTGATCAAAACTCAGTAATGAATGTTGCCTCCAAGGCTACTGAATAGCTGACCGTTCTTTTTTTTTTTTTTCCACAAGGACATTTCAACATATGTTTTTTTGTACCTCAATCAGATGCATTTCTTGCATCTCAATACGATGCTTCTCGAGAAATAATTCTCCACAGCTGCAAAACTTTATTTTAAATCCTCTGGAACTCATTTGTTTTGGGTGAAGATCATACAATAAGAAGGTATTAGGATGTATTATATAATTTAAACTCCTATGGCTATTGTGAGTGACTCAAATTTTCTGGAGAACTGAATCTGTCAATTGGGGAAAATCCAGACAAAAATTTCAAGAAAGACTCCACTGAACATCGACATTCACAACAAATTGAAAACAGTATGCTCCATTGCAGAGGAAAATATGAATAAGTTATACAAGGAATGGGAAAAACATTCATTCTTCAATCTCCTAGGAGCTCACCCAAGAAACAGGGCAGTAGACCACTTTCACAAAATGATGAGTTCAAAGAACCTGAAATTAAGTCACACCCCCACCAATGTTACAGAGACGGTTTCTATCAAGACTTTAAGAACATTTTCAGAACAGGACAAAATTTTGATAAAATAAATGATTCATACTTCAGTTGCTGAACATCATCCATCATATTATATACAACAGAAGTACAACAATGTAAATAACTAGAAATATTTTTCTCTTATCTTCTGGCTACTAGGTAGAAAGCACCTGAGAACCATAATTTAATTTAAGTTATAGAAAAAAAAGCAATAAAAAGAAAATGCAAACCTTTTAACTTCCTTTCCATCAAAATAAAAAAATCCACATTCTAAGAATTTCTGGACTTGAGGCTTAAGCACACTGTGCAGTTTTTCTGCCTTTCCACCTTTAACCATTTGATGGTAGTCAAAGTTCACCATTTTGATATCAGTCGAATGTTCAGATGCTTTTAAGTGGCTCTGGTATTGTAAATAGAGAAGAAAAGAACATAAATATGCTAATACACGATCATGGAGTAGCACAAATTAAACAAGAGGTTAAAGAGGTTAAACATGTTAAAAGCAGTTTTATTAGCTATTCTGTGCTTTCTGTAATGAAAATGTTTTATCATTACTGTGCAACAAATTATTCAGAACTGATAAATGTTTCACCTTTGTTTTCTCTATTTTTTTTTTCTTGCCACAATCAAAATAGGTTTTTTGTTTGTTTGTTTGTTTTCCTTACTATACTGGGGGTCACCAAACACACACACGACAGCTTCTTCTGTTAAAACACTTCCCTTTACAAAGAGCTGCTTCAGCAGAAGCCCCTTCCACTAAAGTCACCATTATAGAAATAACAGACAAAACAGACAAATGATTTAGATTGCTGTGGAGGAAAGTTTGAGTAAAATTTCCCCTTCAATTCCCTGAAAAATCTTACAACTGCTTACAAAACCTTTGTTGATAGAGGGATGGTAGAGCTGTGAGCTCTATTGGGCATCGATAAACATCTGGGAACAATAGTGCGTCCTGCCAGGATGCCTGGATACAGAAAAGATGCTAGTGAATGGCCTAAAACATTCAACTATTGTAATACAAAGGGAAAGGAAAGCAACACATGGCAGCTGCAGTGTTCTCTGGCTTCAAGCACAGCTGCTCAGATTGTCAGAACTTGAGGACTACAATGTGACAGTTGCTTTTAACCTACCTAGCATGAATTTGTAATGTAGACCATATACAGAGAATGCCTTCTGAGCACAAGCTCCTATTTAATCACAAAGCAGCTTTTAAGTTTACACAGCAAAATTTGTAATTTTTAAAAGATATTAAGTAATATATCCTAGAATTCCAAGGGGAAGATTTTAAAAAGAAACACCACGTTATGAAATGTCACAAAGGACCATTTTCCAGCATTACAAGGAAAAAAAGATTTCCTTTACCATTAAGCTACTAATAAGCATGAAACATGAAAATAACTGCAAATCTCTTAATATTGTCTATATGATAATTTTTCAGTAAAGTAATTTTTCAGTAATCAGTCTGCACACTATCAAAACATGATTGTAAACAGCTTTCAAAAATTCACTTCATGCTATTTATCTTCAGCAGTATTTTTATGATAGATTTTTTTTAAACTGCAGGCAGTAGTTGTTGCTGAGTGTACTGTATCGTATTTCATTTTTCAAAGGCTATATAAAAGCTTCATAGCGCATATTCCAATTCCAAGGAAAAGCACAATGAGAGAAAAGTAATTCTTACCTGAAAAGCTTTGCTGAGCATGTGCTCCCCTTCTTTTGCCCCAAGTAAATTCACAATAATTTGCTTGCCATATAAATTTTTAAGAGTTCGGAAATGCCTGTTAACAGAAGAACAATTCCACGCTCATTTTCTGGCATGCTGAAAATTAACATGAGCCCGTGGAGCTCAAGTTAACTGTGGCTGAGACACTGCACAAATGTAGTGGAGATTCTAATATCTCTGGCAAGACTTGTATTATGTCATGGCCATACAGGCCAACGTAATCCACTAACAGCATATAACAATTGAATGCTCTTTAATTCAGATAATAGCATCAAAAACGTTGTTTGACAAAATACATGTAAATATATAATATATTGGAAATAATATATCCCACCACATTGATTTGTCACTTATCAGTGGTTTGTAATGCTTTCAGAAAAACTCAAGACATCACCTGTCAAAGGCTGGTGCGTTTGCCTCAAAACCCCTTGACATTCTGACACGATGGGATCCCACCTGTAATACAAACATTATTGTCATAACACATTTGACTAGTTGTTCTTTTAAGGCCTCTTAATCCTAAATGTGGCCCAAAAATTCATTTCACTATCTAAACAAACTTCCCCAAATTTATTCTGTTTGCTGTGGTGAGCATTCTTTTATCGGCTTTCCTCAAGTTTCACTTTACTTTTCTAAAAAAACAAACAAAAAAAACAAAACAAAAAAAAAAAAACCCAAACAACTTTGTAAAATTTAATATATTTAGTCATCTCATCTAATTACTTCTTGTTTTGAATAAAAGGTATAGAAACATTTCAGTGGCTCTACTGCAGCATACTTACATGCCCAACTTAAAGAACCTAAAGTAACGGTGAAGCATGAACTTCAAAAAATCTTCCCTATAAAAATTATATCCCAATAGTAATTTCTGATGAAATCCCTCTTCCAAGAAAACTGAGATTTAACTATATCGCTGGCACTCATGACTTTCTGAAAAACCTTACACTCGAGAACAATTCAGAGGAAACCAGTCTCTTTGCACGCCCTTAGATAATCAACTTTGAAACAGCAATTTAAATTAAAACTGAAAAACACAGAACTCCAAAACCAAACATCTCAAATTAATGGACATTCAAACTTATGCAAGACAGCATTCAGAGACTCAAAAGCAGCAGATTTGCTGTGTTAAGCAACAGCACCAACTTGGTCCCAAAGGGCAGCCTCATCCTGGTAGCTAACTGCAGAAGAGCCTAAAAGTTACTCCATGATGCTTAAAAAGACATGAATAAGAATTACGTGTATAATTAGATCCATCTCTTGTTTACCTGCAGGCCTGGCTGTTCCCAAAATAATGGAACAGACCCTCGAATCTGGATGAAAGACGACACAGAATCATCCAAATATATCACCTGTTGAGAAAAAAACAACGCATAGTATTAACAGGCATTAGGGAATGTATGGAAGCTTTAAGTTTCTCAGCCTTAGCTAAATGTACAGTAAATAAAACTTATTTACACATTGCCTATTCCACCATGCAAAATACCATTTGCCTTCCTCATACTTATTCCTCTCCCAGATCTGAACAATTCACAAGAAGTTCTGGCACTTCTATGCTTCCTCTGGAAACATGGTTCAGAAAGGCTGAGAAAATGTTGCAAGATTTTATTGCTTGGGCCTGAATGACTTTTGTATGAACAGTAACTATTTTAAAAATCTTGATAAGAACTTCCTGTAAAAATCACAAGACCCATAATAGTTGAGTGTAAACCAATGCACAGAAAATAACAATGCAGCCTACTCAGAACACCTACACAGATTTTGTGCATCAGAATCCGAAATGCAATGGTCTGTTGACTATAGGGGAAAGGAAACTCAGTGGGATGATATGCCACAGAAATCTAGTGACATTATCTGCAGAAGGCTTGCACTGAGAAACCACAAGAATAGCATTCTAACTAAGCTCCCCAAATTGGATGTGTACAGGCAGAGCTCTAGCTAGATAAAATCCTACTGAAGTCACCTAGGGTTTGCAGTGAGTCAACCAAAAATACCTACTCACATGAATACTTTTGCAGGAACAACATCTTAGTAACTAGGTTATCATAAGAAGAGGGCAAAGAAAGTTCAAAGAATGATTTAATGGCTTCTTGCATTTCGGTATGATAAGGGCAAGGAAATGCAACCAAATGCAGTGGAATTACAGTGGCTTTAAAGACTACCTTTCAGCTGAGCCATATTAAGTAACCACAGGAATGCTTTTATCTTTCCCCAGGCACCACGCAACATGTATTTGCCAAAGTCTCTTTTGCTGATGTTTACAATTAGCTCAGGCTAAAAGAAGCACACCTACAGCTCAAGCTAAAAGCAAGCATGGCCACCTACAGCAGTTCAGCTGATGGGTAACACCTACTTAAGCTAGTGAAACTCAGACCCATGCGTGCCCCGACCTTAAGCTACGCTAAAAACCAAGATCAGCGAATTATGTAACCTACTTAGATTCCTCATTTAGCAGCAAAGGAACTATTCCCATATCTGCTGGTTACAGACTTGATTCATAATCTGATGGGTTTGGGCAAAAAACTGCTCATCGGGCAAGTGAATGTGCACTGTGTCTGACATACCTGCTCTGTTTCAACAAAATTAGCAACGTGACCATCGTCATTGGTTCCCCGGACGTTAAACCTGGTCCCAGCACGCTCACAGCTTAGTCGTGAAATGAGACAAGCCTTTGCCTGCTTGTGAGCTGCATAAATTGTCCTTATCTCCACTCCTCCACACATGAGACGTAACAACCAGTCATCACAATTCACACCATAGTGCTTCAGATGTAAATGCAGGGACTGATTCCTATCAGGAAAAAAAAAATACATGGGAAGAAAATAAAGCACAGATCAATTTGTTAAGCCAGATGCTAACTTCTTATATCTTATGCCCACTAATACAAACAAGAAAAGGAAAGAAGTAAGTCACAGTTATACGATATAATTCTTATTTAAACATACTTAAAATAGCAGAGTTTACAAAGGAATAGCTTTGATGACAGCGCAGTAAGAGTCATGAATTTTAATGATCTTAAAAAACAAACAAACAAAAAACTAAAAAGAACCCATAGCATCTGTTCTTCAACTAGAGAAAAAAAAAAAAACAACAAGAAGAAACCCATTCCAAGGCAGAAATACATTATAACCAACTGATTTTCAGAATTCTGAAAATATCAGTTTCGGGGCTAAGCATGCTTGCATTTTCTATTGCATATAGCCAACTCTAATACCAGTGACTGCTGAAACTAAAGGAAGACTCACGATCTGGATGTACCTACACATTAAGTAGTACCCATTAACACTATAGTGAGTACATAAAGCTGAAGGCTGGGGTTTGTGTGAGTCGGTGTATTGTTGCTTTTGTTTTTTTTTAACCTCATTCTGATGGGGCTTGGCTTCTGATTTTCTCAGGAAACATGCGTTGTATAAAAGGGAAGTAAAGTTTTCTGTGTAGCAAAGAAAAGCAAACTCTAGTAAAAGAACTGCTGACGGTGCACTGAAAATTCTATCACAATTGCAATTAAAGTTTGGTGGAATGGTTGAAACTATTTACTTTAATTTTAGCATTTTTGTTCTAAACTTCTAAGTAAGAAAAAAATAAAATAAACCTGTAACTTATCAAACGTATCAGCTGCTTTAAAAATACTCATGAATGAAGATTCAAATCATGTGAATACATTCATTTTACTGAAAGATTTTTCACGGATGCATTACAATAGAAGGTTAAGAAAGTAAACAATATTCCTCCCTGGGCAATCTGAGACTGGAACTTTTGAACAGAAAAAGCCCAGGAGAGCTTACTGAAACTCATAAGCAGAATACTAGGTCTTGGAGTCCATGATAACAGGAGGAAGGTGAAGTAAGACTGATTCTAACTGAAAAAAAAAAAAAGCCAGGTAACAGAGAAGTTTTATATCAAGGCACAAAATGCTAGGCCAATCTGATTTGGGCAGGATCAGCGTGCATCACCACACCTTGAAATACCATCCTATGAACAGCTCTTTTCCAGACACAAAGATAAATAGCTAGGTTCCCCTAATTCCTGTAATTCTACATAAAGATGGAAGTCATTGAGGACTGCACCTTATTTTCAGTATTGATACACATATTTGCTTTAACATAACGATCTGATCATACTCCTCTATTTGAACAAAACAGTGGCAATGGTATGCCAGAGCTTTTTGGTGTCTTGCATACTGAACAGAAAAGAGAGGGAAGAAGTGTTTTTTCACTTGTTTAAAAAAGCATGCTACCAAGTCTTCAGGACCCTTCCAATGGTCATGGACACATACCATTTTTAACAAAGTTGAAAATAAGCAAGCAGAATTTGTTCACTTTTTCTAAAGGTCAGAATGCATCACTGGCATTATTTCATAGAATCACAGAATCATTAAGGATGGAAAAAACACTAAGATAATCTAGTCCAATCATTGGCCCCATCCCTGCCATGCCCACTAAAGCATGTCCTTAAGTACCATATCTACTCGTTTATTGAATGCCTCCAGGGACAATGACTCCACTCTCTCCCTGGGCAGCCTGTTCCAACGCATCACCTGCCCTTCTGAAAATAAATGTTTCCTAACACCCAACATGAACTTTCTCTGGTACAATTTGAGGCCATTCCCTCTCGTCCTACCGCTGTTACCTGGGAGAAGAGGGTGCTCCCCACCTCGCCACAGTCTCCTTTCAGGTGGCTGTAGAGAGCAGTGAGGTCTCCCCTGCTCCTTCTCTTCTCCAGACTGAACAACCCCAGTTCCCTCAGCCACTCTCCATCAGATTTGTGCTCCAGACCTTCACAGCTTCACTGCCCTTTCTCTGGACACACTCCAGGCCTCAATATCTTTCTTGTAGGGAAGGGCCCCAAGCTGGACACAGTACACAAGGTACAGCCTCACCAGCGCTGAACACAAGGAGATGATCACCTTCTACTTATTGGCAGAAACAGAAGTATTCCCTTAATCAAGGATTTTGTGTGAAAACTTGTACCTTATTGAAAGATATTCTGCAAAATGATAGCAAGTTCAGCACCCAGTCAATGTGTATTATAGTATAACATACCTGCTCTGTTTCAACAAAACTAGCAACAACACAATTATCCTTGTGATAAAACTTTTAAAGCCCTTCAGTATGTGAAAAGTCATTTGGAAACCACATGTTAAAAAACACAATTTTAGCACCCAGAATGCTCATAAGATTTATTTTTTTCTTGAAGTTCCATTACCACACTCATTCTAAAAATCAACACATTTATGAAGAATTAAAAGACACCAAAGCTAAAACATAACATCACAACAACTGTTCAGATCAAAGTATCATACCAGAAGCAGTAAAAATCTTTCTCATCCAATTAAGAAATTCCAAGTGGCCATGGAAATATGACATCACTAAGATCATACTTTTGTCCTCAGAGTTAAAATAATGCTATTTAGCTAATCAATATTTGCAGGGTAGGTTGCATTTAAGAGCTGATAAGGACAAGGTTGAAAACTTACCACAGCTTAGTTTGCACAGACATACATTACTCTACAGAATGTCTGATAAAGCACACTGTGAACTCACCAGAAAAACCTGTTGTCAGTGGTGTGCTCTTGCATGCTGCGGTGAGCATTGAGACTAAGATCTAAGCTGACACCAGTTGCAGACCACGCAAAATAAAAGTTGCCTGAATTCAGAACTTTGCGCACTTCTGAAATACGATCTTCATCCGTTGATTCAATTCGTAACGATACGAATTCAGTAGAAGTAACTCGAAAGACTTCAGAGTCTTGAATCTTTCCCACAGACATGCATCCTGTTACTAGAACCAAATAATGTAGCAACGTGTCTCCTGGAAAAGCAGAAAAGGCACACGTAAGAGAATTAGTCTTAGACTGTGATGCCGATGTATTTATATTCTTCAGTGCACACAACCTGACCCTGACTTGGCTGAAAAAAGTATTAACAGAACCAACATGAAGAAGCCATTCCCAACTTCAACAGAATAAAAGGAAACACAAATAGGAGAAACTACGCTGAAAATAACAGGGATTGCGAAAAAGGAAGTTATTTTCGTCCACTCCCTCTTTTCTGGGAGTGCTCCCAACTTGCAAATTACTCTACAAAGACAAAAGAAAAAAGTAAGCACAGCACCCAGTCTGGAGATCCTGAGCTGTTCAGTTTTACAGAAGCAACACAATTTTCTTCCCCAAATGAGAAATTAATGTTTTAGATAAGCTTACTCACCCAGGTTTAATCTTAATACTCCCAGAAGCCCATATGCATCCATTACTTTGGAGTAGGTATTCTTGATTGTATCTTTTTCTGCAGATGCTATGAAGAGAAAACAGAAGGTTTTATGACATTAAAGACTGCATGCTATGGTACGGAGAATGAGTCCACTCTATACTGAAAATCCAAGAAAGTACAGCTACACTGCCAAAAAGAAATCAGAATCTATAAGCATGAGGCATTTTATAGTGAAAAATGAGTATTTGATTTTATGATCACTCTATGTTTTTAGCCCCCCCCCAAAAAATACTTGCATAATCTTCAAGTGATAGGTATTAACATTATCACATCCTAATATAAAAAGGATAACAAGAACACAAGTAAATTGTTTCCACGAGAATGCTCTTCTGTAATTACTTAAAATTAGGGTAGTGTTAAATGCTTTTTATTTCTCAATAAATAAATTCATAATTTCCAAAAATAAAACCATGAAATGATAATATTATTTCCAGATAACTAGGTTATACTGAGTGTATTTCAACCAGATTTCACTATACTCCAAGGAAACTGTAAGTCTTCTGGGGCAATAAGATGACAGTATCTAAAATCCAAGTCTTTATCCACAGGAAAAAAAGTTGGATTTGTAGTATTTTAGAAGAAACTAAAGTATATCTACTATTCTTAACTAGGAGTTAATTTTAGTGTACACACTTCAGAACTCTAATCTGCTCTCAAAAAAAAATGGGCAAACAAGGTTGGTGGTGGAGCCAGGTGACAGCCTGCAGAGCAGAGCAGAGATAGGATTCCACTCCCTAAGCTGCTGCTCATGTCTGAGTCTGCTCCTGAAGCACAAGGACCAACAATTCCAGCTGTGCCACTGGATGTGCATTAATTGAGATTTTTGGGTCATCAAGGATCAGCATCTTCTCCCTCCCCAAAAATAGTTTATTTTCACTTTGATGCTAAAAAGCAGGCTATCAATTCAACGCAAAGAAAAGTGTAAATTGAAATACCTACTGCTCTGGCACTATGTCACGTCCTATTTCACATTAGCTATGTTTTCTTTACAATAGCTGTTGTGAATCTTCCCACTGAGTGTTCCTTAAGCCTAGCACAGCTCTGCCTGTGCACAAGTCTATTTTCTTTCTGTTTAAATGTTTGCCAGTTCCTTTCCTACTGGAGATTCTAATCCACTCTATAGATGAAAGAATTATTTAACCTCAGTCTGAAATACAAGCTCGCTCAATATATAAAATGCACATTAAAAAAAAATCTTCTTCAACTATTTACACTGTATTCTGGAATCCAGAGCCAAAGAAAATGAGAATTATAGAAGCAGAATTCTTCCAAAATCCTCATCCATAGTGTTATCAGCCACAGCTAATACAAACAATTGCTTATAGACAGTGATTTTGTCAGCATCATCAAACTGTATTTTGCTTAACTAGAACACCATCAGGCTGGAAAGAACAACTCTCAAACTCCCAGTCCATTTTTCCACTATGCATTTAACGAGATTAACGTACTCTTCTAAACTCATCTTTTGGTAAGCAGAAAACTGCTGTGTTCCTCTACATTTCAAATTATTAAGGATAGATGAGGTTTTCTTTCCACCTAATATCTTTTTGCAGGGTTTTTCTTGGGGGAGCCTGGCAACATTTAATGATATCACAAAACAATGGCTTTTTTTGTCTTCTGTGGATTTATTCTGTTTTTCTCATTGCACAGAGCGCCTGTTATCCTCACTAAGCCTCAATAAATAAATGCCTGAAGTGAATTAAGTAGTGTGGGCTTTGCAAATTCAGACATACAAAAAAGGCCAATAGAGGCTAATAAAGCAGTAAAAGGTAGCAAAAACAAACAGAAAATGAAACTAGAACAACTTACCGTAGCCAGTCAATTATTATGCTCTCAGCCAAGCTCCGAAGCACCATCCCAAAGCACCTAGGTTTCATGCCATGGTTTTCAGTTACAGTATGTCTAAGTCTGAACAATTCCACACTCAGAACTTAAGTATATCTCTCTCATGTGCACTGGCTGATATTCCATTTTTTTTAAGGCCAAAATTCACATGGGAAAGCGGTAGACACCTTACCCCTCAGAAGGTTCAGAACACCCTGTTCTGGCCCATTCTCACCTGCCCCAATGTTTCTGCCTCCCCAGAACTGGACTTCAGGCACAAGGTGCATTTCAAAGATGCACAAGAAATCAGCATCTGTGCTGCCCTACAAGAGGCAACCTGAATTCTAAAGGCCTTGCTTGTGTGAACTCTGCAGCTGAGCTGCAATGTATTTGTATCACTCTCCCCTAAGGCACACAGTGACTACAGCTTTATAACGCAACTGAAACCCTAAGGCAAGGTCCTCTTCTTTGAGTGCACCAGTTGGGTATCAGGTAAAGGTTCTACACAGAGAGGGCAGTCAGGCCCTGTAACAGGTTCCCCAGTGCAGTGGTTACAGCATCAAGCCTGACAGAGATCAAGAAGCGTTTGGATGATACTCAAACATAGTGTTTGAATTTTGGGTGGTCCTGTGTGGGGCAAGGAGTTGGACTTGATGATCCTCGTGGGCTCCTTCCACCTCAAGATATTCTGTGATACCTCTCATTGTCAGCATTCATTAATCTTAAAAGAATTCTGATGTAGAGATGATTGGTGTTAGCCAATAGAGAAAACCACTGAAGGGACAACAAATGGTTACCACATGAGCCTCCACAGCTACACTGCTCTCCTCCCCGTTGGTTTCTTTTCCCCACTTGAGCTGTGGGGGCACCGTGAGGACCAGCAGCTCGCTGGTGGTCAGGAGCCACAGGCAGGGACCTCACCAGCCAGCACCTGGCCCACTGCCTCAGGCAGGGACTAAGGCAGCCAAGGACAGCTCCAGACTCCATGAAGACAGGCTGAGGCCAGGCCATGACTTTAGGCTGTGGAAAGGATTTGGGATCAGGCCTGGTGAGGGGATGGCCAGGGCCATGGGGGTAGGGATGGGACATGGCTGGGACATCAACACGCCTTGGTGGGCCCTTGGCCGGGTAAGGCTTGTAGGGAGCTTGAGCCAACCCCTGCTGCAGCCTTGCAGCCTGATGGCCCTGAAGGGCTGCTGTAGGGTCCTGAGACATGGGCAGGTGCGAGAGGCCCAGGGGTGCACAGGGACAGCCAGGGCTGCTGGTGTCCTGATAAGAGCCATCTGCATTATTATTAAAACAGTAGCTGTACTGGCGGTTCAGACCAAAAAGTCCACTCAGCCACACATTTACAAGAATTTCCTAAACCCGCGTCTCCATCAGTAATAAGCAAAAGCATGACTTTCATTCATTGATGCTAAAGGTAAAATACAAAATAAAAAACAAAGGTAATCCTGACAGAAGAAGACAGCATTTCCAAGAGTGTTTCCTCGTTTCTTCTGCAACATTCCTAACAAATGAGAACATCTCTTTCCCAAATGGTGGGCTGGCCTGCAGCCATGAGAGCCCTTTTGACTTTGATTTATGAGCTCCATACCTTGAAAAAACATGCAGCTGACATAAACATGCATTCAAAGAAAGGAGAAGCTCCTGCAAATTAACAAGTTTACTTCTCTCTCAGAAACAGACCTTTCTATTTATTTTTTATCAGTTGGATGTAAGCACATATTGAAGCTATCTGAACAAAATAAAAAAGCTAAACAATCACTGTGAAGAACGAGTCAAGGCACACAACTTCTAAAGCCAGAAATCTGCAGTTCAATGACATCCTTCATCTATAACGCTGAAGTTCACAAATTTTTAAATTACAAAGCATGGGGCTCTTAACAGTCAACATAATGTAAGCAGGTGTCTATGTATAAAGATGGATACAAAATATTATGAGGCAGTATTCTGCTATTACTTGCAATTTAACAGGACGAAAATAAAACAACAAACCCACAATATCTTTAATGTGGCTTTCAGGTCACATTGTAATGCATTCTTACTGAAAGCCATCAAGACTCTTTGCAGTGTCAAGAGAAAGGGAATAAAATATTTTTAACTCAATATTTATTAAAAATTAATAGGCCATAGTATTTTTTAAATGGTCATGTCTCACTTGCATGTATCTGTAATATCACACCTCACGAGCCACTGACTCAAATTTAAGAGAGGTGACTGATTACACTATTTTAGAGAGATTATGTCAGCTGTCTTACTGTTACACAAAGGGAACTCATTTACAAATCCAGTCTTCAGGACAACTTCAGGTTCACAACACGTTCTGTTGAATTCCCAGTTAAAAACAAGTTTTACAGTTTTTACAAGAACTGTAAAGCTAAGATCACATGAAGAGTTATCCTTTAGGCTCTCTACAGTTCCTTTCTCAATGGGTTTATAAGGTACATTATGACACATGAGCTAGGGCAATAACTTCCAACTAGAACATGGAATACCTCCTGAAATTATAATTCTCATTTAAGTTAGCAAAGGGAAAAGAAATCATGCAGTTGCCACCTGAAAATGTTTAAAATTTGAAAAATGTATGATTTAAATTTTTTTTATTATTATTTGTTTGAGCATTTAAGATTGAGATTTTCAAACTTTTTGTCAAATTAGTACAGTTAAGATTTCAGTATTTAAATGAAAGCTAATACTTCAATATTACCGTATTTGGGAGACATTAAAATCATCACCTTCACTTATAACTCAACCAACTGAAGAGCCATTTTGATCCTTTTGATACTTTGTCAACGTGAATAGATTCACAGAAAATTGGAAGATGGCTGATATTTAAATTTGTCACAATTCATAGAACTGTTTTGAATTAGCAGGATGACTTTTTTTCCCCATTTTATTGACTAGTTCAAATTATTATTTGAACTATTATATTATTACACTTTCAAAGAAGTGTAGATGATACTGTCATCTAGATATATCTTAAGACTGAGGGGAGGAACTACCAAATAACAAGTCACCTCTACCAGAAAGAAAAAAAAACAACAATACCCACAGAGATTTCTAGATGTTAGCAACTACATTTAAAGAATACACACCAAATAAAACAATGTTTGGAATAAGACAAAAAAGTTTGTAAAAGATGAACAGATAAAATGAATGGTTGGTTTAAAACAATATTTCAATATTGTGCAAATTTACTATTAATAACTTCAGAAAATTTACCCTTTTAAATACTGAAAATTGGAAAAAAAATAAAATAAAGCTGTCCTACTTAAGAGCCTACAGTTTTTAATCACATTTGAGCTTTCTGACCCAAGTACATGTTTTCCATTGAAAACAAAAATCTATAGAATCAACAATGGTGTTTCCTTTTTTTTCCCATACCAACTGATTTGATTAAAATATATAAAGTGTTTTACACAGAGGAGAGCTTTTTGCCTGTATAAGTCAGTTCTACACATATTAATTTATAATACCATGTAATACCATTACAATATTTTCCATTTAAATACATGCTAGCATGCAGTAAATTTTCCAACTTATCTCAAATGTAGAGATGTTAATTAGTTTTTCTAAATGATGTCAGAGTAATTCCAGAAGTACGCAAACTAACCTTAACAGCCATTTAATTAGCAAGAACCATCATTCACTGGATGTCTAATAGGGCAAAGGCTAAGCCTTTTACTATCACTTCTGTGCTAACTTAGAAATGAAAACATACTGAATTGAAAAAAGAATGTTCCAGAATTGTGGACCAAATTATTATAGCTCTATTATGCCATTAAAATCGGTCCACCCGGACAAAAATTACTGCCTCCACCAATCTCCTAGGAAAATTCTTATTGTAAGTAAAAACTTTTCGAAGTGTGCTAGGCTAACATATTTGGTCTTTGTTGAATCGTGTAATTTTGTTGGAAATGCCTGGAAAGCAACAAGCAGAGCATCTTCTCTGCAGATTTGAAAGGAGAGAGAGGCAGAATTCTGGGAAAGGCACCTGATGACAGGAGGACAGATAACATCTCCCTCCAGCAGCATGGCTGCACTCGGCATCCACCACCACTGTTGCTTCCCTACAGCTTCCAAAATGTCTTAGGATATTATTTAATGGGTAGGTGTAGCCCAGAAGATTACACTTCGTCAAAACAGTAATGAGTGAGAGGGGGGTGGAAAGTGCCCTTTGCATCCATCCTTATCCCTTCACATTGGTACACAAGATTGCCTTCAGATAAACACAACATTACATCACAACACAGTCAAAAACAGTTCCTACCAAAGCCTGTAGCTGACCTTTCCTCTCTAACACAATGTATCCTCTGGAAAGAATGCCTATTACTTGAAGAATTTTTCACTGTTATTTAATTATTTTAAATTATTATGTATTTGCAATGCACATACATATACAAACACACATATATACACAGACACACAGATGCATTTGTGTATATATATATGCAAATATAAAACCTATTTTTTTTTAAGTATTCCATTATGAAAAACAGCATGTAGAAATTTCTATTGAAATAGTCTCCTTCCCTAATTTCAGGGGGACGGGATTCCACTCAGAATGCTGCACAAGCATTATTTGGTGAGAAAGAAGAAGAGGAAAAAAATATCACACAGTGGCATGTTGTGTTACCCCCCTTACAATTATGTACACAAATAGGTGGTGCTAAAATATATCTGTCGCTATGTTTCCTTTCTTGGTGGCTCAGTTTCCTAAACCGTCATCAACCTAAAGCCTCCTGCAAAATGCTTACACCTCCATCTGCTACTGTGGATAGATACAACCTATCTGCTACTTCTCCTCCCAGTGCAGCGTATCAGAGTTTTCAAAGTGGAATGTAAATGGATGATAGTACTGGGAAGCCCGCAGCAGGCATAGGTAGTAAGAGTTCTTCCTTTATCTAGCCCTACAGAAAGCTCAGGGTGAGCACAGTGCCTCTTCCTGTTCACGCCTGAAAATCATAGAATCATAGAATGGCTTGGGTTGGAAGGGACCCCGAGGATCATCAATTCCAACCTCCCTGCCACAGGCAGGGCCACCAACCTCCAGAACACCTGCTCCCTTTCAGCTTTGCATGGGACCAAACTCCAAGGATGCGCACGAAGCTCCAGCTCTCCGCACTCAGTATCTTCCCAAATGACAGAACATTCTCTTTTACTCATCACAGGCGACAGGAGTAAAAGCAGCTTCCCACTCCTGTCTTTATGACTCACCAGAGAGGCACAGCAAGAGAGAACACTGCTGTTCGGTCAATGAAATCTCTGCAGGTAAGATATGTCATTAAAGACTCCTGTTTCAGAGAAGAAATATACCGCCTAGTTTTACATGCCAAATAATTAAAAAAATAGATCCGTGACATCCTCCAACTAAATTCTAAACAAAGAAACAGTCAAGCTGCTGACATTTAAAACCAAATGCTCTTACAAGGCCTTGAGAAGCAAGCTGGCAGGAACCCTTCAGACTTCAATATCCTGGGCTAACCTGGTACTAGGAGTGAGCCGATCAAAGCAGTACTTAATATTTTTATGTAAGGCAAGCGAAGAAATATTGCAGATCTTTTGGCCACAGTAACATTAACTAATGCACATTACAACCAGTGCACAGAACACTTCCAGCAGAGGCACGGCTTGGACTGCTTCCATTTTAAGACTGAATGATTATGCAACAATAACCCCTGTGAACTACCCCTTCTGCCCTCTTCCTTTCTTCTTGAATAACACATTCAGCACAAATACAACACGCTTTGGAAAACCACGCAGCATATGAATTGTAGAGCACTGCATACAGAGGCCAAACAAAACCCTCTGAATTATCTTGCAATGCTTCGTTGAATGTAGAGGGGACGAAAGTTAATACCATTATCCTTCCCTCAGCAAAATGACAGATGGACTTCTGCTAAGATGACGTTTAAGGGATCGGTAAGCTTGCATTCCTTTCTCTCAGCCCAGTTCAAGTTCTGATTACTGCACATGCAATACTCCAAAAGACGAGGTGCTCAGAACTGATTCACATGAATCACTTTCAATTCTAAGCGTATTGCACTGGGTTGTATGTATGTTATGCATCCCACAGCCAGGCAGGAGCTAAGATCAGGCATAAGGCTAAACAACTAATATTCAGCATTTAATAAAATCTTTTGAAAAAAGTCTAAGATCAGTACTGTCATTCTCATTAAGTTTGGCTGTAAAGGTAGGTTTGTACCAACAAGCAGAAATTCATGAGGCTCAGAGTAGAAACTTCTGGTTAGTTTCTGTGAGATGAATAAAGAGACGGAGTAGTACTTCGCAAACCTTAACCAAGTGCAGATCATTGTACTCCTTGAAACACATATGTAAAAAAAAAAAAAAGCCAAATGCAAGCAGAATAGAAGAAAAATAATCAAAGCAAGGGAAGTTTAGCACCTTTCTGCTATCAAATCAAGGTTATGATTGTGATCTTTCAACCATTAAAACAATCATTCAGTAAAGAATTTAGGTGCAAAAAAGGAATTAAAGCAAACTGCCACAGGTTAGCACATGGGGAAAATAAGCACATCTATCAGACAGAGTAAGAAGTTTACAATCTTACGTTACTGAAAACAGTATTTAGAATAACTACTTATAACTAGGCATAAATATTTACTATGTTGCAACCTACCGATCAAAATACCAAGAACAACCCTTACAGAGTAATAACAAGCTACTACTAAGTACAGGACCCAAGAAGAGCTAGGCTTTTGAAGTTCTTTCGGGTTTTAATTCCTCTTTGATAACAATGCAAGGCATAGGAGAGAGCAGGAATTTCAACACGGATATAGATTTTGAATTTCTAGAGAAGACAGTCTACTCAGCTACCTGCACTGTATCATGGCACAAGAAGTCTTAACTCGTTTTACTTTTTGAGCATAACTTCCATGAATAAACTACTCTGAATACATTCCTCCTCAGGTACCTTAAACAAGAGCACTAATTACTAAACATACACTAAAATAAAAGATTTCCATAAATCTTTACAATGTTTTTCCCATGCTGTACTGATTTCACTAAGTATGTTCTCCAGCTTCATGATCAGACACTTACTTCCAGCTCAAACCACACTACACAATGTCTTTCAAATACTGCTGGCAAAGTCAACAAGATAACTTACATAAATATTAAGAAGAAACTGTATCAGATAAAAACAATTCTCAAAATATGGGAGGAAAGCACTTGTTTTTTTTTCTGGATAATCATATGAGTTAATTTCGTCGATAATACCAACTGTGCTAACATGTCCCACTGCTAGAACTGTAACAGATCATGGCAGCTTGTCCAAACAGCACATTTCCTAAGGTATAGATTGAGACACAGCCGGTTCAGCACGAACTAGGGCCTGACTTCCAAGCACCTAACTTGCAGGACACAGGGACAGCCTCACAAATAGACAAGCCAAGGAACGCATCAGGCATACAAACAAATACATTCCCTATCTTTGGTATTTGCATCTCCAATCCCACACTGGAACTCCCACTTCTAACCTTGAGCCTCGCTTTAGGAGGGAACATGCTGCCAGCTCAGCCCGCTCTACCCTCTCTGGGCCAGAGCACACTATGGAGAGATAACCACCCACCTGTGGGCCTTGTCAGGCTGCAGGCAATGCATCACAACCTCACGCCAGCCATCAGAGTTAACTCATCAAAAACCAATTCATTCAATAGAAGTACATCCACAGCATGCAAGCTTTCTGTAAAAATCAAAAACGAGCCTAGAAACTCTTTGCAACCTGGTGCTCAGGCCTTTTTACTGAAGAATACAAACCAAAGTACATTTTTAGACCCTATCTACAGGCTTTGAGGATCTTTTCTACACTTCTCATTTTAGAGCCCTCTTTCAACTACAACTTGAAAAAAATAGAAGCATTCAATACATTTATCACTGAAAACATGCAAAAATGACTTTGCAATGCACGACACCTTGCTCTAAGCATTGACCGACTTTATTACGAGATGAGCTAACACACAAAGTGTGGTGACAGGTTAAAAATACCTGTGCAACGTAAATTTAAAATTCAAAAAAGCCATCGAAGTCATAATACAAAGTGAAATAAACAAGTTAAGATGATGTACCATCTAAGAATAAAGCACTTTGTAATAAGAAGTGCACCACAAATCTAGCTTTTTAATGAGTCATGGTGTATGCAAAGCCAGACAATTGTTCAGGACCAAAGATAAGTAGACGCTGACAGTTATTGGAAGAATATTTTGTGTACATGACAATACATATTCATGATGAAATCTAATTAAATGTGTAAAATTCTCTCTCAACAGATAGAGATATGAAACATTTCCTTCATTTAAATCAGAAGAATCTCCATTAGCAGATAAAAACCAGAATTGCCGTTTCTTCTTTGTCTGTCATAAACAAAAATAAACAGCTTACGCAATGTCAAGCCTGCCAGCTTTTTTACTGTAGTTATCAAAACATAGAGACTTACAGAGGACAGCCACAGCTCCAGATTCAAACATGAGACATTCTTCTCTGTTTCTGGCTTCCACTATCACGCTGAACGGGAGCGGATCCAGCTTGTGATAGACACGATATCCTTTACTGAAAGCCATTTTGCCTTTATCAGTGGCAGTCCTGTCCAACACAAGATGATGTTAGTGAGAGCTTCCTGTGCTTCCAGATACCTTCTGCAGAGCAGGTCTGACTTCCATTCTTTCCTAAGAATTGTACAGATCTAACAACAAAAAGAGAGAGAAAGAAAAAAAAAGAGATGCTCACTCTTTCTACCTCATGAGATTTATTTCACCTTACGTTTCAAAACAAATATATCTAAAGATAGTCTAAAGACAACATGCCAGTGTTGCAAAAACATAATTGCCCAGAGCAGCAGAAAGGATTTACTTAAGATCTTCTCCAGGACAGCCAGAATCTCTTTCGCAACACCTACACAAGATTTCTTCTCAGTGAAACTGAAGATAAGGCTCTCCTTCAGTCTCCACAAACACGTAAGAGTGGCAGCGACCTTCTACTGAACGCAGAGGGCCAGGAGCTGCAGTTTTATGATGCATTTTGCTCATTCTGACCTTGTACAAAAGGACAGTACATTTCAAACAGTAAAGCTGCTAAGAGGCTTTGGAAGACCACGCAGAAACGATAACCCACTGCTTGGTTTGGCTTTATAAATGAAAGCGGGGTTTTGTCCAGACTTAAGCCCTCCGCTGCACGAGAGAGACTGCTGACAAGCCGTAAAGGTAACGTCTTCCTCTGAAGCGATGAAAAAAACAATAAGAAACTGCAAACCACCAGGAGCCCAGCCAAACGTTAGGGGTTGAAGCTGAAGAAACGCACAGCGCGGAGAGGAGCTGCTGGAAAGCCGCGAGCCGGCTCCCGCCCCTTCCCCGAGCCGCACGCCGGTAACCTCAGGGCTGACAGCGGCACAGACATTCTGCCTCTTGCTACGACACAGCACTGCCCCCGCCGCCCCGCTCCCCTCCCGGGCAGGAGCGGACGGACAAGAAGCCGGCACCGGGCGAGCGGCCCCCGCCCCTCCACCTGCCCGGTGCCCGCGGCGCTGACAGAGCCTCCATCTTGTCTGGCGCCCGCGGCGCCCCCGCAGCTCGACACTCGCGACAGCGACAGCAAAGCAGGCACTCTCCGCGTACCGACAGCCACCCGCGGTCCCGCGTACCCGCCCCGCTACCGACCCCGCGCCCGCTCACCGGCCGCGCCAGCTGCCGCCCGCTCCGCTCCCTGCCGCGGGAGCCGGCGGCACCTCACTTCCGCTCCGGCCCCGCCGTCCCTTCCGCATTGCGCCTCCCGCCACCGGAAGTCTGAGAAGGGCATGAGGCGACGGCGCGAGGGCGGCTGTTAAGCTCCCGCTGCCTGGGGCGGTGAGGTGGGTTCCTGTCAGGGCGAGTCAGGGGCCGTAATGGGGCCATCGGGAGGGACCCGAGCCCTTAGGAACAAATAAGACGCCTCCCCCCCCCCCCCGCATGAATCGATCCCACATGGATCGATGGGCCAAGGTAAACCATATGAGTTTCAATACGGCCGAGTGTCGGGGCCTGCGTTTTTGTCACAACAACCCCAGGCAACCCTACAGGTGTGGGGAGGAATGGCTGGAAAGCTGCGTGACGGAAAGGGACCTTGCTGTGCTGATGGACAGTCAGCTGAATATGAGCCAGCAGTGTGCCCAGGTGGCCAAGAAGGCCAATGGCATCCTGGCTTGGATCAGGAATGCTGTGGTGAGCAGGACTAGGGAAGTCATCCTGCCCCTGTACTCGGCACTGGTGAGGCCCCAGTTCGAGTACTATCTCCAGTTTTGGGTGCCTCAGTACAGAAAGGACATTGAGGTGCTGGAGCAGGTCCAAAGAAGGGCAACAAGGCTGGTGAAGGGCTTGCCCTGCAAGGAGCAACTAAAGAAAGTGGGGCTGTTTAATCTGGGTAAGAGGAGGCTGAGGGGAGACCTCATTGCTCTCTTCAAATCCCTGAAAGGTGATTGCAGTGAGAGCAGGGCTGGTCTCTTCTCACTGGTGACAGGTGACAGGACAAGGGGAAATGGCCTCAAGTTGCGCCAGGGGAGGTTTAGGTTGGATATCAGGAAAAACTTGGTTACAGAAAGGGTTGTTAAGCACTGGAACAGGCTCCCCAGGGAGGTGGTTGAGTCACCATCCCTGAATGTGTTTAAAAACCATTTGGATGTGGTGCTCAGGGACATGATTTAGCGGTGGGTTGTTGGAGTTAGGGTAGTATGGTTAGGTTGAGTTGGATTTGATGATCTTGAATGTCTTTTCCAACCTGAGCAATTCTATGATTCTATGAAGTTCTCCCTTTGCATTCTCTTTGAAAGACAATCAGCCCCAGTCCCTGCTGCATATTTATTACAGCAGGCAGAAATGCCATAGGGACAGGCTCCTGAATGGCAGCGCACACAGGAAGATGTGCACAAAAGGTGCAATGAGGGCATGGGAAGTGTCAGGGAACACTGAGCCATGGCTCATCCCTGCTTCCTCCTGACAGGCCTCAAAAGTTTCACCTCCAGACCTTAAATATCACTTTGGAAATTTCCATCCAGCATGTAAGCGGAGGAGGGGTGCTACCTCACAGGAGCTCTGCTGAACTGTGTTGAGTTCTGTTACAAGCTGCAGAGGAGACTACAGAACAGGTTTGAGAGCTTTGTCATAAAATTGAGAGAAGTGGAATTCACAAAGTCCTGTTTAACTAACTTAATTCCCTTATGTGACAAGGTTACCCACCTCGTTGACCATAGGAAGCCAGTAGATGTAATATTTTAGCTTTCAATGCTGTTCGCCCCAGTATGCTACTGGACAAAATGTCCAGCATATGGCTAGACAAAAACATAATGTGATGGGTAAACGGTTGGCTGATGGGTCAGGCTCAAAGGGCTATAGTGAATGGGGTTCCATTAGAATAGTGGCCAGTCACTGGTGGGCTATCACAGGGCTCCATTTTATGGCCACTTCTCTTCAATATCTTCATAAACAACGTGTGTGTGTGTGGAAATTGAAGGTATACTGGTTAAGTTGTTGTTCAACTCTGAACTGGGAAGAGTTGTTGACTCCCTCGAGGGTAGAGAGGCCGTACAGAGTGAGCTTGAGAAATGGGAAGGCTGGGCAATCACTGACTGCATAGAGTTGAACAGGAGCAAGTGCTGGAGGTACTTGGCAAGGTATCACTAGTCTTAAGACAGTAAATAAGACAATACTCAGGAGCTTTGTTGAAATTTAGGCTATGAAAATATTTTTAAATTTGAAGTTTAAAGATTTATGAAGTTTAAAGATGTATGAAGAATATCACACCAGATCTTGGAGATTCATCTGTGCTATGAAAACATTTAAATATGCGTGTAAAGCACAAAAGTGGAGTCGATGGGACAGTTCACATATATGAAAAAAAAAAACATGCTAAAGTCGTTGTTTGGAGCAGAGACTCGAACTGTAGGATCTTAGATTATTAAGTATGTTTGTCTCTATTTTATTCCCATTCACCTATTTCTGAATATTTAGGGCAAGACTTTTAGTTCCATACAAAAATGAAGTGCTCTTGAACAAAAAATAATACATTATTTCATGCTGCAGATAGACCAATTCAACTAATCATTGTATTGCAAGGCTATCAAAAATTTTGTTTGGAGTACCATACACAGAGGAAAAACTCTGATCCATTCTATTGAGTTTCCCAGAAAACCACAACCATCCTTCTTGCAACAATCATTTTTGAAGCCTCCTCACAGTTCCCTTTTCTGAACACACCACGCAGACTTTCGCAGAAATATTTAATTTTCACTGAGGCAACTAACAAACTTGAGGGATACTGCTTTTCTGCTCTGCCACTCATAAAAGAAGAGTGCAGCCTGCTGAAGCGTACCTCATGAAGTCACGAAACCAAAGCACTATAGCACATAAAAACCGCAGGTTCACATCCCCTCTTCCATGCATACATGTGTATGTATATTTAGAGTTCCTTTGAACGTGTGTTTTTTGTAGAACAACTTAGAACTGAAAGCAGAACAACAGATAGGAAACTTTTGCAGAAAATGAGAGGTAGCTGAAAGGAGGAGAAAGAGGAACCACACGGCTCCGTATATCTGCAGATTTTCCTCAAGCTTCTCTGTTTTAAATATCAGCTTTTCACTTTGTTGTCTGTAATAGCAAAGGGCCAGGTTTTTTATCTTTGCTATGGATGACTTTTCGGGAAAAGGTAATTATGTAATACCTACAAAACTACAAAAATAATTGTATCATAAAGTAGTAATGTAATAAAATAACTGTAACCATTCTGTAACATATTATCCTATGCATCGCAATTCAGAATGACCCAAATTTTACATGTAGTGTTACACCTCTTTCCTGTTTCTAGACAATGCTAGCTACTAAAGAGGTTACTAGATCTTGAGAATCCCTGTATAGTTCTGAGTAGAAATAAGATTGCCATGTCATGCGGGATTTCATCATCTTCCAGGACATCAGCCTCTGAATGTTTTACGTGTGCCGATTTTGATGGTAAATGGTAAGATACACACAGCCAACCATGAGAGAAGTAATTTTAAAGCAGTTGTGCTGAACTGCTCAATTTTAAAGCAGTTTGCTCAACCGAGCAGCAGATGTGCAATGTTTTTAAAGACCATTTCATGCAGTGCAACCGCTTTACTACTAGCGTTTAATGTGGGTCAAGGAATGAGAAATATGGCTGAAGAATGGTTGAAGTGGAAGCGGTTATTTTGTTTATAAAAGAACTTGGCTAACAGTATTTACATAAAGTCTAAGTATCAATGCAATCCTAGCCATTCCTATATGGGAAATGTTGCCCCAAATGAGAAATTATATTACTCATCAACTCGTAAGAATACTTCGCATATCTCTGTGCGTCGTTCTCCAAACATAACGTATAAGGATACAAAGGAGAAATTCCTCCAATGTGCAACAGCTTAGACATCACAGCCACACAGCAGCAATGTGGGAGAGGGAGGATGGGCTAAATGCAGTCTGACTAGCTGGTCTTCTAAGCAGTCAATTAAGAAAATGACTACAACCTACCGCGAAAAAAGATTTTCTGTAGATTTAAAGAGGTTAGAAGGAAGATATTTTCTTCTTCTATCATTATCCAAACTGGAGCAAAATGCCTACATTTTTAATAACAGCATATAAAGTTGTCTTAAGGTTTGTAGCTCTATTAGTAGTGCACACCTACTGAAACTGCACTTGCAAACCTGCATTTAAGTTTTGAAGGTGTATATATGCTGTGTTAGAAGAAAAGCAAAAGTTTGAGATGACTGAGATAGTTAGCATATATATTTGTTCCTTTACAATGTAAAGGAATAAAGCTTAACAAGTTGCACTGCAGCAGCTCCTTGACAGACAAGTTTATTGAAACAAATTTTAAAAGCAGATATTCTGAATGTACTCCATCAATCCCAACAGTTCAGAAAAACAATTGTTCAGTGTCCAAATGAAGTGTGCATGTTACAAATCGTACATTTTTAATATACTCATTTATACCACAACATGAGCTTAAAATACAGTGAATCTTATGTTATTCCGGATATCAATTTATTGCTATAATTCCCCCAAAATGTAGGGCTCACCAGGAAAACAGCTCTTAATCCAAGGCTATTACAGTTGTTAACGTGCCTCAGACCCCAAGATCAAATCATTAGTGTTCCAACATGGATCACCCTGTTTTAAAAGGATTTTCCTTCTAATTTCCAAAAAATTAAATGCTTTGTTTTCCAAGACTGTATTCTTAGCTGGTATTTAGCAGGAAATGTAACATTTGAATATTTACTACGGTATAAACACTTCAAATTCTAGGATATAAAGTTTTCTCCACCTTCATTTGGCTTTATATCTTTAGCCACATCAATCAGAAGAAATAGATTGCCGATATGAAGTTAAAAAAGGGATACAAACAGTGAACTTAACCACCGAGGGCCCAGAGTTCACAGGTGAACTATTTTTCCTTGCAAATGAAAGGTATTTGGGGATTAGGAAATACTGTAAACTTGCACAATAATCACAAGTTTACATTGACTGCCTGAATTATGAAAATAGTTGTACACTGATTTGAGTTTTCTTGTCTCTTGTTTCTAAGAATAGTCTTAAGAATTCCAGTCTGAGCGCAGCACAGCTGCTTTTTAAAGGTTTGGTCGCATTTGAAAACGTCTCTACTAATTAGGCCAAATGATTTTCACAGATTTAAGCTTTTGACCAATAATATGATCATTTTATTTCCAAAACAAGTAATTTTTAGAAAAAGGAAAAGCTTTTAACAGTAAAAGATCTCCATATCCAGTGTGAAAGTAACATGGTGGTATAAATATATGCACGCATTGCATTACACTTAATATATTATACACATTCCAGTTAGCCATGGAACAATTAACAAAGGAGTAGATGACTACTAATTGTGGGTACAAAGTGTTTTTGTAAACAAGATTTTCAGAAACTTTGAGGACAGCCTGATTTCTGGGAAGATGACTACCTTGGAATTTCATTTTTGTTTCCAAAGAACGCCAACTTTTTCATTTATTTTAAAGGATGCTGTGTATAAGAATGCACTTTGTATTAAAACAAAGATCAATACTTTACAGTTTAAGAAACTTTACATATGTACATAAATTACACAACAGGAATGGTTTTAAAGCTCACGACGAGATGTCAGAAAAGACTATTTTCCTTCTATTAAAATTTTTAACTCTTTTACATTGTGATCATTTGCAACTGTCACAGCATGATCCAGTGCTCGTATACTTGCTAGAAGCTTTATGATCTGCTTTATTTGCTCCCTAAAAAAACAAACAAAAAAAATAACAATCATGCAGAAGTGTTAACAGAATACCGCAATATGACAGTACAGCAAATCAGTTTCGGGTAACTTTGCATCATCTCCCTGTTTGCTTAGTCTGATATATTAAGTTGGTCATCAGCTTAGCAATGAAATTGGAAAGAGGAAGTAGGAATTAGTCATTCAATATTAGACGCAGTATAAACTAAAGAAAAAGTCTTGGATTATTTATGGTACTGTGTACAGTGAGTCACAGCTCTCTTGATGAATTACGTTTGAGCCAAAAAAAAAGAAAACAACCAACAAACAACAAACAGCAAATGCATTTTAACAGATGCCTTGAAAAGGTCTGAAGCTTGCCACCACCAAATTGCATTACAATTCAGGTCAATCTCAGTCCTGGGAGAAATGTACTTCTCCAACTGTCAAGAACAATTTTAGTATCTAGCAAGGAATGTGGACATGAATTTTCACCACGTCCCATTAAAAAATACAAGAGGTTTAAAATTCATCTTAAAAATGAAACTAGCTGGTTTGTGAAAAGGCATCCAACATTTGGAAAACTAATATCAACAGATATGGATAAAAGACAGGCTTCCTTCTCAGGAGAAATTCACGCATTTTTCTTTCAAACAACTACACTAAGTTTTACATGAACAGAAATGTCATTCTTTCATTACGCAAAATAATATTTCTGCTGCAGACTTATTTTATGTGCTTAACGGGGACAAAATAACAACTGATACAGAAAAAAAGGCTCCTAAGCAAGACTTGTCTGCTACACGCCGAGGGAAATTCCTGTCTCTGTATTTCAGTGCTATGCGTAATTTAAAAAAAAAAAAAAAAAAAAGAAGGATCTAATTCCACTGAGAGTCTCAATAATTGAAGAGTAACTCAACAATGGCTCAGGCAAATTCAGATATCAACAGTGACTAATGCAGGTATCAGGGATTCAAGTTTCAGTTTGTTAAGTAGGTTTTCTGGAACAGCTGAACTACTGACCTTGCAACCTCTCCCCATGCAACAGCACAAGAACAAACAATCTTCCAATATAGTTATATTCCTGCATATCAGTGTAACAACATGGATTTAAAGTTTATCACTGATTAAAACAACCCACTACAAAGCATTTCAGGTTACTTGGCTAGTGGCCACATTCATGCACGCACCTCACCCAAACTTTTAATTATGCTGGTAATCAGATACAAGTAAAATTACTCTGATCAAGGAGAAAACAGGTTCATCGAGTTGGCTGCATAAGCGAAGACAGAATTTTTGCACCATATACAAAAGCACAATCTGTAATTCAGGAGCCATTATGTAGGAATTTGTAACAGGTTTACAAGGTAAAGCAGTCCAGAACAAGTAACCACAAAATCTGCCACAATCGAGGCCACTAAGAAGTACTGCAAAATGATATGAATGCTTAATGATTTTCAGCAGCTGCTGTTTTCAAATACCTTTAAAAAATCCATCCTATCTACCATACCACAAAAAAAATTAAAGTTTGAATTCAACAAACTTTCAAAAGACTTGCAGCAGAATGGAGATATTTACCAACGTTTGCATACAAATAACACAAAGCACAAGAATTGCAATTGAATAGCTCAAACTAACTCACCTTGCATTTCTTTTCTCTACATCAGAGCAACCAATGCTGTTTCTGTAAATTGTATCAGCCAGATGAACAAGGTATCTACAGAAGTTTTCTAGCTGAGAAATAGTCTTGTCTCCTTTTAGATTAGCAAACCACTGTTTAGGAAAGCAAGCAATTACCTAGACAGAACAGGAAAGAAAAGTTAAAAAAAAAAAAACAACAACAAGATATTAAAAGTTTAGTGACACAGCTTGTTAAGTCACCAGCTAAGACTGCAGTTACAAGGCTCAACTGAATAAAACAGGAAACCCCCTCCATAAATTCCAAAATTCAAGCAGTAAAGCACTAAATCTCCAGTATATCTGAAATACCTGCAAGTATAAGCCAGAGAAGGTTCTCTCTTTGGTTCACTGATATTACAATATTAATTAATATCACAGCCAAGATGCCAGAGGTAACCTCAAGTTTTAACTACATTTTAAATATTTTGTTCGATATTACTCACACTTTGTGCCTTCTTAATGCTGTCATCTCCATACTCAGAGTTTTGAAAAGCCATAAGAATGTATCTATTTAGTAGACCATCTATTGACAGCTCCTGGAGAGTTTTGTTTGAAAGGATTCCATACCACTGGAGAAAGTTTCCTAATAACTGAAAATACAATACAGGGAAAATAATTATTTAAATTGTCATGAATCTTTAAAGTTCATCAAATATCTAGAGACTCTTTAAGTGCAACAGTTTGGCTTAAGTAAAGCGAGGAAAACATGCCTTCTGTTAGTTCCAAAAGTATTCAGAATTTTTCAAGTAACCGTTTAGAGTGTTATAAGTTCTCATACAACAACCATCATCTCAATGTTGTTTATGTTTTGCCTGAAGGATCAGTGAAAAAAACCCTAAAGTTTCAAGCCAGTTTGTTTTCAAAATTTGATGTCAAAATCAAGTCAAGTAAGGCTAGCATACGCCACATGGGGGCAAATTCACAGCCTCTCGTCAATGAGATTCCCATGCATGCTGTCAGCATACCCTTATTTCCAAGGCACGCTGAAACAACAGGCACAGCAATTGTCTGAAGGGAAGTGCTGCCTAAGCCAGCAGTACAGCTGTTATTCTCCAGTGGCATACAGCCTGTGGAAAACTGCTGCCAGCCTAGTAGAAAGGAACACGGCTGGCAGTTCACTGTTAAAGCAGATCGGCAGAAAATAGTAATAAGGGGCTTGTTTCCCAGCTTCTATTTCTGATCTTCTTTGATGCTATAACTGCCTTGCTTGTTTCTATAGCTTTCAAAAAAAAAAAAAGCGATAACTGCACGTATAGTTCTAAGTGGCCCGTGCTCCAAGAAATACTGCCAGAAGTGGGCAATTTCATTCTTAAGGGACACAAGCCATTCATAAATAAGCTTCATGCCCTTTTTGCTCTAGACAGCATTTAAGAAGTTGACTTTTATTTCTAAGTGAAAGAATTCAGAGTTGAATGTTTAAAGTAAATTATGTGATTGCAAACCCATTCAATATAAGGTTCTCCTTCACTTTTAAACAGAAAAAAATCCAGATAAAACTTCTGTTTGCATGACTATGGAATTCAGCAGTTCAATCAACGTCTCATACTTCCCTATTTAGCTGAGTTAACATTTCCAATAGAAAGATAAAAATTACGACACTTACAGCTTCTTACAGACCTCTGACAACTCTATACTGCACGTTCTACACAATGCAGACTAAGATCAGAACTGCTGCATATTTTACAAATAGCAACAGGTTTTCCAGGAGGATATAGAAAATAATCTGTTTATCCAAGTTATTTTCACGAAAATTCCCCTACTACTTAAAATAAACACAGAAAAAAATCCTCTGATTACTGCAAAAGTAAAATAAAAACATTTTTTTTTGACAAACACAATGACATCAAAAAACCTTGGTTGTTGAATGTGCCAAATAAACCCACTGTGTAGAAATTAAAATGATGCCCTTTCACTTGGCAATCTTTTGAAGAGGGTACAGTGTATTATCGAAAGCTAAGAATCCTACTTCAGAGTTCTTTCAACAGAAGAGAAGGCAGTTTTCCATCTACCATTTTCCACAAATATGAAGGGGATTTTATTGCTACACTGTCTGTACCAAAAATTTACCAGATGCATTTAGGGACCTACCTTAACAGAAGACCAAAACTGGCGTTGGAAAAACAAATATGGACCAGAGTTCTTGTTTTCTAAGATGCTGGAAAGTAAGAGATTTCTTTAATGAGCAAACAAGATCACTTCTGTCTGAAGTTTCCTGACTTCCTCCTTCCCACACAAAGTTCATTTCTATAAATACTCCCTTCCATTCTGCTTGTTTTTTGATAATTTCTCATGGTAATTAATTTTCTCCTGCATCCAGCCAGCAAATCATAGAGGTATGAAGAAACCCTACCAGCTATGACCTGCTAATAGAGAGGTCTAATACCATAGTTGAAAGCAAACTTACTTTTTTGGATATAAGGGCATGAATACATCATCATCTAGTGTTCTCCTCATTCTTAGCAACAGTGCCTTTAAAAGCATCTGAAACAGATTAATTTATTTATTTTTTAATAGCAACCAAAGTAATACTTCATAGTTAAGCACTCAGAAATTTACTTTTAGGATCACAAAAAAAAGAAACCATAAAGAACATTTAGGTCAAAAGCACACATACTTAAGCACACATGCGGAGTCTTAGAGAAATCTATAATGGTTAGAAGTTAGATCTGAAACTTGACAATTTCAATAAATACTGAAGGTAATGGAATTACTTTATCATTAAGCCTGCCTACACAATTAGCTATAATGAAGTCAGCGGTTTTGTCATTTTTAATCCTCTGCTGTCTTCCCTGCACACACAAACTTCAGCCAATCTCCCATTGTCCTAAAGGCAATGCATTACACATGGAACCTGAACTCATGACATTAGGTCTTATATTCATAGAAGACAAGCAAAACCACCAAATTATGATTTTTTTCCCCAATACATTTGGGAGAAAAAGAAAAGTCTAACTAGGTTTAAGCTGATCCTTAAAGCAAAAACTGCAGACCAACAAGTCTTAGTACATTTGCTATCTCTAACTAGTCAACAGAACATCAAATAATTAAAAAGACCCAAACAACTCCCTTTTGACCCTCATTAAACATCCTACGTTTTTTCCAATACAGTGTATTACAAATATACTCAAATTCCTTAACTTATCCAAGATATTTATGAAAAAACAAGACAAAACAACAAACTTACTTGTGTATTTTTGTTTTCAGCATTAACCACCGAAGGATATCCATTTACTAGTTTTTGTACAATTGCTACCATTCTTGATGTTTGTGTTGTAGAAAAAGGATCCCATATATTTTCAGAAATCACTAGAAGAGATTAAAGAATTACTCCACTTTGCAAATGCTCAAATACAGGTAAAAGGACAGCCATTTAGGATAGTAATTTACAAAGCAGTAAAATCTAATGGCATAAATAAGCACCAACTTCCTTCTCCTCCCCCTCTTTGTTTTTTTCTTTCTAAGATTATACCTGTTAATTTAGGAAGAACGACTCTCTCAACAATAGTAGGTAACAGTGAAATATCAGCATCATCTTTTTCTTGCTCCTGTTCTTCACAGCCATAAAAGAGCAACGATTCAAACCACAACATAGTCTCAAAATCTCGACATTTGCCCTAATAAAATGAATTGAGAAGATATTAGCTTCCTAAACAGACATTTGAAGCCAACACGTTAAAACAATAAAAATACACCTCCCAGTAAAAGCCAACATGGCAGGAAAAAGCAAGTTCCTACCAGTACTTTGAAAATAAGCTCTTGACTGCAGAATAAATACTTAAGGAGCTTTCACTGCTAGGAAGAACAATGGGAGGCCAAAATTAGGTGAACTGTTTGTCCTGATGGCTACTCATGACAGCACACATACAAGCTGGACATAGAATACTTGCCAGGGACACTGTGTTGCAATTGTGCTGTCCTGCTCCTCCCATGTTCCTTACCTAATTACTGGGCGATGAGTACTATGAGCAAGAGTTGAAAATTGCCAGCCAGAGCTCTATGAGGTACGAAGGGGTAGGTGGGAGAAAGAAAGATGTATAATGTAGAGACATAGATCACAACCCTACTGAAAAACAGGCTTTTTCAGTCCACTTCTCTTAAAGAAATATCATGTCTAGAATCACATTTTTCTCTGAAATATTTTAAAACTTAAATGTGTATTTAATACAGAATTTGTTTTTTGGTCTATATTTCTCCCTGAGAAGGTGCCAGCATGTGCTGAATTCAGCTCTGGCCTGCTAGGAACACGGAGGGCAATAGTCCAGGAACTCCCCAGAAAAGCACTTCAACCCAAAAGAGGTGTCCACTTTGAGCTTCAGGCCTACAACATGCATTTATGAGAAGCACATGTCAAAAGGTACAATTCACCTTGCTCTGCAGATGTGTGAAAGAACTACACTATACAGAAGCTTCTGTGAATACTGCGTGCCCAGGACCTTACCTCCAAAGGAGTCCAGATAAGCAGCTGAAGTCTGATTAAAGGGTTGAACAACTTTGGCAAACAGAGGCCAATATAGGCATCCTTGTAGGAAGCGAAGTACTTTGAACGCCAAGCTTCAAACTGTGACTTAATACAATCAATTGAGTAAAAGCTTTCCAAAACATCTTCAAAAACTTTGCTGGATTCTTTCAATATACGGTCTGGTCACGAGGAAGAAAAAAATAGCAACAAGTTAATCACCTACTGCACATAAAAACCTCTTTCAGACTTCAATGCTGACTGGCATAAGCCAACTCCTACCAACATAACCAAAAAAACTATTAGCCTTAAAACTTCTAGTCATTTTGCCTTAAATAATTACATGCATTCATAAAGGCAGGAGAACAGCATGGATCTAACTTCAAAGCTGGCCTTGTTTAGCACCGGTATTTGGAGCAGCTGATCATTAAGTACCTTCCAACTCACACTATTCCACTTTTTTCATTCAAGTGCAAGTGCAGGGCATCCTTGAGATGTAGCAATTGAATTAGCGCTTCAGACAGAGTGGGTGCTGGCAGACACAACAACACAACACTTCCCAACATTTCCCAGGGTTAGTTCGATTTTAATTGGACATTTTTGCTGCAGTCAGTTTAAATGTCCAGTTACAATTATTAATTTCACACAATAACTAGTACAAATAACAGGTCGAGAGGAGTCAGCACGAAGTTAGATAATGTTACATTAACACACTGTTCATGCTGTGATCCAGATAAAAATGCTACAGATAAAGGCAGCAGGTCTGAAGCGCATCCCTCTGTTCATGTAGCTCAGTACTCATTCTGGGCTGTCGTGAGGGTTAGCTACGAATGATTAAAAAGCTCTTCACAAATCCTATGCTTACTCAGAAACTGACAATATTTGTTAAAAAGACTTCTGTAAATGTAGGAGTGCTGAGTTACAAAAGGCAATACAGCCACACAGAATTTTTAATCTAGATCATTTAACTTGCAAAGTGAATTACAGCACCTACCAACTCTAAAGTAGCTCCTAAGTTCAATCAGAGCTCTCAGCCTGCATCTGCAATTTTGGTGATGGGCCAGTAACTAAAGGTGTGATTTTTTGCACTTCTGATGCACTTCTGGACAGCTTATTTAATTGCTTTTTAATCTAGGTATACTTTGGCTCTCCACAACCACCTACAGCTATGATTTCAGCATTTTTACTACACACTCTGCAAAAAGCGACTCATTTTCTGATCATTTCACTTCATGCCCCCAGCTCTCACAATGTACAAAATAAACATCACTCTCCTGGCTGCATCATCCCTTCTCACATATATACATACAGTTCTGTATACATGGTCTCTACTGATCTGCTTCTCCATGTTTCTTCTAATTTGATTAAATTTTCTTTCATTAGTGATAACTGTACTCAAGGTGAAAAAGTAATAGGATTATTACTTTGCCACTGGCTTCACAGTTACCTCTAGTATTCTGTTTGCCTTTCAACCATTTAATCAAACTATTTATATTTTCCCCAATTTCAAGTTTCTTACATTACTCCTAGTGTTTATGTTTATGAGACATTACGTTTAACTTATAATTCTATTAATTGTATCATTAGGGTTATGCATAATTAAGGCTACTTTGAGCAAATCGATCATAAAACCATGGAGGAATTTCAAAACGGTCAGTATAGGACCTTTCTGCAATGTTTGCAGTCAACATCATTTTCTGCCATCTGCAAAGTTTGCTGTAATAAAAGCCTATAAAATTTTTGTCACAGTGTTTCTGGACGCTCCAGAAAACATGCCAAAGAATCACAGAATCATTAAGGTTGGAAAATACCACTAAGATCATCCAGTCCAACTGTCAGCCCATCCCCACTGTGCCCACTAACCATATCCTTCAGTGCCACATCCACACGGCTCTTGAACACCTCCAGGAACTCCACCACCTCCCTGGGCAGCCTGTGCCACTGCCTCACTGCTCCTTCTGAGAAGAAATGGTTCCTAACATCCAACTTGAACCTCCCTTGGTGCATCTCAGGGCCACTCCCTCTCGTATCATCTCTTGTTACCCAGGAGAAGAGGTGGACCCCCACCTCACCCCTGTCTCCTCTCAGGTGGTTGTAGAGAGTGATGAGGTCTCCCCTGAGCCTCCTCTTCTCCAGACTAAACAAACCCAGTTCCCTCAGCTGCTCCTCTAAGAATTGTGCTCCAGACCCTTCACCTGTCATTTCTTTTCAAGCAAAAAGTTCTGAAAGGACTGAGATCTTCAGAATTCTACACATAAAACAAAACAATGCATTAACATAAAATCAGTTCTCAACAGATTTTTGAAGAACAAAAAACTATGTTCCAAACCACATTCCAAGACTTAGTGTCCACTCAAGGGACAAAAGCTAATTGCTTACTAACAAAACAATGCCTGCACTGAATAAAAAGCATCTCTCTAAGGATGCGGTATTTATTTAGCTGCAAATCACACATCAGGTTGGTGTAAGAGACCATGGTGGTGACATTGATAAGCTAGTTAAGGAATGGTTCTTAAACTTTCTCTAAAATATGGTGAAATACATGCACAGGGTCAACTTTTGTTTTTTCTCATTTTTTTCTACATTTGATAGCATAAGGCTTCTGTATGTTTTCTAACCTCGCTCCATATTGAAGTTTGTAATATCCGTTGAAGTCTCCTCATCATCACTGGAAAGGCCTTCAAGGTGATCTGCCATCTTCCCAGTTTGCTCTCTTGCTTGTCTACGACGAGCTCTAAAAGGGATCAGCAGTATAATACAGCTATTACATTTTTTTTCCTCGTATATCACGAACACAGATATATCTTTTAGTGCAAGGAAATTCAGGTTGAAAACAGCTACCAGTTCGTCGCTGCCTCAAACATCCCACTATGTTGCTGCCTCAAGCAATGGAAGGACGAGGAAACAGCAGAACCCATACAGAAACCAAACGGGCTTATTATACTCTCTTAGCAATTATAAATTAGCATAATCTAATAGTCATTTGTTTTGAACTCTCAGGTGCTACACTGGGACATTTAGGAATACCCCTCCCCAGAATACAAGCTTAAGTATTTTCTTCTCTTCGCAGGAGAGGAACAAACACTGCTATTTATGCTAGTACATCACACTGGAAAACTGCATTCTGAGAACAGGTAGATACTCCTGATGGACAACAAATCCCAGTACTCTACCTTCTAGCCTCTCTTTCTGCAGTCCGACGCTTGACTTGTTCTTGATAGAGCACTCTGTCTCGTCCAAAAGAATCAAGATTTGGTGCCATGAGCGCTTTATCTGTAAAATTACATTGATGAAAATTAAAATGCTTTTCTGTGATTATAGAAATATACTACAGGCTGTTTCACAAGAGCCCTGTACCTACTTTAAACTAAGTGTAATTTGAAGTAGAGAGTGTAAGATGCATCCAGAAGCCTAGAACCCGCAAATGTAGAGGTTAAAAGAGGAAGTAATGGAGTTCAGAAAAATCTCCACTTAAATGTCAAACAGAAGAATGTTTTCACCATACATTGCTCTTGTCCCTCTCACAACAGTGCTCAACTACATAAAGTTAACATTTTAAACAGAAATTGCTGAAATGGAATATTCCAAGACATTTAGGTCTCCTTACATAAACATGTTCACCACGTATCTTTTGAAAATAAAATTAACAAAAAGAAAGACGGAGAAGAGTTACCAGAGTCAGAATATATGATGTTCCAAAGTTCTATTAATAACCTATATATCTGTATTCTATATGTTGTCTACATTTTCAACTGCATCAAAATCTATAGGAAAACAGATCCTCTCCCCTCCTCTTTTTAAGCAGCAATTCATTAAAGATATTCCTGACAATAGCACAGCTAATACTGAGACCTGTTTACTCTTTTCAGGTAAATGCTTAGAAGTGGAGTGAGTGTTAGCCAGTGCTGAAGTCCACCCCCTAAGGTAAAAACATCAAAATTTAAACACAAGCCCACCCAAATTTCAGAAGTAAGTTTAAATGTTCTGACTAAACCCATTTGTGAATCTATCGTTCAGTGATGTTCTGTGTTAGTATTACAACTCTACAGCAGAAGTACAAAGAGTCTTAAATCATGCCCATTTTTTTTAAAATGCTGTTATTCAAAGCTACTTGTCTTTACACAAAAGTAAAGCAAAACTTGGCAGACAAATCTAAATTGACTTCTATCCCATTAGTGCTCTGACACAATGTGAAGGAATGCAGATTGCATATGTCTGCATCACACATCACATCAAAGGCTGACATTAGTTAACTAGTTTCTGTGATAATCTGAAGGAAAGAACTGAACTATTTCAAGATGCAGTGCAGTTCATTCTCAAGACTCCCAGATACTAAATAACATCTCCCTTGACTGTAACATCTGTCAACACCCCACCGTCAAATTCCAGTCCAAAATAATCAAGTTTAGGCTTATTTTAGGAAATCTATTTAAAGTACACTAGATCTTTAGTTCTCACAAGCATTTTTTATGGTAAAATTGCAAAGCCAATGTGTGACGCCTAGGGCTCCAAATAAAGGAATACGTATGCTGACCACTCTGCAAAGAGATGACCAACTCTTATACCCTAATGCTTTATCATACTCAGTAAATTGTATCTAATGGTACCAACATTTCAATTCTGGCGACACCGTGACAGAATAGGAAATGGCTTTTATTATAGGATATTAAGTCAGCAATAGGACAGACGAGAAAGCCATTCTAAAAATGAGGTACTCTCCAAAGCAGAAAGAAGACCACTATTAATGCACATTACCTATCATTTAACATGCAGAATAAAACTTCCTCCAAGGAATGTACATTTTCATCTAAGGTAACACTTACACCTTCGTAGTGTTTTATATACTGAGGTGATTACCACAAGAAAACTTCTCAGTGAGAATCCCCCATCCCCAAACTAACAGCAAGCAAGTATTTTAACTAATTTTGAACGGTAATCCGTATAGATTTATGTTGTATTAGTCTGATTTTTAACAATGGCAAGTCTCTTCCAGTTCCTTAGCTTTACCAGTTAAGTGTCTGAAATGAAATACTTCTGCTACCTACAAAGTAGAGCATCAGAAAAAAGTAATCTCTAGCCCAATGTTTCATAGCTTTGTACAGAGTTAAACATAGATGTTGCAGGAAATTTCCAGATTCAAGGAGGTTAAAAAAAAAAAATTCTGACATAAAATTGTGGAGTCACGTGGCACCAGTACGGCCACTGCCACCATGTATATTTCACAGTGCTAGAAAAGAGGAAATGTAGTTAAGAGCAACAGAAAGGAGAGATGAGGTCAGAGTTAGAGTGGCTTTGAATTGAAACCAAAACGGATTAGAGAACTTTTAACCTAAACTTGCTTCTACCTATCTCAAGAGTTAGGATAAACTTCAAGGCAGTCATACTTAAAACATTTACATTTAAAATTAGCCATAATAAGTAAACAAGGTTGTTTAATGAATAATAAAAACCTTCAAGATGGACTGACTTGAATGGCTTGAAAACTCCGAAGATTCATCTTTAATATCATCTTGTCGTCTTTGGACAAGGCGGGAAGCTCGCTGTTTGTACAGCTGGTGCATTGCAGATTCAAGTTCATTAATCAGAGGCACCTGTAAAAATACAACACACTACGTAATATCAAATCCTCCAGGTGCTTAGCTTTCTGGGGTACCACACTATTCCGAAGCATAGTACTGTCACTGCACTTCTAGCAGCATAAGCTGTTTTGTTTTAACCACTGGTGAAATATTTACTGGTTCAAATGACAACTTGGAGAAAACACATGCATTTAACAACGCTGACAGCTTTCAATCATAGCAGTTACTGTTCTGAAAGAAATTGGTGTTGATTGAATGAGGCTAAACAGTAAGACAACAATTTCAGAGTGAAATGCAATTTCAAGTCCTCTCGTTTTCTCTGCTAAGTGCACTTAAATGTTGTTACACAGCTTACAATGCAATCATTGTATCCACTGTCTTTAAGCAAGAATCTTAACAATATCCTATAGCTTAGGTGAACCTGACTCTACCCAGTGGGGAAAAAAAAGAAAACCAAATAATCAATCTAACCTCCTGAACATCAGCACGTATTGTTTTGCTGTAACTTTTATTAGTATGTACAGAAATATTGCTAAAGCACGGTAAAACAAAATATTGCTGAAATGCAGTAAAGCAGCACACACAAACACATTATGTGAACAGGTAAATCAATAAAATGTTACTCTAGCCTATCATTAAAATCAAAATTGTACAAATAGTGGGAGTTCTGCATTAAATATAATCATTGAAGGATACAGACTTTAGTCGGATCTGCTACTTAAAAATAAACTTAAAAAATTAGACTGAATTTCAGGAGCAACAAAAATAGATGGTAACAGCCAGGAATTTCCTGACATTAAATAGCAGATTCACTGCCTAGTTTTGCAGAACTTCATTTCCTGGGACAAGTTAAAATTAGACCAGCATAAATATTCAAATGCAAAAGAGAATTTTTCACGATCTCTTAATTTGGAAAGGCAAGTCCCATGAGTCAGTCACTTCTGGTATGAATATTTCTATGCCATATCCTCCTTACCTCCAAAACATATGTTTAGTCCAGTCTTCCAGCCTTAGCTCAGATATTTCATTGCTGCCTACCATCCAGGATTACTTTTTTTTTTTCCCCAAAAGAGATAAAATCAGAATTTGTTTCCTGATGTAATTTAGAATGTGACTCAGCAGCTATTTTAAAAACTCCTCCAGTAAAATTTAAGACTATGACATTACAACTGCAGGGCCATTTCAGCTGAGAATGACACACACATCAGAGGACAAATTAAATGAAAGAAATATTAGCTCTTTGTGGTATAAACTGGTCTACAGAGATTAAAATCGGAGTAACTCAAAATACATGCAATTTTCCTTTGGAGAAAAAGTAGAATGTGAAGGGGATGAAAAATCCCACTGTTGAAAGTGCATGTTCTGAATTCAAGACAGTTTTGGAAAAAAAAAAAGAAGAAATAATACAGCTTGCCACAGAAAATATTGTTTCTTCCCTTAAGTGTGCCAAGGGAATTGTAAAATTGAAAAGCTAAACGAAAATTTTTGACAGCATCTCTAGAGGTTCTTCTATAATTGCCTCAGGACAAACAAACAAATAGAATAATTAAAAACACACAAAAAAAATTCTAAGTATTTAAATATGTGAACTCAAAATATTTCCCATTTAAAACATAAAGAGACTTAGAAGCCATCATTCTTTTATCAGTGCTGTGGTTTATGAGTGACTGACAGTTTCACCAACTACTACAGAGCTCTCATTCATTCACTGTTCTTTTTAGTCATTACCTTAAATTCAGCAATTTGTTTTACAGTTTTTACCCCCCCACACATTCACTGTGAACAGCGTGAGAGGAAAAATGAAAAGTTCTCTGAACATTTAGCAGACGAGGAAAATTTTAACCTAACTTCAATCCCCCTTCCTGGCAGAGTCTTGCAGGTAAAATAAGAGTTCATCTAATCATGCTGGCAAAGATAGGCTTGGAACGATTTGATCTTTTTGTATCCCCTACTTTTTGAAAATGAGAAAATAAGGGACACATTATAACTTCCCAGCCTTCTCTGAAGGCATAATTTTGACAACAGTTACTTGTGAAGAAGCTACTAGTGCTGCAAAAATATTCCATTTCCTTGGTTTTAACATTTATGGGGAGAAACGTCACACAGGATTTGGCACTTTTATCATTTGTTTCTAACGTCCTTGTAAGACCTGGCCCATTATACTCTCCATCACACCTTACCAGTGAACAAGCATTTATAACATTCAGCGTTTCTTCAAAATCAGACTACAGACAAAATAGCTTTGCTTGGCTGGGGTCCCAAAGGGTTGAACACGGCACATAGGTGCAGAAATAAGGTTATCAGAGAAAGAAGGTCTACTTTATGATGTTATCTTTTATTCTCCAAAACTAAGTCTATGAACATACAAGGAAACTCTAAGGCAACGGGCTCTTTTGGAGAGGACGAGTACTTTGTGTATCCACTTGTACTTGTTCAGCACACACCTTCCTTACTCAGACCAATACCAGTGTGAATTTGACTAATAATAATGACCAGACTTCACACAATAAAGAGAGAGCATCAACGCATCATATTTGAAAGGACAGGGAAAGCCCTGGTTTTTCAGATTTAGGATATGTGTATATACACACACATATCCCCACAGTATTATTACATATATGCACATAAGGATATATTTTTTTGCTTTTATATATTATAATTATAGTTTATAATTATAATAATAATAGCTATATACATTCTATGTCATAAACACAGATAAATGCAGTTGTTTCAAATATATAGCAGTAAGGGCCACAGGTTCTTCAAAACTGAGGGTAATTTATGTCTACGCTCAAAAAATAGGAGGAATCTATTTTCCTGCTGCATTTCATTATTTAACTTAGCTAAAACCCGATAATCATTTTATTACTTTTTACTCCCTCCTTCTCAACCCCTTTTTAAAAAGAACTTGCGATGTCCTGTGGGTTACTTTGGATTTGATAGTAATGTTGTCATGCTAAAAGTACTGAATTCTGAAATGGATTATTTGGCCAAAGAACTGAGGAACACCTAGGACACTGTAATTAACGAAATGTGTCTGTTACACTGTTTGACATCCTAATTTTGCAACTCACTGTAGATACGGGTACTATAGCAGCCTCTAACTGAAAAAAAAACAAAACATCTCTTAAAATGGCCTCGAGAAGCATGAGATAATAAAAGTCACAGCTTAAGAGTTTGGGGGACTGGCATGTGGGTATTTTGGGAAAGCTGTGGGGAAGAGGGTTCAAGTATAGAATCCTTAAAAAACCAGCCACTGGGAAAGCAAAAGGATATTACAAGAAAGCAGCTTTGACAAGCCTATTTGTTAAATTATCAGCAGCTAATCGTCACAACTGGAATTGATTTACTTCCTAGTACAGCTAGATAGGTGAACTTTGTTCTGAAAAACTGAACACAAACTGTTACACTATTCATTAACAGTAAACTTTCCCGGTTTTACACGAAGTCTGGGAGACTAAAGGGCTTGGTTTACACTCAAAGCAACACATTCCAAAACAATTTGTTTAAAGAAAATATTTAAACAAGACTGCATGGACAATCAGAGAGAACATCCACACGACTTAACAACACATTCCTGGTGTTGTTAAGTGTTAAGTGTTGTTAAGTCCTGTGGATGTTCTCTTCCATTGTAAGAGTTCTTTTAAAAAGCAAATGCTGAGTAGAGATACTGATACTTGACTTCTGAAATACAAACTTATCTCAGACAGAGAATATAATTTCTCTTTAGTTCGGAATTTAGGCATCAGTGCAACCAAAAAAGATAGAACAGCAAAGAAAAGTAAGGGACCTTGATTACCCCTCAATACCTAGTGCACTAATGGAGACTCAGGAATATTGCCTCTTTAGTGAGCAATTCTCCTTACAACTAATTAATGAGCTGGGCAAATTAACTGGTCCGAACATCCTGGGTTTGTCCACAACTGATAGTTCTTCTCTAGCTTACAAGATTGAAGATGGGAATCTCCCAAGACCATTAATGATGGAAATTACCAACTAACTGATTAGCAGCCAGAATGCTTCAATAGTCCTCTCTCACACCTAACAAGATATCTAAGCAGCATCTTTAACCACTGAAGTAATTCTGGCAGCTAGTACAATAAAAAGATGACTTGAATGCAATAATATGGCAAGACAATGAAACCTGTACACTGCTAACTGAATTTTACAGCTCCTGTATGTGTGCACATACACATACACGCACATATATATTTAAAAGAACACTAATTAAATATAGCATAATGAATAAAATAGTGAAAAAAAGACTCAGTTCTCAAGTTATTAACATGCAAGAGTATCATACTACATGATGCATACTACAAGGTGTACCTGTTTTAAGTGTCTTCAGACGCTTACAATTTTTCTTCTTCAGACACAAGAGCACTAACAAAGCTGTGAAACTATCTGGCAGGAGGAAGTTTATGATACAAAATACAAATCTTTCTTATTGTGTTCATAAAACGTTCAAAGAACTGGCAATGCAATTCAGTCATAATTTTTCTTCACCAGATATCCAACACAGGCCAAAAGTGGCATCTACGTAAAGCTGAAATGCCCTGAAGACAGAGAATCTAAAAATGTTTTTAGGTGATCTGAAGTCCCTAACGAGTTACACTGTGAAAGAAAGGTTTTTGATAACCAACGTAACTTTTTACGATGCTATCTCTTCAACACTTGAATAACCAAACCTTTAGGAGAATCTGTTCTCAGGGGACTTTTTGAAAAAACCACGATGTGTTGTTTGGCATGTACTAAGAGACTTTTTTTTTTTTTTTTGAAAAAAGATGAATGTTTTTACATCCTTACCTTTTCACTGAAACACTCAAGCAAGTCTTGGACATACCCTCGCATTTCTTGCAAAAACTTATACTGTTCACCAATACCCCCAGAAGACCCTTCTAATCTTTCAATTGCCTTGGTAGAGTCCTCTCGGCTTTGCTGATGTTTCTCAAACTGCTGCCGATTAGCTTTGTGCAATTCTTTCATAGAGTCCAACCTGAGGGGCAACGGATAAATAACAAATTTACATCCAGAAGTCTCTATTCTTCAGACTGTTGAGATATTAGACAGTGCAAGTACTAAGTATATATATGGAAATACTGTAAAGAGACATTCTCTAACTTTCACTTGTCACTTTCTCTCCTCTCTATATAAACAGTGAGACTAATGATTTAAATTAATTTTCTAGACTATGCTGAGTGTGTTATGCTGTCAACTCCTCCAACTTTTTACTGTTGGTAAAAAGGAGTTGGTAGCACTTCAAATACTACAAGGCTGGCCCTACAGAAAAATGGAGAGGAAAGTATTTTATGGAGAGAGAAAAAAATCAAAAACAAACGCAGATGAACTATGGCTCCTACAAAGCAGCTGCCTTGCTCTACTAACTTCATTTACTAGTGGAGTTTCTAACACTACAGTGGGAATACAAACCAATACTGCAGACAAGTGCAAGTTGTTCATTACTAATAATTTCTCTCTGCAACTGGAATGTTCATTTAGTAGGACCTTTTGTGTACCTGACAGATTACAACTTTTAAACAAAAGAAAAAGCTTACACTAAAATGTAAATTCTTTCTCTACTGAAGCTTAAAATTTTGATTTACAATTTAAAAGAATGAAACCTGCTGATAAAGCTAAATATCTCACTGGCCTTTCAATTCTTGACTATAAGATTGTGTAGTGTCCAGAAGGTGCAACTCAGACCTGTCTTCAACAAGATCAATGGTCACATATTTAAAGCTTCACTTCCAGAGAAGCCATCCAGGGAGACTTTCGAACAAAGTGTCAATGTCATCTTCACTTTGAGCTTTTTTTTGTTTGCCTTTTAATTTTTTTTTAATGGATGTGCCAGTCAGTACTTTTCCAGCGATGAAACTGTGTTTTCTCGAGACTAAAAGATGCCTGAGGAACAGAAAGCTAGGGGACATGTCTTTAAGTCTAAAAAGATGGTCTGTCCTACCTGTCTTTAAGCTGTTTCTTTACCAAATCAATAGTAATAGGAGTCATCTCATTACTGGGTGTTTTGAAAGGAACTGTATTATCTGTTTTTTGAGACTTGGTTTCCGATGATCCATACGCAGCGTAAGTGTACGGAATGCCGTATGATGAACCATAAGACAGTGTCTGGTAAGTGTTCTGGTAGTACAGATTATTCACTTCAGCAGGCTGACTTGGTTGAACCTGAAGTAAGAGGACATGCAGTTGTACTGTGTTAGACTTCAGAGAAAGGAGAAACATTGTTTCACATCTCAAACCTTATAAAATGAAAATGGTAGCCAGAAATGCACTCGTGCGGCAAATTCACATGGGTTTGAGCCTAGAACTTCCAATATCTAAGGTCTCAGAAGCACCTTCTTAAAAGGACAAAGTCTTAACATTGTTATTATTCTAAATGTTTACATTTATAGCAAGTCATTACATGATAATTTTAACCAGCCTACAACTCCTCCAATAACAAGCTATTTTGAACTACACTAAATTTCACTAAGACTATCTATTAGAATCAGTGCTCAGAATTTTTCTGAAATGTTTTCTAAAAGCACTATTATTATCTTCAACTGAGTAGCAACTTCACCGTGACAACATATGGCACAGCCTGCTACCAATTCCAATTGTATGTTTATACCACAAGAGAAGTTACAGAAACAGAAAAGGAGTTCTGTTTGCAAACTGTAAAACCACTGACTAATAGGAACAGGGGTCTCTTTAAAGTGGTGTTGTTCTAGCTCTGTTTTAGGCTGCAAATGTATGTGCTTACACTATCAGTATCTATCCCGAACAGAGAGACTAAAGAAATGGATACTAGATACTTAAAATCTGATTTTTCATTGCTTTTTAAAAGAATATCAGAACTGACATACTGATCTTCTCAGACAAAACAGCCTTCTGTAAACTACCCAAGTTTATAATGGATTTAGCCAATACAGCAGAAACAAAACAAGAAGAGCTCACAACGAAATACATGCCTGAGGTATGTTGATTCCTTTCCGTATCTGTTCTTGCTCCCATCTACTGAGTTCTTCATCTTGTTCCCCTGCCACCAGTGCCTCATCATCACTCCCCTCAATACCTGAAGAGGAATAAAACAGGCGGGTAACAAAAATAAATTAACGTATTCATAGTAAGTGCCATGAGTTCCAAAACCTAAAAGACCAAGCTTTGGTGGGAACATCTCAGTGCGTTCTCTTTTTCTTCACGAGAAATTAAGGATGCTAGTCCATGAATCACTGCAAAAACCTAACGGATAAGTTTGCAGTTTACTGTCGGTAAAGCCCTCCAATAATACAAATCTGTTCTCTTGCTATTTCTCCTCCTCCAGAAGGCCATTTCACCTCTTTGCCAGGAAGCAGAATCATACATTCAACAACTAATGTTTTTCTTTTGGCAACTATATACTTGCTAAAACAGCACAGGAACAATACTAATTGCTCCTTAGTCTAAGTTTCTACCAGATTAAATAGAGTTGTATGCTTCTAACCAAAGGAACAGAGTCCGTACACAAAACTTTACAAGTAGATTCCATTATGCAGTACTTTTCTTAATAACAAACTTTAACTCCAGATTTCAGTCTGAAAAATGTGTTGTTTAAAAACGTTGAAAGGGAGCACTTGCAATAAAACCAGTGCAAATATTGACCAGCTGTCTCTCTGAGAAGATTTTACCTATTTCCTCAGCAATCTTTTGCCTTTGGGATTTTTCCTTCACTGTAAAAACTATCCTCCTCTTCTCGTCATCATCTTCATCATCACTGGCATCATTTTCATCTTCTCGAACAAGGCGGCTTTTACCTGGTTCACTGTCAACAGGAGTAAAGTCTCCAAGTTCACGAGCCATTTGACGCTTTTTCCTAGCGGCATGAATAAAAGCAGCATCTGGAATTTCTCCTAGAGATAGATGTTCACAGTGTTAAACATCCAGTGTAGTAAAGCAGGTATTACAGCTCCTTATTACTCATCTCTGCCGTCCTACCAAAGCACATTAGTAAGCGTCAAAAAAAGCGAGAGGAAAAAAACATCTGTACTCACAGAAACATTTGCAAGCAACCTAAAAGCTACACGTGCAAACTTTCAGAGCAATAGCTCTCAGATACAGAATCTTTCCCAAACCATCTGGCTCTGCTTTCGTTAGCTCAAATGCCATAGCGGCAGAAGCTTGATGTCCCCTTGGGAAATGCTCCTCCAGAAGAGGGTGCCTTTTACAGGATCTGACTGCTGCACTAGGAAGAAGAAAATGAGGCTCCTCTAACATAACTTCCTTTACTGATATTGCCCCTAACTCTTATTACTGTAAGGGAAACAAAAATCCTCAGCCATTTCAAGGGATGATGGCAGCTCAGGAAACAAAGGACACCAAATAGGAAGGGCAACGCTAATAAATCAAGAGGGAAAAAAACCCAACCCACAAACCCAGATTTCTGAAGAAAAAAAAGTGAAATCACTAGTACATGATTAATGCAGCCTACTTACATAATATAAAGAATAGCCCCCGCAAATCTATTTTTTGAAACATTAATAAATCTTTACTGTTACTTTGACTAGCTGTGGACAAAAGGTTAAAGTTCATATTCTCTTTATACTTGAAACAAGATATTCTTCTCAAGCTCACAGTATCTCTACAGATGTAATAACATACATACCGTACCCTTCTGCAATTTCCCCTAAAAGGAAAAGTCACTTAGGAATCAACTAGGAAATTATTTTTTTCCCCTGAAATGTGGACCCAGAGCATGCAGATGGAGTTCCTATTTGGGGAGCAGGCCATCGCACGAGTCAGCTACCAACTGGCAAACTACTTTCTCAATTGGATTTCTTTGGCCTCAGGGCCTGACGGAAAACTTATCAGATGAAAAAAGATAGGATAACATTTGAGATACCTTGCAGACCTGTAACTGAGACATTCAAATTAAAGACAAACGCTGGCTAAAGCATTTGTTTAACGTATCAGACATATTACAATAACCAACCTGGGCGAAGAACATTCAGAGATGATAGAGCACTTGAAAAAGCCCCACCAGGTTTTGGTTTTTCTTCTTCCTTCTCACTTTCAACTTCCATTTCTTCTTCACCATGTTCACTGTTTGCAGTCCCATCTTCTTGACCTATATCCTTAATCTGTCCTGTCTTTTCTAGTGGTGGCTCGACTGTTAAGACAATAAAGCCTACATTTTACTCTTTGGTAAAGGTCACTCAGAGGCATTTTTTTTTTTAAAGGACTAACATTCTAGCATTAAAACCAAGTGAAGATGTTAAGTTACAATTTTACTATTTGGGATGCAGCAAAATATGCTTTTTTAATAGCGATTAAGTCTCTGACACCCTCTCAAAATGAAAGATGACAAAGCAGACACCCCTAACAACCCCTAGCCATTTTACATATTGCGAAAAATTTTTAAAAAGCAAGGGAACACAATAATTAAAATCAAACTGCAACCTTCACACAGCCTCTTATGTAACTGAAAAGCTTTGCCCATGTTGCACTAACTCTTTATACAACAACAGATTTATTTCAAAAGAACTGTTTCACTTCCCTCCTCACAACATTGCCCTATGTTAGGTGAGCAATATACAAATACTGACAGTAGGCACAAACATTGAATTTAACACGATTTCTTAATGTAACTGTCCAACGACCCTGCATATATTCAGACTTTTAGACTTCAGCATTTGTTTAGAAAATCCTGACCACCGATTCAGTAGCAGGCAGGAGGCCTCTGCACTATAACCAAGCCAACTACAGATACTGTACAACAGACAAAGAGAAAATAAACACACACTAGTCACATGCAAAACACACATCTTTACAGAGTGTTAGTGACAGAAGCAAGAATGAAGATCCAGCTTTCCACAGGTGATCTGAACATTAGTCACAGAAATCACCATTTCCCTTTCTACCTGCGCCTTGTACCAGTGCACAGGCAACTTAAAGGTTCTAACAACAAAGAATCTATACATTTTTTCAATATGCAGAAAGTTATTTTTAAAGATTTTTAAAAGAGGCATTTTTAAGAGGTCTGAGATTGAGAAAAGGCAAATTTCTCCACGGGACCGCATTCAACTTTCATAAGCTTCAGCTCTATCACTGTGATTTTTTAGATCATAACGCTTGTACACATGGGGTTGTAGGTTTCACTCTACCCAAAGCAGCTGGTAAAGGAAAACGTATCAAGACACTTTACCAATGATATTCCCAATAACCAACAGCAGAAGTACAACAAAACCAAAATCCAAGGCTCTACCTACAAGTTCTGGAAGACTACGTATTGTTAAAAGATCCCCCTTCTCCAATACTTTCATCCTGTCATGTTGATCACCAACTCTGCTCTAAGGTCCAAACTGTGAAACGCACAGCTGTCGAGTAACTTCCTTAATAACAAAAACCATCACTGCTCACTCTGTAATTTTTCCTTTCTGACAAGCCGCATTACAAGGACATCCTGTCAGATAAGCACTTGATGTAGTTCTGAACTAATAATTAATAGGAAGAAACAAAACGGATCTGACATAAACAGAGCTGAAACAAACTACTGAAGTCTACTGACAATTGTAGAGGCAGCTATCTGAGAAGTTGCATCCTTCAACATTTGTTTCTACACAACAGAGATTCAAATATCTCTACCAGTTTTGAAATAGCATTTGAGGTTCAACTGAACACATTCAGTGTAAACTCGACTTCAGTTCTAAATGCTAAATCCTCTAAAAAAAAACAGATGACTCATCCCGAAAACAAGTAATCTGTATTTACAATTCTTAATCTTTGCCATTACAGAAGTTACTGTTAATTTTGCAGTTACCATCTGTTGGAGAATTGACCTCTGTTCTAACTTTTGATTTTTCAAGATCTTCTTTGTATTCCTTCTTCAACTGTTTTACAATCTTTTTGCTGTAACTTGATTTCTTCACTTTGAAAACTTCTTCAGTTTCTTTAAAAGAAAGATGAAAAACACTACATTAGATCTGCCAAGAAGTATACTTACCTATTATATCTCTTTTGCACCTAGTACTAAAGAAGCGCCACTAGGAATGTAATTTCATGTGACCGCACATTTGCACCGCTGTAACAACAGGAGCTGCATATCCTTTCACAAGCACTCTTGTCTCCCTTGTTTCTTTGGGGGGGGGGTCAGTCACTATACAGTCACAGAAAAGCAAGGCAGAAGTTGAAGAGTACAAACACGACCTGCTTTTATCTGACTGTATTTGATGTTGTTGCTTTAATTTTATTTTTTAAGCAGCAGATTCTTCATTGTGACACAGACTCAGAAGAAAACAAGGACCCTCAACATTTTGTGTTAACACTCTCTTCATAGCCACACTTACGCCAGTATGACTAACGAGAAAGGGATCAACTGTTTTTTGCTGCACTAACAGCTTGAATGCCTGCAGAACTACAACCTACTGAAAGGTACACAGTAAGTTAAAAAAACCAAACAGCATACAAAAATTCAAAGCTGGATGTAGGAAATCCAAAAAATCTGTGGTCCAGCGATCAGGAGAAAGTTCTTTGAAACAAAATATCAAAAAGCACACTAACTCTTCTCTAACAAAAGATCACAAGATTGCTTATCACAAGAAAACTCTGATCAACCCTCAACTTCTGGGACGCAATAGACTCAGTGGTTTGAGGAATGCTTTTTCACTATTTTTGATGTGTAATTACTATTACCCATTAGCAGATTAGGAGAGTGTGTGAATGGAAATGTGCACAGGTGCAGCACCTGCGGGACTCTAGCAGAATTACTGCTGGAGCACTGCACAAATGCAGCTATGCTATTTCTCCAAAGTGCAGAAACTGGTCAGTCACTTTTCCAACTATTTATGAAGGGCAATCTAGTCACCTGTATGAACCACTAGAGGAAATAACTGCAACAAAATACCCATGATTTCACCTAGAGTTTAGTAGGACAACAGGTGATCTCAGACAGCCGTGCGGGATGAAAATAAACTTGATGCAAAAGGACAGCAAAGCCCCCCGCCATCAGCACCATAGGCCCGCTGATGCCCAACAGGTTGAGCCTAGCGCCTGGCACCGTGCAAATCCAGGTCCGGCTAGTCCTGTGTGGAGCCAGGAGTCGGACTCAGCGATCCCCGTGGGTCCCTTCCAACTCGGGATGCTGTGACCGTAACTCATCCCGCTAAACAGTAGTTAAAGGACGGAGCACCACCCGGTGCGGCCGACGGGGAGCTCCCTGCCAGCGCATCTCTGCTCGCAGCCCTTCGTAGCCCCCGTTCCGTGGCCACCCCTCTGCCTTAAGAAACAAACCGAACCACGGCGCAGGGCCAGGCCCGCCGCCGCCGCCTCACCCTCCTCCTCGTCCTGGAAGCTGAGCAGGCTGGCGCGGGGCACCTCTTTGTTCTCCCGCGGCCGCTTCTTCTCCTTGGGCCGCCCGGCGGCCGGCAGCCCGTTGCCCTGCGGCGGCTGCGGCTGCGGGGGGGGAGGCAGAGAGGGCGCCGGCAGCGCCCCCAGCCCGGCCCGGTCGCCCCCAATCAGGCCCAGCCCCAGGCCGAGGGCTGCACCGTAGCCCGCGGCGCAGGCGAAGGCGGCGGGGCTACCGGGAAGGGCGAGGGGCACGCAGCCGGGCGGCAGCGGCAACAGCCCAGTGCCCGCAGCCGCCAGGGCCACGGCGGAGGCCTCGCCAGGCCCTTCTCCCCCGACGCCGGAGGCCGGCGCCGGCTCCTGAGGCGGCTCTTCGTCGCGCTCCTCGTCCTCCTCCTCCGAATCGTTCCGCTTCCGCACGTTCACCCTCCGCGCCTTGCGGAACATCCCGCCGGGCGCCGACCCCCCGCGCCGCGCAGAGCCGGCACCGGCACCACCCACTTCTGCCGCCCCGCGCCGCGGCCCAGACCCGGCTCGCCGAGCATGATGGCCGCCGCCCCGCCGCCCACAGCGCCCCCTGCCGGCTGCCGCCCGCCGCCTCCCTCCCAGCAACTGAGAGAGACCGCTCGATCATAGAGACGCGGCGAAACGAGGGTAGAGAGTACCCGACAGGGAGCGTAGAGAGTCGGGACTAGAGCGACCAGACGCGCCGCGTGCCGCTCCCTCCTCCCCTTCTTTCCAATGGGACCGCCTCTGCCGCCATCTTGTGTCGGGAAAGTGGCGCGCGGTAGAGCGGGGGAGGGGCGGGCAGGGCGCGCGGGCCCTTTGAACTGGCGGCCCATGTGTCACTGGCCTTCTTAAAAACTCCTTCAAGGTGCGAGTGCTGGGACCTGGAGGGGCTTCTTCATCCTTCCAGGCTCTGAGGAGCAACCTGATGTAGCTGTAGGTGTCTCTGATCACCGCAGGGGAGTTGGACCCGGTGGCCTTTAAAGATCCCTTCCAACTCAAACAATCTATGATCAAGTAGCATGCATCTTGCAGCCCCTCTGCCAAACGCATGGGAGGTGACACAGAAGGCTTTGGCTGGCATCCCACAGCCTCTCTGCTGCTACAGGCAGCACTGCATTGCTTTTGTGCTGTGGGCGCTCTGTATTGACTTCCTCAAGTTATACTAGATTTTCTGCCAGGAAGGAAAACTCTAAAGCTACAGCTTCTAAATCCCATTTTTTCTTCCTGTTGTGGAAAAAAAAAAGGCTCAATTTCTATTCATTGGCATATCCCATAATCATACACCAAGACTGAAAACCAGCAAATGAGATTGGACTTCATATATACGGAGAATGAAAGCGCTGTGTATGTAGATATTAGTTACTGTAAATATGTGATGAAACACCATAAATTGATGATGCTAAGTTTTGGGGTGTGATTGAACGTATCTTATACTGACATTTAATGGATTCACTAAATCTGGGGCCCTCAGCATAGGAAAAATGCAGAGCTGTTGGAGCAGGTCCTGATCAGAGGGCTGAAGCACCTCTCCTATGAAGAAAGGCTGAGGGAGCTGAGCTTGCTCAGCCTGAAGAAGAGAAGGCTCCAGGGGCACCTTGTTGCAGCCTTCCAGTGCCTAAAGGGAGCTTATAAGCAGAAGCAAAGCCACCTTTTTACACTGTCTGATGGTGATAGGACAAGCGGGAATGGCTTTAAACTGAAAGAGGGGACATTTAATTTGTTAGATAGTGGTGAGGCAATGGCACAGGCTGACCAGAAAGGCTGTGGTTGCCCATTCCCTGGAAGTGCTCAAGGCCAGACTGTATGGAGCCCTGGGCAGACTGAGCTGGTGGGTGGCAGCGCTGTCCACATCAGGGCTTGGAGCTAGATGATCTTTAAGGTCCCTTCTAACCTAAGCCATTCTATAATTCTATGAAATCATACAGTTATTTCTGCAGTGGGATAATGTACCACTGCATGTTGTTCAGATGCAAAGTAAAGAAATCCCTGCCAACAGAATTAATAAAGCTCACAATGTTTATGTTATATATTTTGCTTTGTATTTTGCTCTTTGAATTGCTCTGAAGAAATTCTGTAAGTTTCTAACACAGTGCTTTTATATGGCAAAATCATATCAAATGTAAATTGGGAGTATCAGATTCCTGGCGTCTGTTGGAGAGGAATGTATGAACTGCAAAGATCAGTGCAACTTTGGTGCTGTGGATTTCTGCCAGTTATGTAACTGAGAGCAGGATTTTTCCTGACTCCAGGAAGATTTCTGCAGTGCTTACTTGTATAGGAATAAGACATCTTTTATTTGATTATTATTCAGAACACAGCTGTGGCAAAAATTATTGAAACTTTAAAATTTACAGCATTAGAAAGCACATAGATCTATTAATATGATTTCTCCCCAAGAAGGCTAGAATACATATATCCTCAGTTTCTTCTCTGTGTGTGGATTTCAAACAATAACCTCAGCAATCATTGCTGTCATGGCAATATAGTACTGTGTTTCTGTGTTATTCAGCACATTTTTTACTAGAGGGCAGCAGAGCCTCAGTGAATTCACTGAAGATTTAGGCTTGATTTTTAAAAGAGGTTTAATAACCTTTAGAAATCAATATAATTATGTGTATTTTTTTTTAACAAGAGTATCCTGTGCAGGGTTAATGACTAGCCAGTTTGTGAGGGCAATGTTAGTACTTTTGCGCAGCCAAGATGATTTATATTCCTCTGTAATACGTACCAGGCAAATACAAGCTCAGAACAACACCCCTGCTCCCAACCTCTGTCACCTCAGCTTCAGCTCCTAACCATGTTGTAACTTAGGACAAAACCATAGAGTGTTCTTTCTGTGGAATACTCTAGAAATATTTTTCATGTGTGGAAAAAAAACTTTCAATTTGTGTTCTGCTAAATAAAAAAGTCTCTACAATAGCTGATTTAATAGCTCTCTGAGTTAAATTGAGTTCATTCCTCAGCCCATAAACATCAGTGTCTTTAAATCTGTTACTTTACGATTTCAAATTGATCTGATTACCTCAATAGTTATTACATTGTTGATTTCTGTGGCAAAGCCTGCAGTAATGAAGTATGTATGTAAATACTCTGAAAAATCAAGCTGTGTTACCTAGCAAAACTGCTCCATTATTGATTACAATTATGGGCAAGGCTTAGCTTAAAGTTGTTGAAGCAAATTCATTGGTTTCTCAGAATCTTAGTAACTGTTCCCTTCAGTACAAGTATTTTATCCCAGATCAAGAGAAAAAAATATATAATCCTTTGCTGGCAATCCATCACCTGCTGAAAACTCAGTCCATCATACCTCCAGCCAACATGGATCACTGGCCATCTCACAAATGCACTGCTGGTTATGCCGAGGTGGGAGGCAGACTGCAAAGCTGCCTCTGCTGTCCTAAGAGGCTCTGTCACCCAGCCCGAGCGTGGGGGTCCCAGCTCTGACCACGCAGCAGAAGATGAGGACAACCAGCACCCTCAGTTTGTCTCTGGTAACTTGTAACAACCTCAGATGCTGCAAACCTCACAGTACTGAGATATGTCAGCGGGGGTGAGGCCAGTAAATGTAGGGAAGGGGTTATTCTCTGTACTAGACTATGTGCAGAGTACTACTGGCAGTTTTGGCCTCCCTCAGTAGAAGTATTGATCAACGAGAGTGTCCCCAGTGGACAGCCACCGAGATAGTCAGGGGCCAGAGCATTTGTTTAATTCTTAGCTTACAATGTATAAGATTTGTAGTGATGCTTTCACATTGCTTCAAGTTTTCTTTGTTCATTTAGGAAGCGTTTACCAAGTTAGTCAGATGAGTCTGTATTACTTTAAATGCCTCCTTGTAGACTACACAGTCAAAACTGTTCATCCCGCAATGGCTGCTTCTGGCCAAACCAAACAGAGAAGTCCCATCTCTCTCTCAGCAGTTTGCCATGCCTTTGACTGATGGTGCTAAAGAACTCAGTAAATGAATGTTACAACATAGCTTTTGTTATCTGAGGTTGAGAAAACATTAGAGTACAGCAGGTTGTGAAAGTGCTCTGTGATACTAGAGACATTTTCCACGCTGTATGACTTCAGCAAAGAATATCCATTGAAAAGAGAGGTATCTAGAAAAGAAATATATACTAACATTTGCCTGTCTTTGTTGTGCACTGTGAGTAGGTCTTCTTTTTCATTCTTGCTGCTACTGTAGATGGTTACGCTCTGCTCTGGAAATTGTCCCTTGACCTTATTTTTTACCCGGAGCTTTCTCAGTCCCCAAATGGTCAAGTATTCTGTTGGTAGAGGAGTGGAGCCACAGAAGGAGAGTTTCAAATCCCACACCATTGTGAAGTTGAGAAGCATCTCCAGCACAGAGGTGTCTGTGAACCAAATGGTCAGGTCGCTACTGTAGTCAGTTTTTTCCATGGTAGAAGGCAGTACTGTTCTGCAATTGCACAACAGGTTTGCCAGGCTGTAATCACAGTCACGGATATCCGCCAAGCAACTGCAGTTGCGAATTATGCTTTCCTTGGTGAAAATTAGTGTATGATTCTTCTGACTTCCCGCAAAACTGTCAGTAATGCATACGCCAAGGAAGCCAGCCAAAAAGAGAGCCAGCCAAAAACAGAAAGTAGAGAAGGCTGTTAGCTTCATTAGTACTGGTGCCAAGATTCCACGTGTCTTCTCCTTTTACACAGTGGATTATATCACTTGTCTTAACCTACTGAAATAAAACAATTTCTTTATTATACTGAGGACCACTCAACAGTTAATATTACTTTATTCTTTATTCTTCTCAGAAGAATAGTGCTGGAAGAAGCAGTGCTGGATGCAGCGCGTTACCTTCTGAGCTATGTGGTACGGTAACAATCTGTTGCCAATATAGTCTGCTTTTCATCCGTATAAAGCTACATCTGCTCCAACCTTAGCCTGTAAGTTTTGGGATGCAAGGACCATCTCTCACCGCCTCTGCATGGCAACCAGTATAGGACAGATTCTGGCTTTGTTGCTTGCTCTGGCTCCCTTCATTTACCCCGGTAAAGCACAGTAGCGCCTCCAGGAATTCTAATACACCATAGAGCAATTTTCCATCCCAGTCGTGCTCCACCTCAAATGGTTGGGATTGGGTTTGGTGAGAATTCTCAGCTACCAGCCCTTTGGTTTTCAGAGCAGTGTTGGATCTTAGCAAACACATTTGGCATATTATTAAATGACGGTGCAAGCACAGATGAGGAATAGCATTTCTCAGCACAAATTACAAAATGTTACAAAGTTTGTTTGATTTGTCTGTAACTATTTTGAACCACCAAGAAATTTTGACTAAAGGCAGCAGGTCTTAGTGAGGGCAACAGTAGGGCATGCAGTGGGAGGAATTTGGTCCTTAGAATGTGAGAAGATTGCTCCATGTCCAGAATGCATGTCCAGCACTTCAGAAGACATGGCGATGCAACTACAGTTTTGGAAAAACATACCAGATAAATGGGAAAATAATAGTATTTACAATAAAAATACATGTTGTTTTGTTTCTATTATTCAGTCTCCCACTGTTAGACAATGAAATCATCTGCTAAAACTTCATGGTAATTTAACAGAAAATAAAGGAAAAATGTGCGATTTAGATTTGAATGTTTTAAGCTCAGTCCCTGCTGAAAATCCAGCTGAGAGTGTTCTTTCACTAATATTAAATAAAATACATACATAAAATTGCATTTTGACCAAATAATTTGTGTCTTACATTCCACATTTTTCATTTATAGAGGATATAGTACTTTAGTCGACCTTTTTTCTTTCAAGTTCAGTCTCCTGTCACTGAATTGACAGAAAATTGTGATTTGCAAATGGCCAGAACTTTGGCATCCATGGGAAAAAGAAGAAAAAGGAACGTGCACGTGGAGGAGAAAATCAGCAATAAGAAATAATGGTCTCTGGGCTGGACATTACCAGCAGATCCTTTCTGGGACTGAAATTTTTAGTTTATGATAGACACCTGCATGAAAAAACAGCAGCCAAAAAGTAATTAAATTTCTACGAAGTAGTAGGAAAATATAGGGAAAAACAGACAATGTTGTTGATCTTCTGCATAAATCTTTTGCTCACGCTTGCCTGCTGTATGCAGTTCAGATCCCACTATTTCAGAAAGGATGCCACATGCCTGGAGAAGAGCTACAAGGACAATGAGATATAGAAGGACTTCTGTTTAAGTAGGGCAGAACTAGGTAAGATAGAACTCTAGCCAGGAAAAGAGATGGTTGAAGAAGGATATAGTGGTAAACTGCAACAGCACAAATAACATGGGGATAGTGTGTAAAGATCAGTTGTTCATTGATTTTTTGAGGCACAAGAGTGAGACTTCTCCGAGCTACACTGGGAGATGTCTACTTGACTAGATAGATCTTTGGTCTGACAGATTATGGCCACTCTTATGCATGCTTATATATTCTTGTGTAGTGTAAATGTAAGCAAACTGACTCAAATGTGCTTTCATTCACATCAGTATGTACTCCTTGAATGTAGCAAGTTGTTTTCTTAAAAGAAGAATACAGACATTTTAATGTTGAAATCAAATATTTAACCCACATTCCTCAGACTTATTGCAGAACATACCAGAAATACCAATCCAACTGTTAGCTAACGTTTAACTTCAAAGGTCGGACATGTCCAAGCTGTGACTGTTCTGGTACATTCATCTCACTGCTAGATGAATTTGATCCCCGCTATCTAAGCATTTAATCATACAACAGGTTGAAAATCCTATTTACTAAACCTTCACAATGTGTTTGCTTGACTCTTCAGTTATGACTAACAGTTACGAGAAAATAAATCACAGATCTGTAAAATCAACACTGTTTCACAGGACAATAAAATTGTTGGGATTTATCTATTTCAGAGATAGTATTTGCCAGAAGAATTTCTAGACAATGTTAACAGTATGAGTGTGAACTAAGTAAATGTAATTTTAACTGAAGACTCAGAAATTAGAATGATGATACATACAGATGATAAATGACTGAGCTTGTTCATTAAGCAATTGCAGAGAGGTGTCTGATAAATACACTTGGATTAAAACACTAAGTGGCTTTGTAGCCTAAGCATAACATGTGCTATAGAACTTCTCTGCCGCTGCTGGAAGTTTGGTTTAAACTTTCCAGTAGTGACGTATAGAGCTCTGCAAGGCTGCAAGATGACCTGCAGCAGCAGTGGAGGCCACTATGTCTTCATCTGTTAGTTCAATGCAGCAAAGAAACAGTGTCCAAACTGATGATGGTTTATTCAAACAGAGTAGCTTATGCATGGCTGTACTGACTTAACAGCACCTCAAACAACTGTGTTTCAAATGAGGGGTAGGTGGGGCACTATAACAAGCCCTTCACCCAGCTGCACTGATGCCTTTTTGAAGTTAGCCTTATACAGTCAGCTGACAAGTAGACAGTCTTATAGAATTATGTGCTGTAATTGCAATGTTTCCTTTTATTGGTGACTGGTCATCTGTTACAGCTGCCACCTCCAACAAATCCACTCCTACCTCAGTGAACCAGATAACATAAAGCCTGCTTTCCTTCTCTTCCCATCTTTACATGGTCTCATTTGGGAAATACAATTAGAAGTGGAAGAAAAATAGGCAACTAACACAGCAGGTGAACAACTACTGAGTTGTATTACCCACACTTGCCATCCAGAGTGACAATGAGATAAACAGTGTTTGAGAATGAACTGAAAAATTAAATCAGCGTATGTGAAAAGCCAGTGCCTCAAATATCACTTAGACTGCAAGGCCCCAGAGGTCCTTCTTTATGCCTGTTTTTTATCTTGAACATTCACCCAGCTTCACTAAGCAATGGCAGAGTATCATCACCCCATTGGGATTCCTGGTGCTTGGTCCAGTTCTCTTCCAAGCAGCTGATGGTGTTTCCCTGTGGTAACATGCCTATTCCTGCATTAAAACGCCTCAAAAAAATGTTTTGAAGTGTAGATTTTGGCTGGAAGGGAGCTCGAAGCCCACCCAGCCCCAACCCGCTGCCGTGGGCAGGGCTGCCCCCCACCAGTTCAGGCTGCCCAGGGCCCCATCCAACCTGGCCTTGAGCGCCTCCAGGGATGGGGCACCACAGCTTCTCTGGGCAGCCTGTGCCAGCGCCTCACCACCCAAGGGTGGTTTCCTGAATTCCACTGCCAGCTGCCATCCTGTTTTCCTCTTAGACTCATCTAGAAAATTCTCCTTGACATGGAGGTGAAACTCCTTCATCAGCCCAAATTATAGGACTTCTGGTGATGAGCAGATCTGTTGAGTTGAATACTTAGAGAACGGGGAAGAAAGCTCAGCACTAAGTACCAAGAGCAACTACATAACAACTAAATAAATCCATGGTAAAGAATGCCTATGAGTAGCTGGACACAATACCTAACCCACAGAGCGCCACCAGGGAGCCCCCACCTCTGAGTGCAGTCTCAGCCGATGCAGGTGGAAAGCACAGAAGTCTGCATGCTCAGTAGTGCAAAAACTGGAGGAAAATGAGGCCTGGCACATGCAGCGTGTCCCCCAGCCTGGCCGCAGTGGGGAAGACGGTACCTCTCCCGAGCTGGGGTCTTTGCTTAGCGGCAAACACAAGCCGTGATGGTTTTGGGGCAGTGTCATGTGCTGGAGAGAGCAGCAACCTGAATCTGAAGAAAAATGTCCTCGAATGATCTAACCTCAGCTGGTCATCTGTTCATTTTTGCTCTGAGCAGGGGGCCTTTTAAGTGAAAATTGGATTAGACACAGATACCAGCTGAAAACGGTTCTGGTGTGACTGCTCGAACCGTGAATGCTGTTACTTGCGCATCGTCTTTCCAGCACTGAAATCCCATTTTATAGCACATTATCCCCAAAGTTTCCTGGCACAAGATTCCACTCCCTCCTTTTTCTTTGCGGGTTCTGATAGCTACAGGACATTTCCAACACTTACTTACTAATAGTGTCATTTCAGGTTTCTGAATTTGCTTTGATCATTCCAGTAATTTTTTTTTTCGCTAATTGCAGATCCTGTATATGAAGAAAACTGCAAAAAAGCAATAAAAAGCCTTTGACTGTTGTGTGAGAATGCTACTGTCTCAAGGAAAGTTAATCCTATTCAATGGGAGTCCCAAGCCTATACAATTAATTTCTTCACAGGGTGCTTTCTTCCATTCTCTATTCAGAAAAAAAAAACTAATTAAAACCCCTCATTGATCACTTGTGTTAGCATGTGCCTATGTGAAAGTGCTGTATTAAGCAAAGAGGAGCTTAAATCCATATAATCTTGTGCAGCTTGGGCAACGTACACAGAATGAATACCAAAACCACCCAATTTAGACCAAAATAACACGAAAGCCTGGACAAAGCCCAAAGCATTTAGGAGAGCAGTGAGGACTGCCTCTTTCTTTTCCTGTGCGCATGCAGGTATGGGAAGGTCATGGGGAATATATCACATTTCACAGCTCAGGTGGCAGTGAGGAGGTGGGTAGAGCAGCAGTAAGAGCTGACATTCTGCACACTTCTGGACTGCAGCACGAGCCATGCTTGTTGCTCATAACTTGAAAATTGTTTCTTCGTTTGCCTGTACAGCAAAAGCCTGAGCTGTTGTTGCTGGGCTGAGCAGCCACTGCTGTCATGGATGTGCTGTCACACGTAGGGGAACTAATTCCTTACTAGTTATGATAGAAATGCAAGATAAATCAGGCAGTTCTACTGTATTGAGCCTAAACAATACATGAACCCTCAGACATCCTGGGCAGCTGTATGTGTCCCTGCTTCAGTATTGGTCTGGAACAGACAACTGCCAGAAGTCACAGAATTGTTTCAGATGGAAGGGACCTTTAAAGGCCTCCTGGTCCAACCCCCCTGCAATGAGCAGGGACACCTGCAGCCACATCAGGTTGCTCAGAGCCCTGTCCAGCCTGACCTTGACTGTCTCCAGGGATGGGGCATCCAAACTGACCCTTGGCTTTGTGCTAAGGGGAAGCAGAGCACATGGATATGTGTTACGTTCTGAAAACATCTTACTTCTACTCTTAATCAAATATTATTACTTTTCAGTATCTTCCTCATTCAGTTATTGAATGACCCATCCTTTTTCCATTCAATAGGCTGATTCTATTTATTTTTGTTTAAGAGAAGACTTAACAAATACAGTTTCCTTCAGTACTGCTGCTGACTCAGGATGCGTTAAATACATGTAAGCTACAATGTTAGGGCTTTTGTGTTTATCATGACCTTATCATGATCTTTCTCATGGTCTTCAGAAAGAAGCATATACACATGCATAAATAATAGACTTGTGTATGCTCCTTAATGTGCTTTTCATAAAACAAGTCATGCTTTGTATATTCCTCTCTCTGCTGAAGGGGACACCTTTTGGGGACAGCAGGGTGGGGGGCCACCCCGTGTGAACACTGCTGAACCAAGAGGAGCACTTTGACATCAAAGTGCTGACAGTAATTTCAAAACCACTTTTTAAAATTCTCTGGTTTTTGTGTCAAATCAATGACTTCTTAGAGCAAAAATATTGACACTGTGTGAACTTTAGGATAGAGCCTTCGATGGCAAATTTTTGGTCGTATCATTTCTAAGCACTGTTCCTAACCTGACTGGCACAGAAGTTCAAGCTAAGCATTAAACTAAGTTAGAGATTTACCAAGCCCAAAGAGTTATGCTTAATTCATTAGTGGAAATGGTATACAAAGTATATTCTAACAATTTTCTTTTGTTCAAATCTCAAACTAAGAAAAATTATGTGGGAAAGGAAAACCACCTGTTAGAAAGATGCCAAGAAATGCCGACGGCCACGAAGCGGATGGAGGCTGGAGTCCAGGAGCAGGGTTACCTGGTGCTGGGCGTCTCGGCTCCTGCTCACGCGTTGGGACAGCGCATGGTGTCACTGCCGGCAGATTGCAGAGCCACACAGTGATGGAGCACTTGTTGTGTCTTCCACTCCCTGCATCACCGGCCTGATTTGTAAATTAAGCAGCAGAATAAAGCACAGGTCCCAGCTGCTCTTCCCCTGACAGTCCTCTGTCAGTGCCTTTCTCAAGGCAGTTTTTTTAGCAGAAGACAGCAGGAATAATTGACAGCAAAGCTCTGCTGCCTTTAGTGAACAATTTTCCTAAAGAAGTGTTTGCAAGAGGGAGCAAAACCTTTCCACAGTACTCTCAGTTTATTATTCATAGAGCTATTAATTATTAACTTGGCCATATGAGTATAAACAATTGCGACACATCCAAGACAAACTTTGCATAACCCATTATTTCCCTGTGATTACAAACCAACAAATCTGAGACGTACCTGCCAGGAAGAGAACATCGGTGGCAAGGAAATAATTGTGCTGCGGGAGAAACTGCCTTAGACATGAATACACAAGCTATTAAGCATTCCCCTGCTATTTACCACCCCCTGCTTAGGACAGAACAAAGGCAGCAACTCACTCTTTCTCCTAGTGCCAGCAGAGCATCCATCCCTGAGCCGCAGCCCTTCTGGAGGCGGTGATGTGTGGAACCAGGGTTAATCTGCGGGGCAGGCGGGACACGGCTCTCCCACTCGCTGCTCTAATGTTGTGTGGGGCTGGCAGCCCACAGCATTCCCCTGACAAGCAGGAGACTGCTCCAAGTTCTGCCCATTTCATTGCCACCACAGCAGGTCCCTGCCTGTCTTTGCCACCTCTGTTCCCATGCTGCTCCCACGCCAACAGGACCGGCCATGAGGGACGTGCCCTCCCCTGCCTGCTTTCCTGAGGCTGCGTGTGTAGGTTTAGAACAGGAAGATGTCTGTCCTCCAGAGCCCCAGGTCCTGCTCCAGAGACTGTTTGCCCAATGTGAAGGAGTAAATGGACATTACTGATCACAAAGAAATGCATCAGGAGGACCCTAAAAGAGCATGAGGCAACATGCTCTGAAAAAGCTCCAGGGAGATCTCATCACAGCCTTCCAGTACTTGAAGGGAGCTTATAAACAGGAGGGGACCAACTTTTTACGTGGCTTGACAGTAACAGAACAGGGGGGAATGGCTTCAAACTGAAAGAGAGGAGATTTAGGTAAGGTATTAGGAAGAAATTATTTCCTCAGAGGGCGGTGAGGCGCTGGCACAGGCTGCCCAGAGAAGCTGTGGTGCCCCATCCCTGGAGGCGCTCAAGGCCAGGTTGGATGGGGCCCTGGGCAGCCTGAGCTGGTGGGGGGCAGCCCTGCCCATGGCAGGGGTTGGGGCTGAGTGGGCTGTGAGGCCCCTTCCAACCCAAACCCTTCTGTGATACTATTGTTTGATGATTCTTCTTCTCTTAGTTGCTATGTCCCTGAAGACCAGATTCTGCAACATGCTTGGCACTCCCATTCATGCCAGTTTGGCCTTCACAGTACTGCAGGACTGGACTATAAACCTGTAGTTGTTTCAGAGCCAGGCTGAGAGATAGCTATCAGCCTTGCCTGGGTTCAGCTCTCTTTTACAGACTCACAAGTGAGCCAAATGGCTTTTGTCCAGAAATGTTCCTCCTCATTTCCAGAATCTCTCAGCATGTCATCATGGGTGATGGTAACGTGTTCCCAGCCGTGTGCAAAGTGGACTGGTACAGGAGCACTTACATAAGATAACTGATAACTTTTGCCATTTGTCTTCGAAGGAAAGTAAATATACTGGTTAGCTATTCTGTGTACACGTGTGCATACGCGTACTTTCCTGAGTCCAGAGACTCCTCTGAGTTGCACCATTCCCCCAAGGAGAATGCGAAGGCCTGGTGCTGGGATGCTCTTTCCCATAACCCTGGGCATTATTCTCCAGTGAACGTGAAGAGAATTCCTATAATGTATCAGAAAGTCTACAGCCTCAGGTTGATAAAAATAAGCAGCAATTCTGTAAAAGGCTGAGTAACACAGTGGGCTTACGGACGAGAACGTGCATCCTTTGCTACTGAATAGCATAACATTCCATATGATGACAACAAACAGGTGCATTATGTGTACGTGTTACAACAGTATTAAAACTGTAAGAGAACACAAACATCCACTGACTGCTGGACTGAAACCTCTGGCTGATGGCACCATTCAGGTACTTGGTGACTATGCCTGACCTGTGGTCCTTTCCCATCCTGTCCTGCCCTCTCCTATCCGCACTGCGCCAAACAGCACTGGGGTGCTACGGAAAGAGAAGGGACAGAGGGCAGAAGCCATTCCACCAGATTTCAGCCTATAGCTGGCTTGACTTAGCCAGATAACAAGTTACAGCAGCTGAAAACATACTGTCCTGAGATCACCTGTGCTTTCAACCTCGCAGTGGAATGCAATGCGTCCAGAGAAGGTCAGCGAAGCTGTGAGGGTTCTGGAGCACAAGTCTGCTGGGGACCGGCTGAGGGAGCTGGGGTTCTTCAGTCTGGAGAAGAGGAGGCTCGGGGGAGACCTCATCGTTCTCTACAGCCACCTGAAAGGAGAAGGGTCGGCCTCTTCTCCCGGGTACCAGCAATAGGAGAGGTGAGGCCCCCCAGTTGCGCAGGGGAGGTTCGGGTTGTGGCAGCAGAGGGCGCTCTCGGCCCGGCGGTGCGGGCCCGCTCCGAGCTGCGGCCAGAGCTGCGGGGCGGGGCTGGGAGAGCGGTGTGAGCGGGGCCGTGCCTCGGAGTCCGGAGTCGCTCTCCCGAGATCCTGGCTCAGGGAGGAATCCGCGTCGATCTGTATGCACCGGGAACTGAATGTAAAGGCGGAATTTATGGGAGAGGGGCGATGGAAGGGCATTATGGCTTGTTGAGAAATACAAAGCAGCAGGTGCTCGAGGCTCGGTGATTTCAGTGGGAGTTAAGAAGTTGGCTGGGGCAAGAGAGAAGCATTCCCTGTGCAGTTTTGGCCGTATGCTCCCAGGGGAATTCGTGGTCCTGCAGAGGTAGAAAGCAAATAGTTTTCATTGCTATTAAAATCCCTTACAAAAAAAAAAAAATCCAAACCAAACCAGATGTGTGTCACTCATACAAACTCTACCTTCCAGTTTTTGAGGCTTTGTTCATCTTTTCTTTCTGAGTTTTCCCTAAGTGCTGCGAGTTCACCTCTGAAGTAATCAATCCCACTGCTGGTGCTTTGAGAATCTTTTCAGTACGTTTCTGTGTTTGAAACGAATCACTGGAAATGGCTGTACCTTAACCGAAGAGCAGTCCATAACCATTTTTACATATGGGTGCAGCACGCTTGATTCAAGCATCACGCAGGGTTTCTATAGTGCATTATTCCCTTTGTGTCACCTTTTCATCTCTTCACCTAAGGTAAGTATGGCATTTAGATAGTGCATATGTGGAATAACTTTACTGTGAGGGTGACAGCACTGGAACAGGCTGCCCAGAGAGGTGGTGGAGTCTTTGTCTCTGGGGATATTCAAGACCCACCTGGACGCTTTCCTGTGCAACCTGCTGTAGGGAACTGCTTTAGCAGGGAGCTGGACTTGAGGGTCTGCAGAGGTCCCTTCCAATCCCTGTGATTCTGCGATTTATTTCTTGCTGAAGAGGAATGCACCTTGTTTCCTATTTAAATTATTCTTAGTTGGGACCCCTTGACTAACTGATTTTCTCATATTCACTGACCATACCAAAGCAAGGCAGCACCCCGTGACAAGGGCAGCTCCTTGCTCAACAAGGGGGAAAGAAATATTAGAGCAGAGCTTTTAATATCTTGGTCCATTCAACCAATTTATTCAAACATTTAGAGCTCCCTGTCAGATGAGGCCATCTGAACCCAATACCAGCAGAGCTTCCACCCAAGCCTTGTCCTTCTGTGCAAGGCAAAGGGCTTTTATTAACTTGATGCGCTTAGGCTTTAAAAGAGCACGCAGAGGAAAGAGGCGCACAATGGGTAGAGAAACAGCACTACTGATCTGTGTCTGCTCCTACCACGTATGCATCAGCGTTAAAAATCCACCCAGGAGAAAAAAATGAGAAGCCGGTAGATCATCAGAAAGCAGGAAGTTTTTCTTACTCACAGGACCTCACTGTTGCGCTTTATTTCTGGAAGACGGAGGGCATCAGCTGGCTGATACTTGAAAGCGATTTGTTTTCTGGAAGTAAGAGAACCCAATAACCAAATAGAAACATTTCACAAGCATGGGATTTTATTAACTCCCAGTTGCAATCAGTGGAGGGTGAAACCACTAAAAAGCTATTAAAAAACTCTAGAAATCAAACATCATGCTGGCTGTGCTCCTGTTAGTGGAGTCGAGTGCACCCGACTCACAGGGCTGTTGCTACTCCAACGTGTTACTGGTTCCTTGAACTACCCCTTCATACAGCCTTCATCTGCTCCGTTACTAGTATGGTAACAACTTCTACATTTCATTCCTTCAGACTCATTTGATGCTTTTTTTTTTTTTAATTTAAGATGGCGTCCAAATTTGATAATTCTCTCAAATTATTTCCGAGGAAGCATATGCATAACTTGATTGACATAACCCTTTTTAGGTTGGTTTATATTATCTTAAATTGTCACTTTTGAGAGGCAACAGCCCCTCACACTTTTACTTGGCAAGCTGTCCATTTAAAGCCCAGATGATTCCATTAGCTTAAATTTATTGTATTTGCCAGCATGACTTCACTAGGATTGTGCCTGACCAATCTGATGGCCTTCTATGATGGAGTGCCAGCATCAGTGGAAAAAGGAAGAGAGACTGAGGTTTTCTTTCTGACTTGTGCAAGGCCTTTAACAGGGTCCCACACCACATCCTTATTTGTAAAGCAGAGAGATATGGATTTGAAGGCTGGACTATTAGGTGGATTAAGAACTGGTTGGATGGTCGCAGACAGAATGTTGTGGTCAGCAGCTCTATGTCAAGGTGGAGGCCAGTGACAAGTGGTGTACTCCAGGGTTCTGGAGTAAACAGGATGGCAGCTGGCTGTGGAATTCAGGAAATCACCCTTGGGTGGTGAGGCGCTGGCACAGGCTGCCCAGAGAAGCTGTGGTGCCCCATCCCTGGAGGCGCTCAAGGCTAGGTTGGATGGGGCCCTGGGCAGCCTGAGCTGGTGGGGAGGAGCCTTGCCCATGGCAGCAGATTGGGGCTGGGTGGGCTTTGAGGCTCCCTTCCAAACCAAACCCTTCTGTGATTTTATGAGATCCCCATGCCAGCCCTTCTGGCCTGCCTGGCAGGACAGTATCTGGACAATAGGGCACTGGTGGGAGATTTCACAGCAGTACCAGGGGTGTTAGAGAGGGTGAGAGAAGAGCTTAGGGAATAGGGGCCGTCATCTCATGGGAAATAGCTGCTTTTCTCCTAGGATGAATTGTATCTCACAGTTTAAAGGGTAGTGAGGCATCCAAGGCAATGTAGGAGCTCATGGACAGCAAGGAAAAAGGGCAAAGGTGAGAGTAAAAAACACCTGAGTGGGAATTTTATTTCAGGACCCAGGCACACAAGGGCTAGGTATTGAGTTAACGGACATGGCAGTACTTCAGGTTTGGGCCTCTGTCTCCTGGGTGGGTGATGCACCTGCATTTTCTTGGACTGAAAATAGTTAAAAAAAAAACCCACTGCTTAACATGAGAATTGTGACAACGAACCGTACTTGTGTTATATACCATATGATATTTCTGTTCTCCACTGGAATATTCTTGATAATGCATACCCATTTATGTGGCTTTTAATTATACTGTTTTCAAGAGAATAGTTTTACAACTGGATAAGCTTAAAAGTGATAAAGTCACCAGATGAAATCCTGCCTTACTTGAGTTGGTGGGGACTTAAAAACACAAAGAGACTTAAGGCAGGTCCAGTAAGAGAACATAAGGCACACCAGGCTGCAAGAAAGCGATCAGTGCTTCCAGCGAGTCATATAATTGATAGTTACCGTGAAGCTTAACAATTATCTAAAATGCTGCCCTTAAAAATGAACGTTTGGAAATGCGCCAGATTGTGAACTCCGATGTTTATGATCAGACAACGCAGGCGATGCTTTCTTTCAGAAAGTGGGCACAATGAGAAACAAATGACAAAAGCATTTGATTTCATGTGTGTGGTCTTCATCAAATTAGCAAAAAATCCTCTGAGGGCAGGATGAGAGTTTGCGGGCATCATGAAAGAAATTTATTTTTAAAAGGATCTTGAAAGAGGGCTGTATGAATAGCTGGGGGGGAAAAAAAGTCTGATTGGATGGTGTACAGACAAATTAGAGGAGTTATTACTCATTTTTATCTTCATCTTTGGTAAGTAGGCCTGTTTTCTGGGAAGAAAATCTCTTTGGAAGATTGGTTACTAGGAAAACAAGGGCTGTTAGTAGAGTCCTAAGTGCACCACCCAAAAGCAGAGTCCCCACACGTAGCTGTTCACATATGGAAATCTGGGCCAGCACTTGGTCAGTGACATCACGGTGTATTCTTCCATTACATGAAAAGCAGACCAGATTAGTATATGCTGTAATTCAAACTTGTCTTCTTTTCCTAAACTGGGAGCAACCCAACACTGCGGCTGACCACCACTTGTTTCTGTGTTGTTAGTAAAATTGTGGGGTTTTTTTATGTAAACAAAGATAAATACAGATGGACAAGCAAATAAGGATGCCAACAGGTGCCCTTTGTACATGGCGCTGCTCAGCATTTTGCACTTAGCCAACTATACATGTGCTGGGACTTTTTGTTGCTTATTTTTTTTCCAGTTAGTCCATCTATTCTGCATGCAGTGGGCATTCGAAGAAATATCTAATGAACTTGGTCGAATCTGAATCCAGTGCTGCAAATTGAAATGAAGGGTCCCCAGTGGGACAGCTTCTGCTTGCGGATTCTCCTGATTGAAGACGTGGCTCCCGGGCTGATGATCACAACCATCTTTTGCTCAGCCTTTTAGATAGCTAACACCTGCCCAAAACAGAGGTGGTCACACAGGCCTAGCCACTTTTGGGTGAACAACTCAAACGAATAAAATTAAATGGAATTAAATTTGTTCATTTCTTCCACATTTTCAATCAAGAAGCTCTTTTTTGGAGAAGAACAGTTCTTCTGAAAAAGATCACACTGGAGAGGATGATTTTTCTTGTTTCAAAGTATGTAGAAAATCATAATGTTATATGCTTTTGTCATCTAATTATCAGAAATAAAGGCTTCCACCTTTTCCAGTTGTGCATTTGCATTCCTAATAGCATGTTGCCATGGCAAAATCTTATAATCCTTGACTTCCTTGATGAAAACACATCCTTAGAGAAGTATAGGAAAAAAAAATACGGCAGCGTCCAGGTTTTCTCGCTCTGGCGCAGCGAGCCCTCCCCACAGGTAGGCAGCACTGGGGGCAGGAGGCAGCTGGCAGCCCGGGGCTGCAGGCTGAGACCGCCCAAAGCCGTTCCATCTCAGTGACACTTGGGGATCACGTCCCGTGCGGAGCACGCGGAGGTGGCGTGTCCTTGCTAGAGGGACAAAAGAGGGCTGGATGTGTCAAAGGGAATCAAGCTGCAAGAAGCTGGAGAAGCTGCCTATTGTCCCCAGCTCGTGCTATTAAATGTGGGATTAAGGAGGAAACAGCCCCCTGGCTCATTGGGCCCATTCAAGAGGAGCTTGTTCCAAAATTTTTTTACAGGGGTGGCTTCTATTCAGAGCCCTGGCTGATAGCACCGGCCACACAAAGGGGCTTTAGGGGGTTAATTAAAACCAGGTAATGGAAAGAATCGAGTACTGACACTTCACAAATGCCTCCGTAGGTCCAAAACAAGAGAAAAGACATATGGTAGGAAGAGCAACCTCCTGGCTGCCACCCGCTTGCTTGTCCTAGCCACTGATTGACACTTGATTATTTCTCGGGTGAAACTGAACATAAGCAGTTAGCTCCCATTCTTCTGCTGTGCAGTGTGAGCAGGATTGGCAGCCCCACAGAGATCTGCAGTCCCTGCAAGCCTCAGTACTCCCAGATGGTCCCCAAAATACTCCTGTACAAGCAGACAGATAAACCTTGCACATCCTTCTCATCCTCGTTTGTGTTTCTGCCCTTGTATCTCCTGACGAGAGCAGGCAGGATAACCCAGCACTGAGGATGTACCAAGGATCTGGGTTCATCTCTGAAGCTTCTCTTCCTCCGTGCCTCAAGTGCAGCTGCAAGTGTAGCACATGGTTACCTGGTTCTACAACTCCCCAGTCTGGAGTGATTGAGCAGAAAAGAAGTCTCACTTGGGATAGCCACAAAATACCATACATTCATGCCAGGCTTACCCAAACGTGAACTCTCTGAGAAAAGAAACCAGAAGCATTCACTATTTATAATGGGAGATTTCACGTGTGTATTACTTAGGTATTCTTTTTTTGCTAAACTTGTATCTGTTTTGCATTCTAAAACCAAAATACCTAAAAATGGAATAAAGCACTTCTATCTAGATAAAAGCAAAAGGTTTGCATTGGAGGTGTCTGTTTTCTTTTCTTTTTCCCACTGATTTTTTAATTTTTTGGGGGTGGAAATTTCCTTTTTGGATCCCCTACAGGGAATTTAGCTCTAGTTAGAGCTAAATCAGCCATTACAAACTTTTCTGATAATGCCACTATTTACAGAGTGAGCACTTTCTGTGATTTAGCTGCTGAACGACATTGTATTTCAAGTGTGGTCTCAGCTCCTAAATTCAGAAGGGCTGCACTAACTAGTCATGAATATTACTGCCTGGAAAGAGGTTCTATTCTGGAGATATTGACAGACAGACAATTTGCTGTAAATCAACCTGGGCCACTAACATGCAGCACAACAGCTACTTCATGGCACTTTGTTTGCAAGTGGGCTCTTACACAGCAGTAAATGTGAAACAAATGTCCCTTCTTTGTGGGAGCAGAAAGTGTCCTTCTTCCTGACAGGGGTTACAAGAGTAAGAGCACAGTTGTAAGCACTTCATGCAAAATAACTGGTGTGCAGCAAGGTCAGACCACATCACCTAGTTTGCTGGTCCGTGCTTGTAAGCACTGGATGAGGCAAAGCTCGCTTGGAAGAAGCCATCCTTACTGCAGCAAATGAGTGACACACTCCTGGAGGTAGAAACCTGTTATAAAATCCTGCCTGCTACTGAATGTACTCACCAAGGAGAAACTAAAGATCCTTAAGCAGTATGAGCAACAAACTGCCTTAGGCAGAGGGCTCCTTTCCTCATTGCAGGAAAAATCCTCGTTCACCCTGGGGACTTAATTGTATGGTAGATCCCTCCTGCTGGTCCTCCCATCCCTCTTGTGAGAAAGGCTGAACACTGGAGATTTGAGCACTGCAAGTGTTCTGTTTGCCTCCTCTCTGCCCTTGCTTTCTGTCACTTTTTTAGAAAAGCAGAAGGAAAGAAGTGCTGTAAGCCAGAACAAGATGCAGGGACCACAACAGTAAACATGCAGATGTGCACCCAGCTGAGGGAGGGGATGAAACCCCACCTGGAGTACCTCATCCAGGCCTGGGGCCCCCAGCACAAGAAGGATGTGGAGCTGTTGGAGCGGGTCCAGAGGAAGGCACGAAGATGATCAGAGGGCTGGAGAACCTCTCCTGTGAAGACAGGCTGAGGGAGCTGAATGTGTTCAGCCTGGAAAAGAGAAGGCTCCAAGGAGACCTCATTGGGACCTTACAGTACCTAAAGAGGGCCTTCAAGAAAGCTGGAGAGGGACCTATTACATGATCTGATAGTGATGGACCAAGTGGAAATAGATTCAAACTAAAAGAGGGGAGATTTAGGTAAGATATTAGGAAGAAATTCTTTCCTCAGAGGGCAGTGAGGCGGTGGCACAGGCTGCCCAGAGAAGCTGTGGTGCCTCATCCCTGGAGGTGCTCAAGGCCAGGTTGGATGGGGCCCTGGGCAGCCTGAGCTGGTGGGGGGCAGCCCTGCCCATGGCAGCACAGGGCTGGGTGGGCTTTGAGGCCCCTTCCAACCCAATCTAAGCCATTGTATGATTCTATGATCTCACAGAATCCAGTCTCAGCACAGTAAAATGTTCCCGTCTTGTGGTGGAAGATCTGGGGGTTCTGATTGGTGGTAAATTGAATTTGAGTCAGTAGTGTGCCCTGGCGCCAAAAGAACCAGCTGTACCTACAGGTTATGAAGATGGTGAAGGGTCTGGAGGGTAAGAATAAGAGGAGTGGCTGAGGTCCGTTGATGTGTTTCAGCCCTGAGCGGAGGAGCTGAGGGGAGGCCTCATGGTGGCTGCAGCTCCTCACAGGGAGTGGAGGGGCAGCGCTGAGCTCTGCTCTCTGGTGACAGCGACAGGGCCCGAGGGAACGGCATGGAGCTGCCTCAGGGGGGGGGCAGCTGGGGGTTGGGGAAAGGGTCTGCACCAGAGGGTGGTGGGCGTGGGACAGCCTGCCCAGGGCAGTGGACACAGTCCCGAGTGATGGAGCTCAAGGATTATTTGGACAATGCTCATAGAGTTTGAATTTTGGGTAGTGCTGCGTGGAGCCTAGAGTTGGACTCGATGATTCTTGTGGGTTCCTTCCAACCTGAGATATTCTGTGATTCTGTGATGCTGTGACTGCACAGCAACTCCACCCCATGTACGGTTTGCTATGAGTACTCTCCTAGCATTGCCACTGCATGGGGGTATGATGTTTCACTCCCTCCCTGATCCAGCCACTTGGATCTCTCCAGGCCAGGAGAGCAGCGTCTTGGGGCGGGATGACAACATAGAGACCAGCCCTATGTGCTTGAGCCGACAGCTGCCATGCACCTCTTCCTGCAGCCCTTGCTGTCAGGTAGCTGGAGGCAGAAGGATAGCTGCTGTGGGTGTGTGAGGGTGGCTGATCAGAGGCTTTGAAGCCATTCAGCTCAACAGGATTAGTCGCGGTCCAGCAGAGACAGGGTAAAGACCAACTCAATGAAACAGAGTTCATATGGCTCCATGTGTCTTTTAACAGAAACGTCTTCCTGGTCAAACTCCACACATGGTTTCTCCCTGCATCAGACTGTCCCAGCCCCTGGGTGTCTGTAAGATGTTTCCTTATCAGCCTGGCAGCCCCCTCAATGTAGGGTGATGCACTTCCTCAATGGACAGGTGGCACCCAGCCCCAGGCCTGCCCGCTCAGGTATCTCTGCATCACTGCTATGGCTTATCCCCAAACTAGGAGTAATCCTATGATGGTAACAGAGGCATTTTGCATCTTTACTAATTTTTATTTCCCATACTTGTGAAACAATATAATCTTGAGGAAAAACTATTTCATACTGAACAAGCTTCAAACTGTTTAGACCAGAATGGGGAAATATGCACAATTCGTGAGGCTGTTTTTGTGTTGGCAATTAGCTTCCCATCACAGTTCAATGATGCAAGAGCTGGAAGATATACCAAAGTACACCAAAATCATGCAATTTCATATATTTTCCTCCTCCACTTTTTCCTGTTTATTTGATAAAATGAAAACAAGGGAATGAGGAAAAAATATTACTAGTACCAAAGTAGCAAAATCAAGCCACAGAAGTGCGGAAATGCAAATAGCTGGGATTCTCCCATCAGAGCGGGTTGGCCATGCTATATTCAAAACTTCCATTTTTGTTGCTAGAATGTCCAGATTTCCTGGGAGCATACAATTTCCTGCAGTCAGAACAGGCAGTGGCAGCGGCACCATGAGCAACAGCGAAGGTACCAGCTGGCTGCAGTGTAACCCATGCTGCTCCTGTTGGCCACAGGCGATCTCCAGAGGATCCTTGCTGGTGTCAGGGCTGCACTGTGCTGTCCTGTGCATGCATTTTGTTGCTGCCCTAAACTTGACGTTTTCTTTCTTTATTTGCTGTGGCAATTTCTGCAGTGCTCACATGCAACAGAACAATATTAATGCCCTTCCCAGTGGCGACCAGAACAGTCCGGCTGATCTACAGTTTAGCAATGGCTTGCAATTAGCAGGTGCCTCTTTTCCAGGCCAGCTGCAGGAGAAGTTAATTAAATTTAATGGATGCTGCTTTTGATTTGAAACCCCCTGTCTTTTAAAGCTTCAGGAGGAAGCAATTAATTGTAGTGTATGTGGTGGATGCAAAAAGAAACAAAAACCATGTAAGAAAATGCGATCCACCCTGATCTGCAAACTCAACATAGATCTTCTTTTTACTTTAATAGGAGGAAAATACTTGATTATTGTTAATCTTTCTGATTCTCATTTTGCCTATGGGGATCCCATAAAGGAACATTTTTATCATAGGTAAAGTCCTGCTTGTCTGACATATTCTGATTCTGACGAGAAAGCAAAAGAGAAAACGACCAATGAACTTGCACGAGTTTGTGTTTTGTAGTTACAGAGCTGTGACACAAAGCCACCGAGTTCAGGCAGCGATAGATGTGTTAGAGTTCACCCAAACTTCAGGAATTCCTACGAATTTAAATAATTTTCCAATTCTGAGCAAGAACAGAACCTTGAAAGCCTGAGAACTTTTATAACGCCAAGACCAAACAAACATCAGCTCAAGTCACTGCAATGCGTTTCAAATTTATTTTGAGGGTGAGACATTTTGTGTGTTGAAGTATGACAATAAATGAACTCGATATAGAATGTTTTGGTCCATACTGCTTTACCTGGTCCTGGGCTCCAGCTCCCAAACAGCCTGGCAATGCGCATTAAATAACCCAACAAGAGGAAGCAATTGTCTGCAAACAAGTGGAGCTCTCGCTATTTGGTTCAGCTGGGAGCAAACAAATAAGTAATGCAGTCTGTGTCCTAAAAACTGTTATTCAAAGCGGCTCTCCTCCTTTATTTGGGTGGTTCCTTAGGAATAATAACAGACTGTAGTTTTACTGAAAATAAACTTGCAAAAAGAAGGAAAATATTATTGTTTATAATTCAAAAGCTACCTCTCACCCTAGTAGTCAGGGATCAGAAAGCTGGGTCAGAAAGCCTCCTTTCTCATACGTTAGCATTCCTCCTTGGCTTTACTGGTGATGAAGGGCCTGACCCAGCACCTGGTGAAGCCTGCAGGGATCTCTCCTTTGACTTGTGATGCTGTCTCCCAGGCTACAGATCTTTCTACATAGACTTAGAGAATCACAGAATTGTTTGAGTTGGAAGGGACTCTTAAATGTCACCTAGTCCAACGCCCCTGCAATGAGCAGGGACACCCACAGCTAGATGAGGTGCTCAGAGCCCTGTCCAGCCTGACCTTGAGTGTCTGCACAGATGGAGCATCCATCACCTCTCTAGGAAATCTGTTCCAGTGCCTTGCCACCCTTATCATAAAAACTTTTTCCTTATATCCTGACTAAATCTCCCCTCTTGCATGAGGGAAGCTGGGAGCTCTTGTATGACAGCCCGGTAATTTATTTTGAAATCATTTCTGGGTTTACCTCCAGCCTCACAACAGAGCCCCTCATACCTGGCTGTGTCCCTGCCTCTGTCCCAGCCGCTGGGCAGTGGTGGCACCTCCGCACCACCCGCCTGTCCCCCAGGAGGAGCGTGCACAGCCTGACCCCTACACCATGATTAACTTCCACCTTGCTCCACTGAGTACACAGAAAGGAAACACAAGGGTTTGCCTTCAGCCCAGGGGGAGAAATCATCCGCCCCAGCCTTTTTTTTCCAGCCAGTGATGCAGAGAGGGAGGAGGAAAAGGGTCTTTTGGAGGCTCTCTTTTTCATCCGAGAGTGAGTCGACAATTAAAGCTGACTCGCTTATTCATTAGATCACATTAAAAAAAACCCATGCAGAGCAATGGATGGGAACTCTAAATAAATTTGGTGCACTCTTCCCTCGTTCATCAATAGTTATGACTAGTCAATGTGCTCAATTTGTAAGCTAACTGCTTCTGAAGTAGAACCATATGGTTGCATTAAAACATCTTTTTCGTGCTTAATTTGAGGCAATGATGCACCCTAATCAGCCGTGTGCGGATGAGACCCGTAATTGATGAATAATGAATCACGTGCTCTCGCTCTGATTGCAGCATCACCAAATTAATCCTTTTAATCACTTGAAATTGAATTGTTTTGCAGGACGAGGTTTGTTTTAATGGCTAGACCGTGGCACTGCAGGTGGATGGGATGCATTGAGAGATGCCACACTCAGCAAGTGCCACTCCTCTCCAAATTCTTTAGGGCACAGAAGACACCCAGAGAAAGCCCCAGCATGGCCTGCAGGATAAAGCTGTAGCCATAAGGACTGAGAGCACTTGATGGCATGAGGATGATTCATTTTCTGCCAGTGTCACCACATCACTGTAGTCACCACTGGACATCTTTTGACCTTTAAATGAATTTTGATATACTCAAGCATGAGGAGAGCTCAGGTGATCGCCCCCAGCAAAACAGAACAGGACATCATTGGGGAGACCTGATAGCAGCCTTTCATTATATAAAGAGGGGGTAAAAGAGAGACTCTTTAGTGGGGTCTGTTGGGATAGGACAAGGGGAAATGGTTTCAAACAGTAAAAGGGGAGATTTAGATTGGATGTAGGGAAGAAGTTTTTACAGTAGGGGTGGTAAGGCATTGGCACAGGTTGCCCAGAGAGGTGGTGGATGCCCCATCCCCGGAGACACTCAAGGTCAGGCTGGACAGAGCTCTGAGCAACTTGATGGAGCTGTAGGTGTCCCTGCTCATTGCAGGGGGGTTGGACCAGATGGCCTTTAAATATTCCTTCCGACTTAAACAGTTTCATGATTCTGTGATTCTATGATCATTTCTGGTCATTCTCCTGGCAGCTACCTGTGCACGGAAACAGCAACAAGAAGACTTCACTGCATGTTCAAATTAACATCCTTGCTTGGACTGGGACAGAGAATGAACTTACAACAATATTCTAAAGTTACATTTAATCAAAGAAGATACTTGTGTGCCAGCACTTATAGTAAGTTAAAAAAAAAATCAATAATGATTTGTCTGGTGTTCATTATAACACTGAAACATTAGTGCTGTGTTATTTTTCCATTGCTACCTCCAAGCCTTTCATACAGAGGCTGAATTGATTATTCCTATCTGTGAGAAGCATCCAGCTCTGGCATTATTGACCTCATACAGTTAATTGCACAATTATCTTTCAACTCTGCAATGAAGTGCTGCTTATTCTTATGTTTTGAATTTTAAAAATCTTACTGTTGAACTCCTGTGCATGGACCTTTAGCTGCAGCTGAATTTGAAAAAAAAATCGTATCTTCCCTTCTTCCTCACACTAATAAAAGCATAAAATAGTGATGCCAGGCTGTATTGTGTTTCCATTTCTAATGGCAACACAGTTCACAACTGTTTTAAAAGCACAGTGCATAAACAGTACATATGCTGCTAGTGATGCCTACTGATCCTGGGAAACCCACAAATAAGATGGTAATTTACATCAAGAGGATGTGAATGCTTTAAATTAAATGATGAAAGACTCCACAACGCTGGCACGGAAAATAGTTACAAAACGTCGCAGTGACTCAGTGTTACCAGGGTGTTTTGGTGCACTGTCCGTCCTTGTACACAAAAACTCTCAGTCTTCTCTCATTAATGTGATACCAGGCAAAAAAAATCTACACAATGCTATTTATCCTTCAGCGTCTCTACAAAAGCTGGGATACATTTAACTTTTAGCCTCCGCAGCGTTTTGAAGGATGACCAGGTGTCCCAGGGCTATAGACTTTCAGCTGGCAAGTCTCAGCCCTGTGTTTTCTGAAGGGTCTGCACATTGGAGAAGGGAAGGCTCATTGTTGGAGCAGACAATTTTAGACACTGTGCTCTGATTTTCAGAAATTCTGGGTAACTGCGGTTTAAAAAGTGGGGGGAAGGCACTTGTTGATAAGGCTTTAATAAAGTGCATTCCTCCTTATTTTTCAGTAGACTGTCAGCTCTCAATAACAATATCATTTTATTAAGATGCTTTCATCTAAAACTACTACAATGCCATTAGAACTGTCATTCTGATACCAGACCTCCATACGGACACAGCCTTCTGTTCTTTCCAAAATGCAATAGCTCCTCTGCTACCTGATCGCAAGCTCCAGCAATCCTACATACTTCCAGGTTTTTTTTTTTGTTTTTTTTTTTTGCCATCAGTCAATATTTTCCCGGGCTTTTCCTTTTGTGCTATTCGTTTCATTCACTCCTGTCCCCAGCTCCATTCCCTTCCCACCTAGGTTCCTGCACTTCACATAGAATCATTAAGGTTTGAAAAGACCTCTAAGATCATCTGGTCCAACCATCAACCCATCACCACCATGCCCACTGACTATGTCCCTCCTGCCTGATCCACCCTGGGAGGCATCCAGCTGCTGCCGTGGGCACAGATCTTTGCCATTCTTCCTCCTGTTGTGGTGCTGGGCAAGAGCTAGGTGCTTTCTCCATTTTGTGGGTTTCAGGCCCGGATGTATTCGTCTCTGTCATGTGTCTGAGCTGCAGCAGCGCAGCTGGAACCCAAAACTTTGCAGCCATCTAAGGGTATACCATTCTACAGGCCTTTGCTCACCTTCATTCCTCTGCCTGAGTGGAGGCAGAGGGTTTTGAAAACAGGTACTTGTCATTGAAATGCCTGTCGGATGAGGCTTGCAAGTTATTTCAGACACGTCCTGAGATTATCCTTGTTTGTTACTTTAGGAACATATTTGGCTGGCTATTTTGGGGCTTTGTGGAATGACGGTCATTATGTGATATTGCAAGCAGCTATTATTCCTGCTTCAGCTTTAATAAATGCATGGCAGATTTAATAAAACGAAGCCAGATTTAAAGTGTCCCTCTGGTGATAAATCACCTGGTAAAAATTTTCCACAATGCACTCTCACTCTGGGATTTCTGCTTAGTTCAATTCATTAGTCAAAATAAGTCACCCTACCCTATGAAAATCAAACTGTTCTCACCCAGCTCAAGCATCGTTTCTGAACAAAGGAGTTCATAAATCTAAATAGCGATAGTTAATGATCACTGCAATTAAAAACTTAAAAAATATTGCAGACGGTTTCAATCAGCAGGCATCAGAGAGAATTTAAATGCATTCTGCAAGGCCACAGATCTGGGAATTAATTCGGTCGGACTTTCTGCTGCTTTGAAAAGAAGCAGCTCGGGGTGCTGGCAAAGCCAGGTTGCCCTTTGCTGAGTGTCAGAGCGGGCGCTTCTCCGTCCACCTTTTTTTTTTCTTTCTCTTTTTCTTTCTGTGGTGTGGAGGAGAGGAAACACTCCTAAAACAAACTAATTTTTGGTCATTTCATTCCTTTCGCAAACAGTTTGAACACTGGGCAATTTGTACTGACAAATCTGAGCCATTAAGAGATGGGGGACCCTAAATCCACATGCACACAAGCAGTAACTGTTTGTATGCCAAGCTGTTTGTAAGCCTGATTTGACAGCGCTGGCTATTCATTCCTTTGTCCCTCGCTGATCTCACAGCGCTAACCTGCATGGGTCTTGGGGTATGGGAGCGCTAAACCTTCCTTCCACCCCCGTATAATGAACAGCCCGTTTCATTAGGGAGACAATTCCCCCGGCCAACCCAGCCCAAACAACTTATTTCACGATCTGTGAGTAGAATTAAGCTTGGGGGGGAGCAGGGCGGGGGTGGGAGAAGGTGAGAGGCGCACAATGTGCAGCAGGGGACGGAGGGGGCCCCGGCCCATCCAGCGGCTGCTGCGGCCGGCCTGCCAGGCTCCCGCATGCAGATCAGCGGATTAGGGGGTCCCCGGCACAGGGTCAAGTGTCTGGAGGGGAGCTGATAAACACCCCAAACCTGGCAGCAGATTTTCCTTTCTTCCCGCTCCACTTGTGAAGTGTCGGAGCAAATCTCCTGAATGGCGGCGGAGTTTACTTAGGAGCCTTTTCTTCCAGAAGACACTCCATCCATTTTCTGAAGCCTGTTCCAGGCAGTCTCTGGCATAAATTTACTACGCATCCTGCACAAAAACCTCCCCCCGCCCCCTCCCAGCCTCAGTCCTGGCCTTTGTCTCAAGGTGTGTGAGCGGGGAGAATCCACTGCGCGAAAGGCAGCACCAGGCCCTGCGGATTAAGTGGAGTGCTTTGAAGGTTGTCTGAACAACTGACTTTTCATCTTTATGAAAGTTATTTTCTTTTTTTCTTGAAGGCAGCTCTACTTTCAAAAAAATGTAACAGATAAATATTTTAAGAAAAATTGCTGTGCTGGGAATCAGCCAGCCGTGTACTTGGCACTGGTGAGATCACATCTTGAGTGCTGTGTTCAGTTTTGGTCTCCTCACTACGAGAAAGTCATTGAGACCCTGGAACATATCCAGAGAAGGGCAGCAAAGCTATGAAGGATCTGGAGCACAAGTCTGGTAAGGAGGAGCTGAGGAAGCTGGAGTTCTTCAGCTGAGAGAAGAGGAGGCTGAGGAGAGACCTCACTGATCTTTACAGCCACCCGAAAGGAGGGTGCGGCAAAGTGGGGGTCAGCCTCTTCTCCCAGGTAACATCAATCGGATGAGAAGAAATGGCCTCAAGTTTTGCCAGGGGAGGTTCAGGTTGGGTATGAGGAAACATTTCTTCTCAGAAAGAGCAGTGAGGCAGTGGCACAGGCTCCCCAGGGAGCTGGTGAAGTCACTCTCCCTGGAGGTGTTCAGTAACCCTGTGGATGTGGCACTGAGGGACATGGTCAGTGGGCATAGTCGGGATGGGCTGATGCTTGGACTGAATGACCTTAGTGGTCCTTTCCAACCTTAATAATTCTATGATTCTACAAATCTGGCTAGGGAACAGCTGTACCACTGCTGGGCATGTTGTCCCTCTTTCCACAGTGACCACTGAAGGAAAGCAACCTGTTTGCCACTGTCACCTGCAGATCACAGCTCCCACTAAGGAAAAGGGAAGAGAACTCCACTAAGAAAGCATGAAAATTAGTGAAAATATCGAAAAAACAGGCCAAGGCCTGCTCCTGCACCAGAAGCTGGAAGGCTGCCTTGTCAGCCTCACGAAGAAGGCTACCTTGCAGGCATGGGATGGTCTCAGCTTCTGGGTGCACATGACGGGCTGTTCTCCATTCTATAAGGCAAACTTGTTTGCAAAGTCAAAAAGAAAGATTGGTGGAGCAGAAAGTGCCTGACTCTGTGCCACACATGTGGCTTCCACCACTATCCTGCCCTACTTCATGGTGCTTGGAGTGCTCCTTACATCCACCTTCACCCGCCTTACATCTGTATATGGCAACTCTCTGTTGCTCCATTTCTCCCCTTCTCTTGGCCTGGGTCATTGCTGCAGGTACTGGTGTCAGCAAAAAGATCCCAGAGATGTGCACAAAGACCTGAGCTTGCAGGAAGCCTGGATGACTTCCACCCTTCATAGATGACTATGGCTCCAGAGGAGGCCAAACCTCCTGACATCACTCTGTCAGTCAAGAGGCATCACAAAAACAACCAGACTTTTATTTTTCTGTTCTTTTTTTGTTTGTTTGAAAGACCATCTCCTCTCCAAACTACAGCAGAAAGCCACAGAACAAACTGCCCCTCAGTGAATGCACTGTGCTGTTGTTGCACGTCTGCTGGGGTGAAATTTTCCACAGAGGCTATGGGGCTTCCTCGGAACCTGGGGATGTATCAGGAGGCTTGTGGTACCAATCACAATGTTCACAGGCTGAGCAGTAACCCTTCTTTTTGCACTCATCTGTGGCTGCACCCAGGCTACTGTGCCTTGGGACAACATCCTTGCTCCTTTGAACGGGTCAGTTGGTCTGAATCTATGCATGCTGTTCTCATAGAATCATAGAGCCGTTAAGGTTGGAAAAGACTATTGAGATCATCTAGTCCCCTCTGCTGGGTCTTCCTACCCTCAGGCAGATCAACACTTTCTCTCAACTTGGTGACATCTGCAAACTTACTGAGGGTGGACTCAATACCCTCATCCAGGTCATCAATAAAGATATTAAACAGGATGGGCCCCAATACCGACCCCTGGGTAATACTGCTCTTGACCGGTTGCCAGCTGGATTTAACTCCATTCGCCACCACTTCCCGTGCCCGGCCATCCAGCCAGTTCTTTACCCAGCAAAGAGTGTACCTGTCCAAGCCACAGGCTGCCAGCTTCTCCAGGAGAATACAGTGGGAGACAGCATCAAAGGCTTTGCTGAAGTCTACGTTAACAGCCTTTTCTGCATCCACCAGGCGGGTCACTCAATCATGGAAGGAAATCAGGTTGATCAAGCAGGACCTGCCTTTCATGAACTCATGTTGTTCAACAACAACTTCATTTTGGGCTGGTTCCTTTCCTCTTAGATGAGATACTCTTTGGATAGAGGAAGGATAGGACAAGTGTGTCAGACAGCTGTATTTGGGAAGTAAATCAGTGCCATCTAAGATCTACTGCCCTTCTCGTATGCATGTTGCTGCTAACCAGTATTACCTCTCAGGTGCCCCCAGAACTTTGAGCATGCAGTTTCCCTTGGCTTCCAAAGCATTTCTGTTTCAGGCAGCCGCTTATGGGAATGCCACCCTGTCCTTGGACAGGGGATGAGGGTGGCCCTGACTCCAGTGCTCTGGACAGAAAGGCAGTGCTTTACCCAGAGAGAAGAGGAGAGCCTGGCTGCTTGCCAGGCGAAGAGACCTCCTCCAAAACCAGTCCCAGCAAGGGTTAGGGGAAGAGTTTCTGTGTCAGAGGCAGGTTTTGTGCAGTTAAGTGGACTAAGCCTGCCAACTACATAGAAGGAAAACCATTAGAAGAAATCAGCTTTGATGGCAAGTGTGAGATGCATACAGGTCAGAGCACATAATGAGATAAACTTTAACTTGAAACTAATTCTTGAGCTTATTATACTGAAATGGCTTTGGGAAAATCACTTCACATGGACATATTACAGTCTCTAAGATAGCGCTTCTAACTACCACTAAGCCAAAGAGGTTATTTTCCTCTTTAATGCTTTCATGGATTAGAAAGACGTGTTCCAGTTAAGTCGCGCTACCCATGTGGAGGTTATATGTAATTAAATTCTATCACTGAGATTACCAATTATTAGATTATATATGTATTTTTTAAAAAGCAAGCATGTTTTTGCTTGTGTGACAAGGAGTGGCATGAAGAAAAACAGCAGTATGTGCGAAGAATTGCTAAATAACTGATAAATAGGCTTAAGTTATTTAAACTGGCATCACAAGTAGCTTAAACAGTATGTTTTGTATCATCTAAATTTCTAAATACCTGTAGTATATTTGTAAACATGGCAATCTAACATTTTGCTGAACAGCACATTCACATTCAAATTAACATAAATGAGGATTTAACAGCTGATTGCACAGTGTGAATGATAGTAACTAATTGTTAGAGAGAGAGAGTTGTAAAATGATGGTTCTAATGTGATCATGGAGAAGTGAGGTGCCTTACAGCAAGAACAGGGGAATTTTTTGAGGCTGTGATCTCTGTATGGGGAGACAAATGCCACCGAGTGTGACAGCAATGTGGGCAGAGGGGAACATCAGAGGAATGAGACTTGGAGAGCGGGAGTGAGTGCAAGGGGCGGTGTGGAGCCTTTCTCCAGCCGGCCCCCACCGCCTTTATGGAAGGGATCAATGGGATCTCTGGCTATTGAATGCTACTCCTCCTGGAGGATGCAATTGTTGGGAGGCGTGGCTCATTTCAGGCATTTAATCTCTGCTGAATGGGGACTGTGTTACCCATTTTGCTTGTGGGCCAGGGAGCACAGGCAGCTGGTCAGTGGGAGGCAACAATGACGATGAGTGGGAGCAAGGGCTGGGCTGCGGGCGTCTGCATCCCCACTGCAGGATGTTCAGTCCTGCACCCTGCCCTTGGCTTCCCTGTGGGTCTTGTCCTCATTTGGTGGAGGATACTTGATGAACACATATCACCTCCAGGCACTGATTTCAGTCTCCATAGGGCGCTATCAACACCTCTGTCCCCAGCGTGGACACCCAAGAGGAGGATCATTGGGAGGGACCTGTGTTCACCTGGGAGCTCTAAATAACTCCCTAAAGGATCCCTCTTCTCTCCATATCTTCCTCAGTACCCAGGGGTGTCACAGGGGTGAAAATTCCTGTCTTAGAGAAAGTTTCTCAGTTAGATCTGAGTTAAATTTATCCAAATACAGTTATAGAATCATAGAACCATCTGAGATGGAGGGGACCCTTAAAGGCCACCTGGTCCAAATCCCCCTTGCAGTGAGCAGGGACACTTAGAGCTCTGTCAGGTGCTCAGAACCCTGTCCAGCCTGACCTTGAGTGTCTCCAGGGACAGGGCATCCACCACCTCTCTGGGCAACCTGTTCCACTGCCTCACCAGCCTTACTGTAAAACACTTCTTTATATCCAGCCTAAATCTCCCCTCTTTTAGTTTGAAATCATTTCCCCCTATCCCAACAGACCCTGCTAAAGAATCTGTCCCCTTCTTTCTCATATCCCCCCTTTAGATACTGAAAGGGTAATTACTGAAATAGTAATGACACCTTCAAGTGCATGTGGCTGGGGTAACTTAAGCAGTATGGCCTGACATTACCTGCTTTGCCCAAGTTTAAAAACAACTACAAATCCCAAATGACCGGATTTGTAGCAGAAGGAAGAGCTGCTGCCAGTTTTATTCAGAGAGCTGTGATAGTTGGAGTATTCACCTGAGCAAGATCCTGTTTGACACCCCTCTACCTCATGATGGAGCTTTGAAATTGTATTTTCCTGGCCCAGAAGAGGACTATGACTAGCAGGCTTCCCACACTTCTCTTGCTCTGGTGCAGTTCTTCAGATTTTGTCTAAACAAGAAGAGAATCGCTTATCAACTTTGCTAAACCGAGATTATTTTTCCCCCCAGTTTCTGAATAGAAGATTCATTTATCATTACAGCCCTGCATGATCCAAACCTCTGCTTCAGCAGGTGTTGAAATCCAAGCCCACACATTCATTTGCTCAGGCGATGCTCGAGCAACCAATTTGCAGCAGTTCCCAGGATGAGCTGCCTCGTCTCCCGTGCTGCCCACCTTACTGACTTAAGTTCACTGAAACAGGGACACTCTGACTGTACGTCTGAATGTGGACTGGTCTGAAGATGTCCTCACTCAGGGCCATCATACATGAGGGCTACTCCGAAAGTAATGCCTCCTGTTTTATTATGTCAGCTCATGACATCAAAGGTGAATGGTGCTGGTGTGGCAGTAGAGACTGAACCTTCCTGCCAGTATCCCATTACATTTCGTTGCTGTGTGACAGCAGCGGCAGGGCAGTCTGACAAAATGATGTCTGACATGGATGCATGTATAAAGAAAAGGTGTGGAACTACAAGCTGAGGCCAAAACAGCAGTCCACAGAGTGATGACATGAATTCCCCACTGAAGAAAAAGTTCAAGACACCGCCCTCAGCGAGTAAAGTGATGTGCACTGTCTTTTGAGATAGGAAGGGAATGATCCTTCTGGATTTCCTGGAACCCAGACAAACCATCATCTTTGACAGCTATATCACAACAGAGACTAAGCTGAAGGTTTGAACTTCCAGAGTCAGGCCAGAGAAGAGGACAACATTTCCCTTGCAACTTGGTAACACCAGCCACCACACCAATTTGAAGATCACGGAGCACATTGCCAGTCTTGGCTGGACTTGCCTATCACATCCACTGCATAGTCCAGATTTGGCACCTTCTGACTTCTGTCTCTTTGGGCCAATGAAGGACGGACTGCATGGGCAACATTTTCCTGGCAATGATGCCATCATAGCACCCATGAAACAGTTTGTCACCTCCAATGGTGCAGATTTTTATGAGTGCAGCATGCTGGCTCTTGGTCACTGTGGGCAAAAATGAATAGATAATGGTGGTGACTATGTTGAAAAAGTGTTTTGTAGCTGAGAATCTGCTCTATCAAACAATGCTATTGTGTTCTTTATATCTGTTGTATTTTCCATGGAAATAAATATGAGACACTACTTTCAGAGTGGCCTACATATAAGCAGGGAAGGAAATCTTGACATCTGACTATTTATCATTGCTTGGTGAATAATTATTTGGCTTACTGTCCCAGAGACTGCTCTTGGACTCTGGATAGACCACAGAGAAAATCTGATTCACTTTCTCCCCCACCAGCTCCAGCAAAAACCAGTGAACAAAGCTCCCAAGTGAAGCTCAACTGTAGACACGGGGCAGTGGACAAGTGTTCAGCCACTGTGAACACCTTTGGTACTCTGTTTCCTTGATCCGCTCCTAATTTCTTGGCGGATCTGCAAAGGAGCTGCTGGAGGCAATCAATTTCCCTAACTCAGAAGCCTCGATGGCTGGAAATTAAAGAGTTGATTGTGTCTGCGCGCCCCTTGGCACCTCTGCCTTTGATGATTTCATGCAGTGTCATAACACAGCACCCCATCAAAAGAGCCACTTGCCAGTCTGTCTCAGCAAGGGATAAAATTCCTGAACATATTGGAGGTTTCTTTTTTTTTCTGTCAAGAAGTCCTTACAGCGTAACCCTATGATCAACAGCATTAATCAGCCTGGCTACTGCAAGGGTGACTTTTGTTGAAAACATTGACTTTGGGAGATCTGCTGGGCAAAAATAAGATAATTACCAGGGTCAAAAGCCTTCAGGAGATCTCCAGTTTCCAACAAGGACAATTTAACACAACTAAGATTTGGGGAAATGGGCAAAATGCTTTCCACGAAATTGAATCGTTGAGCTGGGAGTTGGATTTGATGATCCTTATGGATCCTTTCCAACTTAGGATATTCTATGATTCTATGATTCTATGCAATGTCTAAATAGAAGAAACAACAAAGTTACTTAAAGAATTATTTATGGTATAAAAAAGAAAAAGGAACTTTAAAGCAGCCCTAGCTTCCAGTGTAATGAAACGCCAGCAATGCTGACCTCAGCATCTGAAAACAAAGCACATGGGAATGTGACTTTTCTTGGGTCCCGAACCACTGATCTAGAAATGCATTTAGAAATGCATACAGAGTGTGGCCACAGGCCACACAGGGTTAGCTGCAGCAGCCAAGTACCAGTCTGGCACATGAAGACCGTAAAATTCAGAACTCCACTTTGCTGTCAGATCAAGGTTTTTCTTGGCAATGCCCCAACACAGTGTGACAGAAGCTAATTGTTCTTGCAAACAGCAGAGACTGAAACAGTGGTATTAAAACAAAATATTCTTCTAAATGACCTTTGAGGCCTTCGAGAATAGCTGGTGTGCACCAGTCAAGAGCAGCAGTGAATCAATAGTGCTGATATGAAAACCATTGTATTGTGTAATGGAGTTGCAATTTTTTTCCTTAACTTTTTAATCTTCTCTGAAAGGAGGAATCAAAATAATTCACAACTCACACCTGTTAGACTCAGGACACGGGGGTACCACAAGCCAGCACTGCACCAAAACATACTCAGCAACTCTCTCTCCTTGATGCTTCCTTGACCAACACTAGTGTGATAAACAGCCAGAAACCCACAATAAGATCATTTTGTCTACCACGAGTGGAAGGAGAATGTCACTGGGGTTAAGTGGCCACCCTATAACTCTTCCTGGCAGCGTGCAGTGTGATCAGCTCTCAGCGGCTCACAAGACAGCTTGCTGCTGGTTGCCATCTGCAGCCGGCCCGGCTTCGCGTGGAGTGCTGGGGCCATGAGGTGCAGCTGACACCATGCTGGTGGCCCTTGGTGGCAACAATGGCAGCGCTCCAAAGTGAGGAGGGCAGCCCTGGCGTGTTTAGCACTGCAGCCTCCTTGAAAATAATGAGAGCTGAGTTCTTTGTGAGCCCAGGGCTAAATAGGCGTAGTAAATCTTGTCACCTTTAACTTCTGTGTCCGGAGAGCCTGATGCTCTTCACTCATAAGTCAGACTCTAAGCATCTTGTGCAGAGAAGGGTATGGTAGCACTTTATCACAGCCTTGTGCTAAATCACTTTGTGCACACTGTTATTTGGTATTCTCCTAATCTCCTCCCTGTATGTCTATAATGTTTAGCCTTATTAAGGGCTTATGGCCTTATCTTAATTTTCCCGCAAACCAGATGCATGTAATGATATTCATTTCTATTATTTTCCCAGCTGTACATTCTTTTGCTGGTTAATCTTTGCTACCATGTAGTTTGACAAGGGCTATGTGGATGCGTGTAGACTTCTTGCAAACTCTTAAAGGAAAAAGAAGGCTGTGTTTTATAATTCCAGACTTCTGCAGAAGCACTACAGGTAGCTGGCATCTCTGCTAGCTGGGTACAATCATGGTGAGAAACCCAGTTCTACCCCAAAGGAGCCTCTACAGCGGCAGCACAGGCCACATGGGAACGTCCGTAGATAATGTTCTGTGGATGACAAAGGAGTTCATAGGATAGAATTATAGAATCGTTTGAGTCCAAAGGGACTCTGGTCCAACTCCTCTGCAATGAACAGAGACACCTACAGCTAGATCAGGTGCCCAGAGCCCCATCCAGCCTGAGTTAAGTCAAGTGAAGCCTAACTCAGAGCTTCAGTGATGATGTAGCAAATGGCAACAGGTGAAATGGACTCCTGATGAGTGAGAAGCAGCATCCTCTGATCTTCGAGGTTTTTATCTTGAGGTTACGTGAGCTCCCAGTGAGGAGTTCTGCAAGACGCGTCCTCCTTTCTGCTGGTGCTGCCCACAGTCAGTTTCAGAAGGACCCAACTTTGATTTGAAGCCTGCCCTGCACTCCTGCTTCGGGCTGAAGCCTAATGGGTCTGTTCAAGCATGTGCAAGCCAATGTTTTTTGAGAGGTTGTGCTTTGACCAGTGGAGTGTATTTTCACATTAATGAAAAAGGCGAAGCAGTTGCTAGATTTGTGATATGCTGCCTCAAAAAAAAAAAAAAAGAAAAAAAAGAAAAGAAAAAAAAAAGAAAAAAAAGGAATTTTACAGCTTTTTAGAAAAAAAACCTCATGTTTATTTTATTCCATTATTATTTTATTATTTAGGTAGAATCAAACAGATGTGCTTTCTTCCATCCTAATTTTCAGGAACTGTTCTGACAGAATATAAATTGTGAAGAAAAAATACTGCTCAGGGTATTTTGTGATCTTTTAAATTTGCAACTAAAAATGAGACTGGATAAGGAAATACCTCAAGGTGCATTTATAACTGAAGATGCCTCCTTTCTTCTCTTCTCTCCAGGCACAATGAGGAAAGAGCAGTCCTTTCCTTCTCTATCCCATCAGATTTAACATGCTTTGTAAAAAAACTTTGTCTTCCATATGTTACGATGCCATGTAGCATATTTCAATTCCTGAGCTTCACAGAATGCTACTGCTACATCCCTCCTTCAGAATCAGACTCAAATATAGCAAAGTTTTCCTATTCCTTCTTCCCACGTACAGGAATTGAAAGGATAATTATCAGCTTTATCATTTGATTTGGGGCAAAAAAGAGGAACTGAAAGCACACTTGAACAAGAGTCCATATACTTTGTGACCCCCAACTGGTGGCAGGACAAGGCTCAAGGCCATCTGCCCCAGCTTCTCCCAACATCTGCTGCCCTAACTGGCCGACCTGAGGATCTGAGCGAGTTACTATTAATTATTGAAGGCAGCATTTTCAGTACTGGCTTCTTTAGCAAGGGTCAGCGTAATGTCCATTCAGTTGCAGACACACTGCAAACTAAATGCATGACCCCAGTCAAAGTTCATTGTAGAGACACAGATCTGGGCCATGACCTCAGAAATAGCTCAGCCTGTTTTGCAAGGACAACAGGGCATAGAATTACTGACGAGAATAAAGTTACTGTCTTCAAAATGGGTGTCCATATAGATCAGCAACTGCTACCATTAAGAAGTGGAAAGATTTCTGAGGGAGACTGACAGCATCTCCCTAGCCTATAGATTTTCTTGAGTGAGCCTTTCACCTGCAGTGAGCACTGGGTCATCTTCCTTTCAGTACCTAATGGGGGTCTGTAAGAAAGAAGGGGACAGACTCTTCAGCAGGGTCTGTTGGGATAAGACAAGGGGAAGTGGTTTCAAAATAAAAGAGGGGACATTTAGATTGGATATAAGGATTAAGTTATTTATGATAGTGGTGGTGAGGCAGTGGAACAGGTTGCCCAGAGAAGTGGTGGATGCCCTGTCCCTGGAGACCCTCAAGGTCAGGCTGGATGGAGCTCTGAGCACCTGATGGAGCTGTAGGTGTCCCTGCTCACTGCAGGGGGATTTGGACCAGATGGCCTTTAAGGGTCCCTTCCAACTCATCAATTCTATGATTCTGTGATCTCATTGAGTGTGCCAAACATAGGACAGCAGCATCCCGTGTCCCCAGGGGGGCAGCAAGACACTGGGGAGAGCCACAACATCGACATCGCTGCCCCTGAGGTGGGACAGAGGCTGCCTGTGCTTTTTGTTAAAATGTTTCCCAGCTCAGGTAAGCAAACTGCAGACTTGTGCCTGGACGTGGAGTGTCAGAGGGCAGCAAGGACACTGCCATCCTCGCATGCTTTCTGCCTGTTGGGTGCAGCACGCTGCCGAGAACAAAACCAGGCACTGAAGCAAATACAAGCTGACGTTTCCACATGCTCACTGCAGCATTGCTCTTAGAAAACCCTCAGGATTAGGAAAACTGGAAGCATCTCTCTGAGAGTGCAGCACTTCTTGCTCCTCCCTAGTGCCAGTGTTTTTTGCTTTAACTAAGTATACCACAAACCGTGTTTCCTAAAAGTGTTTAAATCTCCATTTTTTGATGTTGTTTTGTTTTGTCCTTTTTTTTTGCTGGTGGGTGTTACAGAAGGGGTGTGCAGGCTCACCAAAAGTGTCTGACATGCCTCAACCACAACAGAGACCTTGAGGGTCACCTGGGAAAAAAGCTTCCCCTTGGGCTCCACAGAAATTCTGCACACTGAATGCAAAGAAACATGAGCAGTGATCCTTTAGGATGCACAATGGCCCATAAACCTGTTGAGCCTCAGAAACAGAAGTACACAGAGGAGTGCCCAGTGGAAAAAGATCGAGGTGATCATTATATCCATGGCAACAAGGACACTTAATTAATGAAAAGACAAGCCAAAACACTGGCTGTGCCTCTTGGGACAAAAAGGGACAACAGAGTACAGATAGCATCTGGGCTGGGAGAGCCCTGAGCACCTCATCCTCCTGCTGAAGGGGACAGGGGCAGTGCGGGGCAGAGGGCACAAAGGTGGCACATCCAAGAAGTGATCTGAGAAGGCAGCAGGGTGGGTGCAGTGCTGCCAATAGCAGGGGAAGCCAGGTGAGAAGGTGTGGCATGGAAATGATACAGAGGAAGGTTCTGCCCCCAGCGGAAACCTTCCTAGCCTGGGAATTTAGCCTATGAACAATTTTATTTTATTTTTTTTAAAGAGAAATATTATTATTTTCAAAAATGAATATTTATTTTCTGTTTTAGGCTAATTGGTGCTTTCAAATTTCTGGTTTTTGTGTGTAAGAAAACCACACGGACATTTCTTTCACTGCCGTTATTTTTCCCAGCTACATCTCAAACTGACAGGATAACATCAACAATTTTCATATTTTCCTGCTTGGTAAATGCCAAGAATAAAAATAATGCATTGCTTGGAAAGAAACAGAAGCTGGCAGACACATCTGCATGATCTGTATGTCCCCTGTAATAACACATCCTGCTGCAAACCACATCAGGTGACAGTGCAGCCCCTGCAAGGTTGGTTGAGGAACCTGCACAAAAAAGGATCCAGTTGGCTTCTGTCAGTCTTGGATTTGAATCACTCTGGTATAACAAGTGGTTGCAAGTGCACAGTATGCATATACAGGTAAGCTACAGGCCCTTTTAAGACAGATCTTGGTCTTTGCTATTACAGGAGATTGTGAATTTGTACTTTGAAGCCTAAAGTTCTTATTAATAACCTGAATCATGCATCTGGTACAATAATCTAAATTGACAAATATCAGTCAAGTTGATTTTGCTGCTGTTTTTCTTCTAGAGGGAAGATCCCAGTAATTCTGCATGTATATTTTGGCCCTTTGGAAACTTTAGTGGACATAGTGGTGATAAGTAAGTTGATGGTTGGACTAGATGATCTTAGTGGTCTTTTCCAACTTTAATGATTCTGTGATTCTAAACATGCTGCTCATTTCTTGTCAGGTTCTGATCTACCTGTCCCTGCTGTTTGTATCAAAATGCTTTGGTTTTGAGTTACAGCAAATATGATACAACAAATATAGGCAGACCAACAGGAACCAATATGGAATATCTTGACCAATCCAACATTTCATTTCCAAAGTTTAATGATTTTTTATTTTCATTTTTAAGGTGCATAAAAATCAACACTTTTCCAGATTCTTCTACTTAGAACTACAGAATCATTAAGGTTGGAAAAGAGCACTAAGATCACCTAGTGCAACCATCAGCCCATCCCCACCATGCCCACTGACCGTGTCCTCCAGTGCCACATCCAAATGGCTCTTGAACATCTCCACCACCTCCCTGGGAGAAACACTGTTTTCCTTACAAAAATAATACAACCTCGGAGTGGCATATGAGCCTCCTCTGAAACATCCAGGATAGATGGAGCAAGACCCAGCACGCCCAAAGCAGTGGTTGGGGCATAAGTCCTACTCCCCACATCACCACACCACATGGTTTGTATCCCTCTATGCCTGCCTGTGGAACCCCAGAGTCCATATCTCTGCACAGCTACTTAGACATCCATGTCGTTATACTTTGAAGAAATATGGGCTGAGCATACAGCTCCATGGGGTGGTGAGGATACAAAAGCAGAAGCAAATACGGCTTTTAGCAGGAGGTTGGACTTGATGATCTCCAGAGGTCCCTTTCAAACCCTATGATTCTATGATTCTATGATACACCAACTCTCTGTTTCCACAGCTTATCATAAACTAGTTTTGTTTTCTTGTTTTTCTAAAGTATGGAAGTCCTCACCCCTCTGCTGCTTCTAGCTGACAGCTCCGTCTTATTCCAAGCTGCAGATACCTAGCAGTTTATACAAGCCTTTTTTTTCTGATAAACCAAGCCTGGAACTGTTTTCTTCCCTGAGGCACAAGTTCATTTATTCCCCTCAGTCCCCTTAAATTTTCCACCATCATCTTTTCATTTGTGCTCTTCCACAGGGTACAGGTCTGTAATTTCATCCTATAGAACATCCCACCAAAGTCTCTGTCCTTGGACTGTACTTGACCTTTCAAACTGTGCTTGCAGTAAGCTGCCATGGTTTTGGGGCACACGCTTTGTGTTCCCTCTCATTCAAGCGCAAATTGAATAGTATGGCAGTGAATTTATAAATATACTTTTTTACCTTTTCATAAATAATATTTTACATGCATATTTTCAATGATAGTAGAGCCAAATAGTTTTTTGTCTAATTAAACACTGAATAGGAATAGATATAAAACATTCTGTACCTTCTCCCTTGCTTCAGTGTTCTGCCCTTTATTTTCAGGAACAAAAAGACACATCTCTGCAGCCTTGCCCTACACTTACCTGAGCCAATTTGCCATCATTACCCACAGCGCATGCTGCCACAAAGTTTGGGTTCCTTGCTTTCTCAATTTCTTTTAATGAGGAATGTATGCTTTGACAAACAAATAACGTTCATCAGAAATGTTGGCTAGTTTAAAATGACCTTCTTGTGAGATTTTTAAATTTAAAAGTTCAGAAAAAAATATAATCCGTTCCATTAGAAATCCTTGGAAGGAAGAGGATAGGACCAACCAGTAAAGGAAAAACTCAATGATTCCATTACAGCTAAACCAGCAAGTGTAAGAGGTGGAGCAAAGACCTGCAATGCAACCACTAGGGCTTCTGTCCTTGGCATAGGTCCATTTGGCTTCTTGGTCACAAAAGTATCCTCTTGCTTTCCTAAGAGAGGCATGAGCTTAGCCTTTAGCTGCAGACTTGTGTCTTCTCTTACTGAGGTGGTGCAAGCCTCAACAGAACTGGTGAAACCCATGTTGAAGAAGTGAGCATTGGTGGGATAACCCAACCCTTCTTTTTCAGAGATAAGTTTTTTCCAGTGTCGGGAAATTGCTTTTTGAAAGCTAGCTCACATTTTCAAGTAAAACCATATCCAATTAGTTTTCATCAGAAAGAGAAGCATATTTTTGAATGATAGATGTTAAACTCAAAGCCCCCTGATTCAAGACCTGGTCAGGGCAGCGTATTTGAGTCTGCAGCTCTGTGTATGCAGCCTGTGGCAAATGCCCTCACAAAGGCATGAGACAACCAGCCAGACAACACTGAAAATTCAATGAAACTGATAAGTAGGAACCACCATTTCTTAAAAGAAAGAGCCCTGTGAGAAAGAGAAGCATACCCAGGTGATGGTGTAACTTGAATCAGGAGAGGATTTGTGACCAGTACTTGGTGACTCCCCAGAAGTCCTTATTTTTGGATCTAAGGGAAACAGACATTTCTTTTCTGCAAGAAGTTCTTGGAGTTGTGAAATTATTCAAATATTTTGTCCTGAAAATTTCCCACCAGGGCTGGACCCATGAGCTCCGGGTGTCAGTTTCTAGAGGTCCCGTTGTGGCTGCCAGGATTTCTTGGCTCTCTGCTCCATGGTAAAGGGCAAGGAAGCCTTAAACCCCAAAGTCTGGGGCACCTGGTTTGCCTGCTGGTGTGCCAAGAGCCCAAATGCTAAGAGTTATGGACAATGTGATAGGGAGGGAGAAGGGTCATGAAACTTTGAGGGCTATTGGACCCCTAAATCCTGTGTCAGGGTGCCTCAGAGATGGAGCCACACCTGGAGCCATGAGTAGAGTGAGTAGTGAATGTCATTGACTTCAGAGAAGTCTGCTGAAATAGCTTAAATATTCTGAGCAGAAAGGAAATAAGTCATTATACAGGGATGGGACGAGTTTCTGTCTGATAAAATGGTCAACTTGGATAAATCTCACCATATCTATTCAAAGCTCTTTGGGATCAAGCAGTTAGCACATTTAATGTCATTTTATCTAGGATTATTAACTCCTTGGTACTTCAGATATGTCCTTCTGTATAGATTTAGACCACAATATTTCTATCATGTATTTTATTTATTAAAAAATGATCCCCACAAAGCAGTTCCCAAGTCAAGACTCTGACTGACTCTATGGTTCAGATCCTGGACAAGCGCTTTAAAGAGCTGGATTCATGTCCATCTTCTACTTCTTGGAGACCTTCTCTGTTCCAGCTGTGACCTGCAAACAAGTTGTTGAGCTCTCTCAGCACTTCTCACTGAGGCAGAAAGATATTTGGTTATTCTGCTTACTTGGGTGGTGGTAATCATTCTTCCTGCAGCAATAAATTCTTCAGCCTTAACCTTCCAGCACTGCAGGGCAGTTTTTCCTGTTCATGCAACCTCTAATGCAATAACCATAAGCATTTTGGCTGACTGCTACACAGATACAAGCAGCAATAAGCTTCTGTTATCACTGATGCCAAAAATGTAGTCTTCAATGCTCTGGTAGCAGTATACTTTATCGCCATCCAAAATATTCAACATTCAGTTCTTCCTGAGGTTTTCCACATGACATTCCTGAGGTTTTCCCATCCCATTACGCACACAGGGGATCCTGGAAGAGAAGACAGAAAGGAACTTGCTTTGTGGTGGAAATAAAAGACAGATGCTGTGTGCAAAAGGGCCTTGTTCAGACATAGTGCGGCTTTGCAGAAAACAGAAATACAGTACTTGGAGCTTCAGCTATGAGGCCTGGAGTTCTTTGACTACTAATTGGAAACTACTACGGAAATTCATTTGCTTTCCTCTTAAAGTTCATGCATTGCTGTCACATGCTGACTTTCGCTGGTTCTTTGGCAGCTACTGAAATCACTCACAAGGTGAGATTTCTGATTAGTCACATCCACCTGAGCAGAGATTGCTCTTTATCACTGCAAAACCAAAGCCTCCGGGACTTTGTCCAGTAGGTATATTGTTGCCATCCCACCCTTGGCAGCTCTCATGGGCTTCCCTGAGTCACACTAACCTCAGGTGTGATTCAGATCTGTAACGGTGATCTTTCCTTTCACAAAAATGGACACATGTTTTGGTGATACCAAACTGAGCACAGTAAGAAAGCTGATCATGAGGCATAATCTTGTACATAGATCTGCCAGAGAAAAATCCAGACACCCAGCAGGCACTACAGGTGGTAAATAAAATAAATCTGTGTCTTTGTGCTGCTAGGAGCATTGTGCCAGAAATACACAGAATTTGGTGCCATCAGAGCAACCTGAATTAGGTTGCATGCAGATCTGTCCTTGGCCAATGCTTGACCCTGTTATAGCAGCCAGATATCAGACATAGATGGGACCTCTGCCCAGATAGCATTACATAGGCAATTGCATAACATTACAGACAAAAATGTCACACCTCTGGTCACAGAGTGCCGTGCTCCTCTACACAAAAAAATGAACGTGCCTTTCTAACTCAATAACACACCACAGTCCCAAGTGATCATAACTCCATCTAAGTAAGGAGAACAGAGATACTTGGTGATACTAGTGTTCCCTCCAGTCTCACACAAAACCAAAGAAAGCCCTTCTGGCTCCTAGAAAATATCTCTGATGTTTTCTAAAGGAACTATGCCAACAAGCCTGTGTGCCACAAAGATACACACCCAAAATAATGAATGCAGCAGCAGCAGCCTTTTAAGTCCAGTGTGATCTGGCTTCTTCCCACAGAGTGCTGTGGCATGAACTCAAAGCCAAGGGAGTCCCCAAATGACACATCAGTAATTCCCCTTCCTTAGCTCGTCTCTTCTGTGGTACCATGAAGCTACAGGTGGATCTCCAAGGAGGAAGACCACAGGAGGAAGACCACAGGCCAGTTCAAGCTCTGAGAACCCAGTGTACTCTCCGAGTTAAAACTGATGGTCAGAAAATAACCAGACCCAGAACATGGGTGGATGTGTTTCTGGAGGCAAGCAAGCCTCTGTATATTATACTTTGTTTTCCGCATTGATTTTGCAGGAAACCAAACACAGAATCTGATGTGGCCATGGCAAAAAGCACAGACCACATTAGCAACATCCACATTTGAGCAGAAAGAGAACAGTTCTCTTTGCCAAAGGCAGATAGAAAATAGCTGGTCTGGTTGCTGCTGTTGATTGAATTGACCTGGGATTCTGACCAACTTCCAGAAAGCAAACTTTGGCAGAAGAGACCAAAATGACATTCTCTCCACAAATAAGAAATACCATTGCCATCAGCTGCTCTCCTACACCACTTTAGGGCAGTTTCACTGAAGTTTAGCACTCACCAGTTCCCTCTTGTGCACGCTCCCTGCATCTCCCTCAAATAATGAGGAACTCTCAGAGATGCTTGCCTTGGCTCAACTAGAAGTTACAGCTCACAGCAGAAGTTGATGGATCATATTGCACCAAAATGTGCTTTCAATGTAATCACAATGGTGGTCTATTGATCTTACAGTCTCTTATGGTCCGTAGTTTGGGTAATTGGAACTCTAGCCACACATTGGTCCATTAAAACTGGAGAGATTTGGGTAGTTGGTTTTCAATTAGATGCCTAAAAGAAAGTCATTCAAAAACTCCTCAGAAAGAGAGGTGAGGCAGTGGCACAGGCTGCCCAGGGAGGTGGTGGAGTCACTGTCCCTGGAGATGTTCAGTAACCCTGTGGATGTGGCACTGAGGGACATGGTCAGTGGGCATAGTCGGGATGGGCTGATGCTTGGACTAGGTGATCTTAGAGGTCTTTTCCAACCTTATTGATTCTATGATTCTCCCAAGCCTCGTCCCACCTAGCTCTACAGTATTGCCGGGAGTGTGGCTATTTCGTCGTATAAGGCCAAACACAGAACTAGTTGGTAAACATGGCACTACTGGGATGGGGTCAAAGTGGTTCACCATAAACATGTTGGCTCGTGTGTCACTCAAGCACTGGTGGTGAGGCTTCCCTTGTCCCATGCAGTCTGTCTTCCTGTTCTCCACATTCTGACTCATTCACAGGTGCTGACGAACACAGTGCTCAGCACTGTGGAATCAAACCCCATGGTCTGCAGCGGGTTTTCTCTGGGCCTGGATCTCAGTGCTGCTTGGGCTGCTGGCAAATATTGGTTGAACCTGTGCAAGGGTCTGATAAGACCATCCTGGCTCCAGCCTGTTCTGCATGGAAGGAAAAGAAAGCCACCCAAAAACACGGCCTGGTGTCTGGTTGTGCAGTATGCATATGAGGTGGATTTACTGTGGTGCTGGACTTAAAGCCGCCCCATCTGGATCTGTTATCTGCTCGGTAACCCGAGTTTTCTTGTGACAGAAGGTCTGCTTCTCCTCTGCTGGAGACAAACACAACCAACAACAACAACAAAAAACAACAAAATCAAAACAAGTGGTTTTATTAAGCTTGCATGTACTTAAGCCATTTCTTTGAACCTTTAGAATTCAGCACAGTGTTCACTGGCTATGAATGTCTTCATCTGGATTTAAAAGGTGGGAACAATGTCATGCACTTAAATCCCTTAACTGGAAATTTCTTGCCTTTCATTTGTTTAGCCACAGTAGAGAAAAGACTAGTCACAAAACTTTCCTCTGTGCTTAAGAAGATTTCTCCTTTGAAGCAGCACCAACAATAATACTGTAATAGAAGTAAAGCCTGCTCTTCTTACACCAAGCATATTTTCTTCTGTAGAAACGTGCTGCAATTGCAGTGACAAAGTAGGGCTGGCTAAGCAGGCCGCTTCCCCCTGCTACTTTGTGTTGAACTTTTACAAGCAAGCCATAAATACATAGATACCAAAGAGTTAATTTGCGTTTTTAAACCTCCTTCCCAATATCCTCTCTCATTCCTGCATAAAATCCCCATGTCCAGACATCAAATCAGTAAACCCTGTTGCCTGTCAGAGAATACAATGTCAGGCCATTAGTATGTTAATAAGTCCGGAGGGTGACAGGTGGCCTAGTAGACAGCTCAATTAAGCTGCTCATTAAACACACGCTAACGAACAGCCAAGGCAGGGCCTGAACAGCACCATTCTGTAATGACATGATGTCAGAGCGAACAAATGAGGAAAAATAACAAAAACATTACAGCAGTGACAGACGCCACTAATAGGGACCCCTTGCACTACATCAGCCCTCAAATCAATGAGCAACAGGGATCAAAAAACTCGACCCAACATTCTCAGGGGACTGAATGCAGCAAGATTTTTTTGGTCAGTTTTTTTCTCTCTGTTTGGTTTGTTGTTGTGTTTTTTTTTCCCCTCAACTAAAATTATCATGGAATATCACAAATTCATAATGGGGGGGAGGGAATAAAGGGACAGAATTTGTATCCCGTAAGATGTAACCACAAATGTGAAAACTGTGGAAGGCAAGGTCTGAATGAAAATCATTATTTAATGGGATCATCATTTAAATTTGATTGGCAGTTATTCTTTATCTTGCTTTTTCCCCCCTTTTTCTGAAGCCCACAGGTTCCAATGATGTCTGTACCTGCTCTGCCTCCTCACTCGGCATAGGTCACCCTCCCGGTTAGAGAGCACAGAGACAACTTTTAAAGTGCAGATTTGCAGCTATTATTTTTAAAAAGGGGCCTTCTGGCAGAAAAATCCCATCATTTTCAAGTAAGGAGCTTTCTGGATAATAAATTCAAGCATCCGACTGGTGCTGGAGCGACATTCGAGTCCCGCACTGCTAAACTAATAGGCTGGTGGGCCATTATAAGGTCGCGACCTTGGCTCTTATCCTCGCTGCAGAGCTGTGTTAAGTTAACAACTGATACCTTCAAGACCTAACTCCAGAGTTGTGCTAATAACTGCGATAATCAAGTCGAACTGCACAGTGAACCTGCAGCGGTGACTTTGGGGGAAAAGATCTGATCGCTCAGCAGTCAGTGGAAGGCAGGTGTGAAAGCAGCTGCAGCGGTGAGCAGGCTTGCAATCATAGAGTCATAGAATCAAAGAATCATGGAATCATAGAATCACAGAAGGGTTTGGGTTGGAAGGGGCCTCAAAGTCCACCCAGCCCTAACCTCTGCTGTGGGCAGGGCTGCCCCTACCAGCTCAGGCTGTCCAGGGCCCCATCCACCCCTTCTCTCATGGTTGGGGAGCCCCTTTAACCTTGAGGTAGGCCAAATTCAGTCAAACACAGAGTAACAGAAAACGTGGCAATGCTGTGCCACCTGTGCCTTGCAAAGCATCGTTTACCTGCCAATGCAAAACAGGCTGTCTTACCATACTATACCATGACTGATTTTTCCAGCCCCTTTTCGGCCTCCTGCAGATAAGGTGCCGAGTGTTTGGAAATGAGAAGTGAAGGATGCAAGGCCAGTGGGTGTTTCTGGGCTGAATCCAGCTGTGCCACATTGAGTGATGCGAGGCAGACATCAGATGTCAGATTAACGCTGAGTAACAATACAGCCCAACTTGCCCCAATATGGTTACAAAAAATGAACACAGCAGAGGGCTGGCTCATGCTCAGTGTTTGCACTGCTTTCCTGAGGTTTACACATCTCCTGTTGGGATGCCCTCTGAGTCTGGATCATTTTAACTACTCCAATTCTAATCGGGCTTTGTTAAATTGGGATGAAAACCGTGCATGGATTGCTTCTATCAGGCCTGTGGCTGGACTCATCACTGGATTAAATGCACACAGCTCCAGCTCCACCAGCACAGGCAGAGAAGTGATAGGAAGTGCCAGACAAGCAGCTCTCTTCTGCATCTCATAAAACATCATGTTCCCCAGAAGTTAAGGGAGCTGCATCCCTTCTTCCCCTAGAAGAGCACTTCAGCACTTGTTACTACTTCTAGGAAAAATCCACACATTTCCCACTGCTTGTCAGACCCTTTTTGCATACACAAAGTGTTGGCTAAATCAGTGCAGGTTGTATCTCTTCACCTCCGAAGTGCAGAGGTACTTTTATATGCCATCTGCTTGTGTCACTGACTCTGTTCTGTTTGTGTATGTCTCCTCCCAATCTTCTATTAGCTGTATCTAAGCTCAGGATGGGGCAAAAAGCATCATCCTGAAGAACACAACTGAAGTTTCTGTTGCCACCAATCTGAGAGTACAAAAATCTGTGTTTGGCATCAAAACACAAGCATTTCTTGCATCTGGAAGGTTTCACAAAATTGCAAAGTGAGGTGTATTAAACCACATGAACTTAATCAATAGTGCTGAAGCACATGGTGAGCTCTGCAGCCATGCTTGGAAAGTAGGGAACCAGTGGGCTGCCAGCCCTCAGTGATGATGCATGATTAACTTGTGCAGGGTTGGTGCCCACCAACACCCTTGTGAGTCTCATAGGAGTAGGACTGGAAGGAGCGACCTTGTGGGTGCACGGAAGGAGGCAGGTACATAAAGCAGCTGGGATTAAAATCTAAATAAAGATGACTGGATGAGAAGTAGCGACCTTAAGTTGTGCCAGGGGAGGTTCAGGTTGGGTGTTAAGAACAGTTTCTTTTCAGACAGAGAGGTGAGGCAGTGGCACAGGCTGCCCAGGGAGGTGGTGGAGTCACTGTCCCTGGAGGTGTTCAAGAGCCGTGTGGATGTGACACTGAGGGACATGGTCAGTGGGCATGGTGGGCGTGGGCTGACAGTTGAACTAGGTGATCTCAGAGGTCTTCTCCACCCTTAGTGATGCTACGCTTCTTTGATGACACCAAATTGAGATTCATCATACCTGCTTTATGGAAAAGAGCAGAACATCAGGATGCATCCTACTGAGTAACAACTCACTTAAAAATTTTGGAGGATCTGAACTCTCTGAACTCTCTGCCCAATGAGCATTGCTCCTATGGGTTCCATTGTTTTGGATACTGTCCTCATACTGATCCTGCATTATTTCATTTAAGTCAGAGAACAAATGGACAGCAACTGAAAGAAAGAATTGCCTCTGCATCATGCAACTTACCATACACTGTTGGACAGACCATTTGCTTAATGATGATTTTTAGTGACATTTCTAGAAAGGCTTGTAACAGTGAGGAGCAGAAGGGCCTGAAAGGGTCCTGAAAGAGGATCCCTGGGCTAAGCACAGAGAAAGGAAAGGACAATGGGAAGCCCTTCACAACAGCAGTGCTAAGGACCAAGAAAGGCTAAACAGCAGACAGAGATCTGGGGACGTGCTTATGTTTCTCCCTGGCAGATCCACTCCAACAAACTGTTGTCCTGCTCCACTTGAAAATGAAAAAGCACCACACAAATTGCAAACTATTAGCAAGAGGCAGAGTAATGTCAGCGTGAAAAGAAACCTGAAGCTGAGAAATCCATGGTATATGTAGGCTTCACACATGCCCAAGGGCCTTCATACTCAACATCAATTTCACTGACTCTGGGAGCAGCAGCTTTTAGTGCCCAGTTTCTTATCACAGTTTGGTGAATAGCCCTATATCTTATTTACTGCATACTATTACAGACTCACTCTGCAAAAAATCATTTGCGTCCTTACGGGCTTTTCCATGAGCACAGCAGTATCAGAGAGCCCTACAGGTACTTGTCTCCGCCACTTCTGTGACGGAGAAAATACCACTGAGCTGAAATAAGGCACGGGATCACAGACAAAATTAGTAACTAACCTGAAGCCTTTGTCATTTTGTAGTATTCCAGTATCATCCTGTACTTCATTAGACCAAAGCATTCCTCCTACTGAGACCAGCAGCTGAGACGCTCTGCATCTCAGAACATCATCACACTTCTTGCTGAGGCCAGGTTTGTCCCTCCCATCTATCCTTTCCCCATCCCCAGCCTCTTCCAGACCCCTGCCTTCCTGTCCCAGTTTTGGCCCCACCACTGTCTCCTGCCCTAATCTATGTTCAGTGTTCCATTCCTGGTCACACTGCAGAGGGCTCCCTGAGCTGGACTCAAGGTCTCTCATCTTTGGCTCCAAGACCAGTTTTCTCCCTCCTCTGTACCTATTTCAAAGTCCCTATCCCAAGTTCCTCGTCCAGTTACTCTTCTTCCTCACCTCAGGGTGGGCTAATTCTCACCCCCTTTGCATTAAACCAGGCAGATCTTTTCACATCAGTCATTGGTAATGGAGAAGAAAATGTTCTCCTGCAGTTTGAACCCATGTCAGAGACTCCCCTATCAGCCACAGAGAACTGTAACTGGAGATTTTTCTGTGCAAATGTACTAAAAATCGTATTTGGCTCTGGAGTGTACCCAAAACCAACAATGTTTGCAAGGAATTAAGTTCCTAAAACCTACGAGAGCTCTGTTGAGCATGTGCAAAACTCTCACTATTACAATTTTATGATAATTTCTCCGGATTTGGCTGCATTTTTGAAAAGATAATAAAACAAATCCCCAGCAAATAGCCTTTTTTTTTTTTTTTTGCCAAATTCAGATCATTCTGATTTTCTTCTGAAAAGCCCTGCACCTCTGTGTTTGAGAAATGTCAAAAAGTAATGTTTGCACATAAAACTTCTGTTTTATTTTGCTTCTCCTCAAGTTGTTTTTCTGTAAATATCCAAACTACTTGGTCCGGTGTTTTCCAAACATTCAGCTTAAACAGAAATCTGTGCAAAAAGCATCTGCTCAACCACTTTGAGACCAAGGCAATACTTTATAAACCACAGGGTTTAGTTTGTGTTGGACTCTCAAGGTATGACAGCATCATTTCTACTGAAAGAACAATTCTTGCATGTTTGTTTACATCTACTTGTGAGGTTGAATTCAAACCAATTGAATACTACATATTTTCACAAATCTTGCTTTTGGGGCAAGAGTGTCTTTGTCTTGTAAGTGTTGGGTTTTGTTAGTCCTGACCTACAACAATCAAAGCCTTTCTGGAGGGCTTGGAGGGAATCGCCCCCATGGAGGACCATCACTTCAGGCTGTATGGTAAGACCTCATAATTTTAGGGGTCAAGCTGACTGGTCATAGATAATTCATGTCCTGTGTCACAGTCTCCCTGCAGTTCTCACCCTACTACTACTATTGCCCGCAGTCTTGGGGCTACTGCCATTGGAGGTGGGTGGTCTCTTCCTGCTGTGCCTGTGTGGGTGACTCTGGGTTGGGAAAAATGCCAAACTCTTCACTCCATCATGCACCTCCTGGCTGCAGTACCTCCTAGCTTGTGAAGGCCAGGAGGGAAGAGCCTGAGCATTGTGAGGACAGGGAATGGGCTGCCTTCTCTCACAGACAGCAGCGTTCCATGACATGATGTAAAAAAAATATAAGTGCATCATCGGATCTCAAATGGGACACAAATTCTATATCATGGCTCCTTCACTTGGAGGTACACAGCTGAAGTTGGCTGTTGGCACATGAGTATTTAAGATAAGTGGGGACAGAGAGGTGCTAACCTGAAGGGAAGGCCCATGGGAGCCATTGGCACACACATCCCTGCTGCTTCATCCCATTTAGTGGCATTTCCATTGACGCTTCCTGCACCACTGTGACTCTTCAGTAGATAAAGCCAGTCTGTATGGGTCAAGCTCACTCTCCTTCTCAGACGTAATACTGAACATGGACGTGGAATAAGATTATATATTTTCGCCCAGACCTTTCTAGCTTTGGTGTCCCTGTTCATTGCAGGGGAGTTGGACTAGATGGCCCTCAGAGGTCCTGTCCAACTCTAAGGATTCTATGATTCTATAATTTTTTCCTTTTTGATCAGACTAGGTCCTAGATGTGAGGATATGTATCCTACACCCAAGGGCTCATCCCATGCCTCCAGCCTCAAAGCAGCCCAGTGCCAATGCTTGGTTCTACCTCTCCTTGCAAACAGTACCTACGGGCTCCCTCATGCCCAAACCTAGCATGAGCTCTGCTCATCTTCTCCCAGACAGAAAATAAACACTTTTCACCCATCACCAACACTCTGCACTCATGCAAGGGGGAAGGACCCCCAAAGAGTAAGAGGGTATTTGGCTGACACAGAGGTCCTTGCTTTCAGCCAGCTAGGAGCATTATTCTCAGTATAGCTGCTTTCCTCTTTTTGCTTTGTGTTTTAGGAAAATGCTACTGTATAATAAATACAGTAAAACTGGGTTCAGGTGTAGCACTGGGACTTTTGGTTGCCTAGACTGGTTCTGTGAGCTTATCTTTGCTTGTCCCAGGGAGTGTTAATCTGTCAGACAGAAGCACTAACACAGATTTAACAGCTTCATTTTGGGGTACTTTGTGTAGGCTCAAAAGATGACACACGTCAAGTTTTTGAGGCCTGCTGGGAATTGTCTGCCTGCTAAAATTTAATAAGCAAGCCAAGGTTTTAAATCCTACTGCTGCATAATGCCTAAATTTCTTTTGACTAAAACCTGAAATGTCAATATAATCTTGTATGTCTTCACCTCACTAAGAATAACAGTAAGTTTGGGGCCATAGAAGGGCTGAGAATCATAGAATCATAGAATCGCAGCATCATTAATGTTGTAAAAGACCTCTAATGTCATCCAGTCCAACCATCCACCTACTGACAATATTGCCCACTAGACCATGTCCCTAAAATGCTCTGACAAAAGTGAAACACATGCTTTGCACTTTAAGCTGAGCTTTGAAATCAATTCTCCATGCTTGAAACCATATGAAAATACGATCAGGAAAATTGAATGGTCCAGGAGAGGGGATGTCAGACCAGGTCTAGTGCCCTGTTTTTCTTGAGCCTTCTGTCCAGGGGACAGCTGTGGGAGGACTGCTGCAGTGAGGCAGTTGCCTTCACCTGTGTCCTGCCTGAACTGAGGAAGTGGTGAGTATGTGAGGGCTGAGCACTAGGGAAGGTGGCCAGTAGCCTGTGTCTATTCTGCTGGACTCTGTGTCTTCCTGGACAGACACCAGTAGACATTATGTGATATCAAGACGCATCAAATTTCCCAAATACTCCTGCAGGACTTTGAAAATTAATTCCAGAATCAGAAGAAACACAACTTAAGCACTAGCAGCGGCCTGGTCTGGATATTCTGCGCTTTGGCTGGAAAGCCAGAGGGCTCCAGGAGCGACCCGGTGCCCCGCTTACCCCAACAGGGCGTCCTTTTGGAGCTGGTCGGCCGTTCCCTTGGAAGAGGAAGAGGACCAGAAGTAAGTGTGGGATAATAGCCCACAGGCACACAGCCCTCCCCTCCAAGGCTCAAGTTATTGCGCCTCTGCATGTGAGTTTGTTTTTTGATTTTCCACGGTCCAGCCCTGTATTTAGCAGAGAAAGACACTGCAGAAGTTCTGACACCGATAACAGCCCTAAATACACATGTGCACAAAGCCCAGGGCACGTCTGTTTTGTCTCCGCACACAAATTATGATCCGCGTATTGTGCTCACACCGTTTTTTTGTTTGGTTGGTGGTGAAGCTGTGATTTCTTCTTAGGTCGTAGCATGCCATTAAATCAATCCCTCTCCTCCAAAATAATAATAAAAATATATATAACAAAAACTGAGCAGGATTTAAATAAAGTTTAAACAGTTGCAAAATGCCATGCAGCTCTTCCTTGTGGAGGAAAGAAGGGCTGTAAAATCAGCTCGGCGTGGATCTCACCAATACACTTGCACTGGTTTGAGGAGAGAAACTTTAGCAGAATGTTGGAATTTAAATTTAAATTAGAACTCTGGACTTTTGCCTGAGCACTACCAATCCTCACCTGAGCAGAACTCCCCTGGCAGCGGTGGAAGTTGCAGATGGATATTTCAAAATACAGTTTGCACATAGGGTGCTGTGTGTTCTTATTTTCTAGCACTGAACTGCTGTGGGAATTACAATTAAAACTTACATTTACTTCTGTTTTAACAGGAGAGAATTTCTTCAAAGCATTGTATCTCTGTTTTCTAGTCAATAACTAGAAGGTTATTATTCAGCTTCTTAGAGGGATTAATCCTTAAAATCCTTGCGTAGGGAGAAGGGATATTTTTAAAACCACTACTGGAACTTTTCGTTTAAAAGGTACTGAATGGATGCAGGAGGAGCTCTTGTTTCCTTATTTTTTAGGTGTGTACAAGGTGTGTCAGAAGGCGCCCGGTGCTGGCCAGGAGGAACAATTATTTGCTGCGCCTTCTGGTTGGTCGAGTTTTTTGTTTCTTCATTTGGTGATCTTTTTATTTTTTTTTTTTTTATTTTTTTATTTTTCAAGTGGAGAAAGCTTCTTGTCAAAAGAAAAAAAATGCATAAATCTCAACCGGCACCTTTCAAACGTAGACCGTTCTCTTGGTGATTCTCACAGCACTATTGGGAAAGAGGGGATGTTAAGTCACCAAAGGAAACAGCCGTGTGTATTTTCGCCCTAAGCAGCCAACAGAATTGCTCACTGATGTTCTGAATTAGCAAATATCTCTTTCCCGGGGCCATTATGAGAGGATGTACTAGAAACCAAGTAACACAGCTGACCAAGAAGTCTCTGAAGTTGCAGTCTTTTGTGTTTATACTTTTGAAATATCTCCATTGTGATGCAAATGCTGATTTTCAATCAAAAATATCTCTTTCTCCCTGTGAAAACTGTTGTAGGAAGTAAGCTTAACTCCAAATGTTCCTATTGAAGGTTCAGATTTCTTTTCGCCCTTGTTTTCTGCAAAACAGTGAAAATGGTCAGCATGGAACGAGCCGCTTTTCTGTTTATTCAAGACCTGACAGTTCCCAGCTTCTATCATTTACACTCCAACTGCCCAGATTTTTCAAATATCTTTAATTCATCATCATGAGCATTTCAGGGCAGTACATGTGGGTGGGGAGTGCAGTGGAAGCCGAGCGTTGGTTACTTTTATTCTCCTCTTACAATCAAAGTCCTCTCTCACAGTTTCATCGAAAGATTTCCCCGTGAGAGGACAGCCATGTAAATTATATCTCGAAAGGCAGAATAACTGAATGAAACGCGTACGCGCAGGGATGGTGTGCCATGCATTCGTTAAACTGCAGGCTTATTAGTAAACGTGTATATCTTTTTATGAGGCTGAGGGTCTGCAACATCAGCCACTGAAAATTTCCAAAAAGGGTTTTAGCAGAGGCGGCCGATACCTCTCCCGAGGATTTTGATGCCTTTCATCTGTATCGGGTTAGAAGTGTTTTTACTGTATCCCTCTCGATGCAGTTCTGAAGAAACATTTCTCCTGCCAAAATACACACACAGCCCGGGATTAAAAGGGCTGAAACCTACCACCAAGTTCTTAACGCCCTCCCACAATCATTAGACTAAATCCGCCGTCATTCCAGATTCATTTTTCCCTTATTCATCTGTCCAACTAATTCCTGCTGCATTCACTGGGCTTACATCTTAATCTTTTCTGTTACATAGAGAATACATAATGAAAAGCTGCATTTTCTGGGTACATGCACACATTTGGAGCGGATGAACCATATGTGAAGTGACATACAATACTGAATGGAGGCTGAATGGTGTCCAGTGCTAAAAACAGTGCAAGTCCAGGAACAAAAAGCAGGAGAACAAGAGCCCTGCGCTGGGCTCGCCTCGCCTGAACACCAGGGGATTCGCCGCTAAAACATGGGTATAATTTCACTGTTTTCACTCACACAAGCTGTGGGAAAGGAGTCACCATCTGATGTTTGATTGTGCTGGATATGTTTTTGGCAGTGGCCTTGTATTCCACAGCAGAAAAAAAGGGGGGGAAGAGAAAGGGGCTGCATTCGTCGCCTTGAATCCGGCGTCTGGCGGGGAGGAGTCCCTGACTGCTGGCCACCTGAAGGCAGGACAAGGCCCCCTCCCCTGCCCTTTCCCCTCCTTGCAGCTCTACCACACCCTGGGAGAAGGAAACTGGCCCCATGGCCATGGCCTGTGCTGTCAGGCCCTGCTAAAGTGGGGTGTGCTGAGGGGAGAGAAGCCATGAGGGAGTTCTGCCTCAGAGACCACAGGCATGGCCACACAGTGCGGGGTGTGCAAGTAAACCCCTAGGCCCTGAGCACCGCACGGCTGGAGGGGAGTCAGTGACCAGGCAGGGAAATCATCCGTCTGAAACCCCTCTTCCCATTGTAACCTGTAATTTAAAAGCAAAATGTAAAATCTCTCCCATGAGGAGAGAGGGTCCAGCTAAGAAAAGACACCACTGTCCATCTTTCCTTGACTTCCACAGGACAGCCCTGTGCCACAAAGAAGAGCCAATGTGGGCAGGATTTCCCTGGGTACACTGAGCTTATCTCCGCAGCTCAAATTCTGCTTGGCTTGAGCTGGCATCAGCCCCCAGCCCAGTGTCACACAGTGTCCCCTCTGCCAGCCCTGTCAGGGGAATGGGAACCTGCTGGACAGGATATTGGGAAGGAGAGGCCTGGTGCCCAGCTTAGAATCGCAGAATCACAGAATATCCCAAGTTGGAAGGGACCTACAAGGACCATCGAGTCCAGCCCCAGGCTCCACACAGCACCTCCCAAAGTTCAAATCCTAAATCTGACTGTTATCCAGACTCTCCTTGAACCCCGTCACTCAGGGCCGTGCCCACTGCCGTGGGCAGCCTGTTCCATGCCCACCAGCCTCTGGTGCAGACCCTTTCCCTAACCCCCAGTTGCCCCTCCCCTGATGCAGCTCCATGCAGTTCCCTCTGGTTCTACCATTTCTTCTCCCATTAAAGAGGTCTTAACTTAGTAAGGTTGGGGTATCTTCCAAAACTGTTATAAGTTGCAAGAAGAAAAATATATCCCCAAATTCTCAAATGGTGTCTGACCATCTCTCAGCACACGTAGTGGAGTCTCCAAAAGTGGCAGTGAATGGCAATCACACTAACCTGTCCAGATGAAAATGTCTGCAGGTGTTCCTGGAGGGCTGTACACCACTCCTGGTGCTTCCTTCCTGACCTGGAGGCAGCTTTGCTGAGGATGAAGAGAAGGAGGAGGAGGAAAGGAGACTTTGCGCAGTTTCGGTGTGGAGGAGTCGGGTGTTTTTCAGAAGGCAGAGGCCGGCTCCATTGTGCGTGCTGTGGTTTCTCCAGCAGGTGGAGATATCAAAACAGTCTTGTGTGTCCAACCAGAACACTTTCAAAACAAAGCAAAATCTGAAAATTTCTGGCAATTCCAACAATAGAAACTTTCAAGAAGGTCGCTAGGAAAAAAGCAAGCACAGAACCTGCAGTTTTTCTAGCAGCTACCCAACCGTCCCCTTCATGGGCAAGTGATGCCATACCTCTCACTGGCAGAGAGATACATTGTGTGGAGGAATGAATCCTTTTTTTTTTTTTTTTTACATAGGATGTAGTGGGCTAATGGAAGCATATAATTACTGTGTTAGTATCAGGGAGCAATATAGCTGCAATAAATTAAGACTGCTTTGCAATTAGAATGATGAACACAGCTGTGGAGACAAATGGCATATGTGCTAATTAAATAATTTGTCACTTGACTGTTAAGCAAACAATACAGCCTCTTTACATTACAAACTACCATCTCTAGAATGGCACGATGGCCTATTAACAAAATGGAAGGAACAGATTGCATTGCCATGTTTGTCTGATAGCAACTGCGAATGCAGGGCAAAGGTGGCATATTGAAAAAACTAACATTAGTTTTTAAAATATCACAGACTTTCACGTGAGGGAACGGCAGAGTTCCCTGGAAATAATCCCGTTAATGCACATATAGCTACAGTACCTAATGATTCATTACCAGCAATCGCTGGCCTTTTGTTTCACATTAAATGAACTGGGCATTTGCCATCCAGTGACTGTCAGAGAACAGTAGAAAGTAATGACAGGATGTGGTTGTACAAGTTCCTTTCATCCCAGCAGCTCTCAAAAGCCATTTGCAAATGTTTATAGGGGCAGCTTTTCTGCACGAACCAGCCCTCCAAGCGGGCGAGCGGCGTCCCACCTTGAGAAGCGCCTGGCAAAACCTGGGGACCCAGGCAGGTTTGCGGGGAGATTACCAGCAGCATGCTGCAGCACACAGCAACCCCGATTTGTGAGGTTGACGTCAGATTTATATAAAACATCAAGGCAGGGTTTGAGGGTGCACTGGCGGAAGTTGTGGCTGGGTTTTGGGACCGAAATACAAACTCTGCCTCGCTCACAGGGCTCTCCTCGCAGGAGGAACAGCCTGCACATAACAGATGTTTCCCATGTCTCCGAAAGCTGTACTCGAAAGTGCTTAGTTACTATGGTGCTGGAGGTGGCATTAGACTTTACGCAGACCAAAAGAGCGGTTTGGGAACGTGGGCAACTTCCTCTGCCACTGAAAACCCCACAGTAGCTGGCTATCCTCACGTCCCTCCCTTCAACACGAAATGCTTCTGCTGTGGAGATTTGGGGTTTGTGCAATCTCAGATCATTTTATGAACATGCTGGTGCTGTAGAAACCAAGCTGGGTTCACTCGCCATCCCCCACAGAGGCTGACCCAAAATAAAGAGAAAAATAACTGAGACACCAAGGCTGCAAGAGTGTGAAATACGCGAAGAAGGGGAAACTGCTCCGTTTAAAAGGCCTCATCATGAAAAAAATGTGTGGAATTATTATAGAATTGTAATAATAATGATAGAAATCATTCTATTATAGGAGACGCTGGCTGCTGAAATGACATCTGCCTTGTTTCTCCTTGCTAGCCCGGCTTCAAGTTGCTTGTAAGCTGCGCTCATCCCGGGGTCTGGGGAGCAGAAGGATGAAGTTAGGAGCAAAAAACAGCGATGCCTTAATCCAAGCGGGGAAGGCAGGGAATCTGAGAGCTGTTCTCTACTGACAGAAATGCAGAGACTGGACACAGCTAAGCTGCAGCAGTGCTTCTTTAAGTGTGGACGAAAACATGTGATGGTTTTGCCTGTTTGTCCTGTGAGGAAATCTGGCAGTGTCAGTATTTTCATAACAAAAGATCAGTGAGATGTGTTTGTTTATTCTGTCGCACAGTTGTATACCCATACAAACAACTGTAACAATTTTAAGATCAGCCTGCAGGAATTTTGTTTTCCCAGCAAAGATTTATTGCTAAGAGTTCTAAGCATGCAACACCCCAAGTTCACTATGTTTCTCCTATGTGTTTTATTTGATTCTTCTTAAGAAAACTGCAACAAATGAGTGCGCTTTTGTATTGCCTTCCATATTTTTGAAGATCCTAATAACAAAAAAATATATTTATTATTATTATGTGTGATAGAAGCACAATTAGCAACAATAATAATATTTACTTGAAAGTCCCCTTTGGCATCTAGGTGCCTCTGTGTTTGAGATTTTGCTACAGCTCTAAAAGCTGGGATGCTGGGCTCAGCAGGGTTGGAGGACTGGTGCACAAATGACACCAGCTGATTTCTGCAGGTTTGGTAATGAAACGGATTTGCAGCCCTGCCACCAGTAGTCTGCTTTACTTCTTCATCTGGGCTACATATACAGAGTTTGCTCCAGCTGCAGGTAAGCTCTCTTGGAGCTCAGAAACACAAGGTATGACCTGTTTTCACCACTTTCCACCATGCCTTAGATCTGCAGGATCCAAACTGTCCTTGCTTGTTCCCTTCTGCTGTTGACATAGGAAAACATGCTCTAGGCCTTCCCTCAGTCTTCCCAGGAAGGAAATGGGTAACAAGCAAAACACTCAACCTTGTCCATGGCAAAGGGCTTGGATTTAGATGATCTTCAAGGTCCCTACTAACTCAAGACATTCTATGATTCTACGATTTTATGATTCTAAGGGAAATCTCCTCACTTTGCTCATGTGACGTTTAAATGATCATCCTGCAACACAGGGAGTTGGAGCTGTACATTACCATAAGGCAGAGATCAAGGGATAGTTGTGAATCAGTGTCATTCCTCACTACGAAGTTTTGCCAAAGAGGATGCCTGGTCCCTCTGCTGCCAGCATCACTGGGTGGTAAGAGTTTATCTTCCATAAAAACTTGGCCAGCCCCATTGTCCTGTAGGGGGATTGGGTGGCTCAAGATACTGCTGTGACCAGGGGCAGCATGTTTAAGTATTTGGGGCTAATACTGAGTGGTGGGAAAACACTCATCCTACCCCAAGATGTCAGCAGAAACAGCAGCACACAATTTGAGCTGGTTACATACAGATGTTAAGCTGTTCCATTTGCTCTAAAACAACAGGTCACAATTCTCCCTGGCCCAATATTCAATATTTTCTGCATTGCTAAGCACAGCTGTCCATGTTTCTAGCGTCTTTAATGACCAATTTTCTTCTTTCTAACCACCAGGAGCATGCCTGTGCACTTCCACCTCCTGTGTCTTCCATAGCCATCTCAGATTTGTGTGCCAAGCAATGGGAAGTGCTATATGAACCCAATGAAAAAACTCACAGGCTGAAGGTACTTACGTGAGACACTGGAGAAAGACAGAGTGTTGGCAATATTTTTCCCTCCCTTATTTAAGAGGGAGTGATTACAAGAATAATACAGCATGCACATAAAATACTGCCTACTTACTGTGTATATCTGCTCTTCCACAAGTTTTTATATAGTGTCAAAGTAAGGTATAGAGTGAAAGCCTGGCTGTTTGGGAATCAGTGGTAAAATTCCCACTGGTTTGCACAAAAGCATTTCACACACTGTTTCCACTGGGAATCAAACTGCCTATTCAGAGAGCAGCCAGAGAAAACAGCAGTATTTGGACCATCTGGGGACAGAAAATGAGGCCTGCTCTGACTAGCCGTGTGGCTCTGCTGGCCACCACCACACAGGAGCGGGAGGAGAGAAGACTAAGGACAGCATGGTGCTAGAGCCACGCAGGCAGAGGGGGAAAGTACTCCTTATAAAGACATTTTCTGATGATTATTTTGGGAAACCTTCTGGTAATCCCCAGTCAATCTGCATGCTAATAGAGGTCATTTGCCAAAGCAGAATACTGGGAAAAGCTTTGCATAATAAGAACGTTAGTTTGATTTGATACTAAAACTTTTCTACCGCTCAATCAAATCCAATGTTGAATTTCTGGAAAAAAAAAAAGGTATTGAATGCAGAAGTGAAAGTGGACACAGTTTAAGTGAGTTCTTTTTGATCAATTAGACCTTTCCGTGATGTCATCTTTATTACTCATTCTAATGAGATGGGTGTTGTAAAAAGGATTGGGGAGTGAAATCCATTGATAATCTCCTTAGCGCTGTGGATAATATACAAGGTTTCTCCCCCACATTGAGAGCTCTAAGCTGTTCTAATATACTTTAAGACTTCTCAGTATCTCCCTATTCTTAAAGGAAGATGATTTTCCTTTTTATGATGGGATGTAGATTTGTTCACTCTCTCTGAATAATTCTGTCAGAGATTTACAGCTGCCCTCAGTCGTTTTTATTCACTGCTGTACTTTTTGTGCACAAAAGCCATGGTTTAACCCCAGATAAATGCTATCTGCTGCAAGGCTTTTTGAGTGTGCTAAAGATGTAGAAGCAAGTGCAGCTGCAAGCTTCCTTCTCAAGCCTCAGAGCTACATTAAACTAATTTAAGTACCTAGGCAAATATGCTGAAACTCTTCTGCTGAGGAGTGTTCGGGAGGAGAATGGAATTTCTGGTTGAGTATTTGCACAGCACTTCCTCAGTCTGAAACGAGTGTTCAAGATTATAATCAGGCTGTGTTAGCCACCACTTAGGTCTCTCTCTATTTTAAGAGATGCATAACAAAGTGATAAAAGCTTTAAAAGAAGCAAATTATTGACTCTTGGACTGGGGTGTCTTTGCCCTTCAGGCTGACATCAGACCTTCCCATGAGTCAGTAAGAAAAAGAAATCTAGCAAGTTTTCAAAGCTATCTAGAAAATATAAATTAAAATAAAACATGATTATGTGAAATAAAGAGATGTAAATTTCCAAACTACTGAGGTAAAATTAAATTGATTACTTGAATATATGCAAGAAAGAAAGGGAAAGAAATCAAGCAAGAGTGCAAGGCTCAACGTCTGGATAGAGATTAGTGACGAGTGGTGTCCCCCAGGGGTCAGTGCTGGGACCAATACTCTTTAAGATCTTCATCAATGGCATTGATAGTGGGGTCAAGTGCACTCTCAACAAGTTTGCTGATGACACCAACCTGTGGGGTGCAGTCGACACACCAGAGGGATGAGATGCCATCCAGAGGGACCTAGACAGGCTTGAGAAGTGGGCCCAGGTGAACCTCATGAGGTTCAACAAATCCAAATGCAAGATCTTGCACCTTGGTCAAGGCAACGCTCACTACCAGTACAAGCTGGGGAATGAAAGGATTGAGTTCAGCCGTGCCGAAAAAGACATGGGGGTATTGGTGGATGGAAAGCTGGGCATGAGCCAGCAATGTGCTCTCGCAGCCCAGAAAGCCAACCATACCCTGGGCCGCATCAAAAGAAGCATGGCCAGCAGGTCGAGGGATGTCATCCTGCCCCTCTGCTCTGTGCTGGTGAGGCCTCACCTGGAGTACTTCATCCAGATGTGGAGTTCTCAGTACAGGAGAGACGTGGACCTGTTGGAGCACGTCCAGAGGAAGGCAACAAAAATGATCCAAGGGATGGAACACCTCCCCTACGAGGACAGGCTGAGAGTTGAGGCTGTTCAGCCTGGAGAAGAGGAGGCTCCAAGGTGACCTGACAGCAGCCTTTCTGTATCTAAAGAGGACCATTAGAAGCATTTTGGAATCTGGTTGCATGACTTAGTGAGAAGAGCTACTGTAGAAGCGGTGCAGCACTGGGAAAGTGAGGTAAGTGCAGTGAGAGAGTTTCCAGACTCCTGAGGTTTTCCCCAGATTTCACCCAGTTATGGTGTAGCTGTGGATCAAGCCCACCTAGCTCTGGAATACCCCTCCTATATGGAGCCCCAGGGAGGCTTCCTCTCTGCATGGATACTAACAGTATATTGAGGGCATCATCACAGATAGCCAAACAGTGATGAATGAAGTCCGCAACAAAGAGAAAAGAAACTCAAATGTTATCTCTGGAGGATAGGAACAGTATGTTCAGTTCTTAAAGGGCATGAATGAAAGCCAAACCTGCAAGAAGGCACCTGTCAGCAGGTGATGCCAGCCAAATCAAGAGTTGCACGTCGTTTTTGTGGTAAGAGGTCTTTAAGGGCTGACAGAAAAATTTCACATTTTCACATTTCTAAGGCACTGTAATGAAGCTATTCCCACACACACCTAACTCTTTGCAAACTGGACAGCTGGGAAGGTCTTGGTTATATTCCCATGGTATGTAGCTGCTAGCACAGGTTGGGCAGGGAGGTGACTCTGACTGTCCCCTCCCAGCATGTGTCTTTGCACCCTGGGAGGAAACTGATGAGAAGATCAAGCCCTTGATGTCTTGTCACTGCTATCACATCATGACAGGTCTCATATCTTCTCCCAGGCATCTCCTCAGTCCCCACCTTGGGGAGCCAAGTCCTACTCTGCTGCTGCAAGAGCGGCAGCAGCATGGTCCAGCATGGCAGGGGCTCTCCCCCACTGTGGCAGCCCCAGCTCCCCTTGGAGAGCTCAGACACTGATCCAAGTGGGCTCTCCCTTGGGCCCCCCCACTGCCTTGCAGCTCTCATTTGCATCTTGGCAGAGCAGCAGAGCGGCACGCAGCACACCACGATGACTCGATGTCCTGACCCTGTCTTACACAAATGTCAAGCTGTCCCTGTCTGTACCCCCCATGGCTTGATGGCACTTGCTTTCCTCCTCCAGTGGGACACAGCACAGTCCTCATGCCTAGAGACATCTAACGGGGAGAAATGCAGCTCCTTGGCCAGCCAAACACAGCCATAACTGGGCTGACTGTTTTCTCTGTTCAGGTCCCTGGGGACAATTTTCACCTGCCCTCACTCACCAGTTGTCAGGGTCAGGTGGAGGTGAAGGCTGTGGAGACCTTAGCCCTGGAGTTTCCCGTCCCCAAGGCCCCTCCATTAGACTCCTTTCCCCTGTTGTTGAGTGGGGCTCTGTGCACTGGTTTTCTGCTTGGTCACATGAGGTCTTTTTGGATTGCTGCATGCAGATGCAGCTCAGTGCTTAATTCCACAGAATATTTCAAGAGCAGCTCCCAGGAGCTTTCCACTGCTGCATTGGAGTCAATGCCATCTTTTCTCTGACAAGCCACGGACATTCCTCCAACAGCACCAAAGGAGGACATGTCTCTGTTGGTCCTCACCACCACATCTTTGCAGCAGACATCCTTGGTGTTCATGCCAGTCTGTCCTGCAGGGGTCCAGGCAAGCACCTTCGAGTCACCCCTCGCCACACAAGCAGCTCCAGCAAAGGCGGTGAAACCACTGCTCATCCAAGGGTTGTTAAAGGCTGACAGGGCTCACGGGTCCAGCCGGTGACCCAACTGTCACCACAGTGGACAGCAAGACAAGGCAAGAGCTTTCCATCAGTTTAGAGGCTAAAACACAACAGACAACCACTTATTTTTATCATTGACCAATAACTGTGGTATTGTCTGCTGGGTATAAATGCCACACTGTTCCATGACAGGCTTTGCCTTGTCCTCTTTCCAGATAATTTCTATCAAATGAAGAAGATAAATCTGACAGTGAGCATTTCTGGTAAAAGGTTTGCAAAGTGCACGATGCAGCCCGAGGAGCAGAACCCACGAGATTTCCTTAGGTGGTGTCCCCATTAGATCAATTCCAGACATGCACAGCTTCCAGAAGAGGCTGAAGTCTTCGTGGTAAAACATCGACATCCCCTGTGTGTTCTCGGAGCTGACTTGGAGGGGATGAAATGCTGTTAGTAGGAATCAGCTGCCATACCTGTAAAACCACCCAGGTGCAGGATCCCCTCAGAAACAGGTCCAGCCTTGGTGTGAGGAGCAGCCCTATATCAGGGTGGTGGGCTTCAAGAGTATCCTGCCCACCCCAGGGCTACCCCAGTCCCACCAGGCCCATCAGGTGGTGGAAACCTCATCCAGGCCTGGCACTCCAGGCCTGCCTGCTGGAGGATCCCAGGAAGTACCGCTCCTTTGGGGGACAACCAGAAATGAAGGCTCCTTTCTGTGGAAAATGCCAAGTGTTTCGCATCTGCCAGACTGAACACGTTTCCTCCACCTCTCCCAAGCACCCCTCCCCATGGCCATGGACTCTTGTGGCTTTTTCAATAGTTGTTTTCTTTCTGCTTAAAACAGGGCTGCTTCTCTGCACGCAGAAAGGCTCTGTTTGTGGGGTGCAGCTGCATTTCAAAGGTACATTGTTGGTGAGTTATGAATTTGCATGCCTTTACTAATGTGTGGAAACAGGAGAATTCTTTTGCTTTTTAATCGAAATTGATGTTATTCCTCTGCCAGTGGTACCCGAGGAACCGTTTTGTTCCATTTCCTCTCCTTTCATGCAGCCCTATTTATGTTTGGATCTGGTTTGCTGCCACTAAGCATCATTGTCATTACCACCAGTGTCTAAGGCCTGGCCAAGTCCAGCAGCTGTGTGTTTAATGCCTACCCTGGCTAAGGTTTATTTCCTTGACAACATGTTCTTGTGCGAAGCAACTTTCCTGCCTTCAAGAAGAAAGAGAGTAAGAAAGAAAAAGTCCCCTTCCAGCCTTTCTTTTCCTCTTTCTTCCTTTTTTATCTGGGGGATGGCAGTGGGTGCTGGGGCATGAATGAAGGGGCTACTCCTGTTATGGGTTGGCGGTCCCCCCTCCCCACCCCCAGGCCCAAAATCTCGCCCAGCTCCTCACTCGCCCTTAGCATTTAAAAGGGAACACCTAGGTGGCCGAGTGGGACCCGCTGACCTCTATATCCTGTTCCTTTCTCCGAGCTTTGCTGCCAGCTTCCTCGATAAAAGGAGAGAGTGAGAGATAATTAACAAAAAACATGGCCCCTGGACAATGAAACAACTGGCCTTGGCCAGCCAGAAATTTATCCTGGTTTTCTAGGTGAACTTTCTCCCATCAATCTTTCCTTTAACCTCCATGTTAGTGGAAGCAATAGGAACACCCCCTCCCCTCCCCCGAGCAAATGCTTTCTTTTGAGGGGGAACAAAACCCGGGATCGGAGAGCACCGAGGTAAAATCTGGGTGGTATCGTGCCGCTGCACAATGCCCCCACTGTTCCCGAGCGAGCGCTGGTGTTTTACAACAGGGGAGGGGAGAGCATGAATGGCCCGATGATGTGAAACAATCCTCCCGATTCAGGGTGACAAACCCATCCTCTGTTCTGCCCGGAGGGGAACAAAAAGGGGAAGGCATCGACACAAAACGGGCTCGGCAAAAACCTCTCGGATCCTGGAAACGCGTCCCGGGATGGAGCTGGAGCACTGCTGCTGGGGCTTTGGGTGGCTGATGGAGCTCTCCAGGCGCACAGAGAAAGGCTGGGGATGCTTTGTCTGGAGATGGAGTACAATGGTCCGTAAGTGCTGGGATCTTGTGGGCTGCCCTGCTCCTGCTCTCTTGTGGGTGCTGAAAACCCTGGTAGTTGCAAAAAATGATCGGCGGCGTCACTGGGAGCGCATGTGACAATGCAGGTCCACTTCAGGTCCCCTCGAGAGGGTATTATAGTTAGGGAAAATATTTGTGCTCTGAAGATGACACTCTCCATTTTGTTAATGGCTCTCATCCGGCGCTGATAATCACACCCACCACGCTCCTGTCAGTTGTACACTGTTTTCCAATTAATGGGGCATGCTCAGAGAAAGCATCCCTTTCTCTGAAACCAAGACAATTACATTGTGTTCACCTACTTGAGAGGAGGGGAAGGTGAATATGAGGGCATTCAGCATTGTAAATTACCAATAAAACAAAACCTGAAAGAGTACCCCTCCAATAAATTAGGAGTGTTTACTCCCATTGGGTCACGCATTGGGAAAGACACATTCAGGCTTGCAGCAGAAGGATTTTACGCAGATCAGTGGCTGAATCACTTTGTTGCCCAACCCATTATTACTTGCAAGAAAAACAGTCTCTCCTTTTAAAAATGTTGTGTCCGTTCTATTTTGTGTGCACTGACAATACGGTGCAATAGTCCAAACAGATGCACTAATACAAGTAGACGATAACAAGAAAAAGGTGATGCCATCATTTGTTAAATACTAAGGGCTGTTAGAAATGTCTTTAAGAAATTTCTTTTAAAAAAATACATCGTCATTCCATGTTTTGCTATGCAAAAAATAGTAATAAGTTTGGTAGGAAGTTCTGCATCCCCAAAGAAGACATAGCACAGCTACTGACTTTCATTCTTTTCCTAAGAGAAAAGTAAAGTAAACCAAACAACAACCAAAAAAACCCCTCTTTGCAGAGGAATATCAGCATAGGTATTAAAAGTTGAATATCTTTGATGGAAAGCCCTGTTGACAAATACACAAGCAGTAGTAAGCACAGGGGCAATACAGGAGGAACCCCCTCCAGACAGCTGATAATTGCACTGTTTTTCACTATCACCCATGTAAAGTCTATTGCATTTAACTCACTGGACATTATAAAGACCATGAAAGTGTAACCCATTTTCACCTCAAATACAAGCTTCACGTCATAGCTACCAGGTGCAGGTGAGTAGGGATTGGTCAGGACTGGGGAGAGCTCTGATAAAGTGAGCACAAAAATTCATTTTTTTACCCAAAGCAAGTCACATCCCTCACTGAGATGAATCAGCTTCCATTCTTCACAGCTAAATGATTTAATCACACTCATGCACTTCCTGATCACATTCTAATTTCTGTGCTACTTGGGATCCCTGGTGCAATTTTACAGGGCGTCCAGCATATTTGATGTGCACAGACATGCCAAGAGAGAGATCTCACATCAAAAACACTTAAGTAAAGCTTTAAAAATTAAACTGTTTCAATTCTGGACTGGAAAAATTCAAGATGCTGTTTTAGAAATATGATGTTCTGCTTGAGACTGATAAATAGATATCAAGTAAATATATTCCTGAATGCTTTTCTGAAAGTTGCTCATATGTCATCATCATTACTATAAAGAATAAAATTATTCTGTTGACTTCACTGGACTTAGGCCAAATTCCAGCTCCCGAACAGTCACGATAGCATCATGACAATTATATACTTAGGCTGCTGTAGGCACATAACAATCATGGTGTTAGAGAAATACCAAAAGTTTCCTCAGTACACTAAATGTTAACATTGCTGGTACAATTCTTTTGGCTTCCTTTTTTGCCCCATGCTTGTCAAGCCCAAAGAAGTGCTGGACTGCTTCTCTAGTAATGCTCCAAGAAGGAAAAAAGCTCTTTTGGATCCCCTCCAGCGTTGGCTCCTCCTTGAAGGGAGCTCTGCCTGGTTCCCATTTTATTGCTGGTCACGACCAATATGTGGTCATCTGTGAAGAGGAACAGCTGCATCAAGCAAGTCCATCTGACTCAGAGGTGTTTAGTCTCACACATCTGGATATTGTCTGTTGCAAACTATAGGGAAGGAGTAGGTCCTCCTTGGATTGGTGGCTATTTCTGAGAAAGAACCCAAAGCAGAGGCCACCATTTCAGCAAACAGTAAGTTCTGAAACTGGGGTCCCCAGGGATGTGGAGAAGGAGGAGAACTAACCTTCTCAAAAAATTGCTCTGGCTTCAACAACTTAAACAACTCAAGATCAAGGAAAATCCCACAGCAGCACTGTTAGAAGTTTTCCAAGACAAAATATTCTGTAGTTTATTTAAAAGGCTTTGGGTTAGATTACTGGGGCAGATGTGAGAGCCACATGGACGAGAGGCTCTGGCACATTAACAACACCAGTGACAGTACCTATAGGTGCATTTGAGTTTGCTGTTTGCACCATTGCTGGCAGAGGATAACTTCACTGATTCAAAGGAGGACAGGGACAGGTAACCTTTGCCTACTAAAGGTAGAGATATTCAAGTCCCCATGCTAATTAGCTGTGCTGTTGCTCAAAAAACTCCTTAAAGCCTGCTTTTAATGAAAATAAAACTTTCCTCCTGTCTCCTGTGTCAGCACACAAACAACACACACAAAGCCGAAGGGAAGTTTTCTTCTTTCACCTGGGGATCTGCATTGGGGTGCTCCATCTTAAGCTGTAACTTGTGGGAGAAAGCCCAAAGAAGATGATGGCAAGGCTGCAACATTGGCTGGAGATGTAGAGTCCTGAGATGGAAATTGTTTAGATGGTTACACTGGCTGCTCTTATAAGCCCATGGTAAGTTGGTATTTAGGCCCTATGGCCAACATGACACCAACTTGAGAGCAGGCACGATGCCATCATAACAGATGGGCTTGAGCAATTTCAGCTAAGAGACTGTGTATGTCCATCAAATATGTTTATTTAGGGAACTGTTCCCAGACTGGAAACACAGGGCCTATAATGTGATGTCCAGGAAGATAACACTATCAGTTTTGGATCTCATCTACCCAGCATGAAGAACAGACCACTCTCCTCTTCATTCCCACTGCCCTGCAGAAGCGATGCTATGCCCACACAATCTTAGAAGAGTGCCCACAGGCAGGGGCTGCGTATTCCCCAGCTCTAAATGGTCTGAACTGCTCTAGATGTTGGCCAGAACAGCTCATCTTTAGCAACACTGAGAGGCAGTTTGCAGGCTGCCTTGGTGGCCAAGCCCTGGGGAAGCCACTTGTGTCCACATCAAGGTTCACACAAGACGTGGTTGTGGACAGCTCCACTGAATAGCTCAGGTGCACTTTAATACAGCCATATAACAACTCCTTGAGAGTTTCTACTGTCATGGGCCAGGATGAGCTAAAGCCCCCAGGTCACAGCTACACACAGGTCTCCAACTTACACCCTCTGTGCTGGTGTAGGCACCACCAGGCTGAAGGCAATGAATTGTCCCCACGGTAGTAGGACTCGGAGCTGCTGGGCATGGAAATGTCAGGATGAGCACCAACCGGCACTTCCAAATTTGCTCCTCCACATGATGTAAATAGATACCATTGCATTTTAAAATTTTCCTCTTTTTTTTTTTTTTTGGTTGTTTATTGCAATAGTAGTCAGGTTTTAGCAGGCATATAGTTCTGTAGCCTCTAATCACTATCACTGGTGAAAAGCTATAGAGTGGGAAGGGTTGAGGCCCTCTTTGATGTGCCTTCTGGCCATACTCTCTCAGTGCTGCAGCCCTGGCTGACTCTGGAGCACTGTGTGCCATCCCCATGAACAGAGGCTGTCCTGAGACAGATCCCCACTTCTCTCAAGTTGGCATCTCTCAATCTGTGTGGAAATGCCCCCAGCAACAGGCTCAATGCACCATGTGTTGGCCAAAGGAAACAGTGCTGGTCTCTTCTTCCACATCCAGACTCGGTTTTAGCAGTGCATCACCGGCCCCAGCAAGGAAGAGCAATGCATACAGGAATATGCTGTCTTGTTCTGCTTTGTCACCCAGTGGAGCAGGCAATCTGCATGGTGCTATCAAGTGCAACCTGGCTTCATGTTTTGCTCCTGGAAAATGATTTCTTCATGTCAATGATACCATTTTTCCTCTTAGCAAGTAGATGCAGGGTTTGCACTAGAACACATCACCATCCATTTTGAACTTCACATTGCATTTTTTATTATTCATTTCGGTGCCCTTTTGCTCAGTGTTTTTGACCATTCCCTAGACCCTCAAGATGGAGAGAGCTCTGCCTATGCAAAAGCATCCTGAATGCCACCCTGGGAAGTCAGTTGAGGAAACACTAGGCAAGCAAATGCAGCCACTCTAGGAGAAAGACAGTAAGAAAGAGAAGGGGAAGAAGCATATGAATGTAGAAGACTGACTCCCAGCTTGCACCATGCTGCATGCTAGGCAGGGCCACACATCACCTCCTCTTCACCTGAGTCAGCGTCTGCCTCTCTGAGACAGAAACTAGGAGATAGATAGGAAGTGAGAATGAGAACCTGTGAGGAGATACCCTCCTGAATGAGCCCTGGATTGTGGATGGTGCAGACAAGGGGAGTGGACTGTCAGAGACAGGAGTCAGGTCTTACAGCTACATAGACCAGCAGTTGTGGTCCCCTGCCAGGACAAGGGTGAGTTTTGGTGGAGACAGCCATGCCACAGAAGGTCTTAGCCTGGCCTCTGTCTCTCTGCAGCCCTACAGGCAGGAAAGTTGTCCCACACTAATGCCAACCCAATGCAGAAGCAAGTCTTGACGCACTCTAGATGCCCTTCATGGTTACTCCCAATGAACAAAGGTCTCAGCTGAACATCTTGTGGCTGCTGTGGTTTCCAGAGTAGGCTGCAAAAAAAACATGGACTTGCCTGAAAAGTGTCAGCCTGCAACGGAGGTGGTCTACAGAAGGCATCAGGTCCTGCAGGAACAACACCAAGGTCTCAGCCAGCAAGAACCTTGGTTCTTCTGATCATTGTCATCAACAAGAGAGCAGCTGGAAATGTCAAGCCTGTGCAGTCTGGAAGGACATGCAGTCTGAAGGATACCATGAACATGAACTTCAAGAGTGGTCCCAGAGGCCCTTCCAGACTGAGCAGAGTGGGTTGATTGCTGTTTGGGTCCCAAGGCTGCCCTATGAACTGGTAGAGACACAGCTAGAAGAATTTTCCACCTACCTGCTGAAAACATACTCACACATACTTTTCCCCTCACTTTTTCTCCACACCCAAGTGGTATTCATGCAAGGAGCTTGGACTGGGGAAAACAGCATCAATTAAACATCTACTTCTCTGTGAGGGACACTTCATGTGACAGTGGCAGTCACCTCACCACCCAGCCCTCACAGTCACAACACTAGGGTGGTGACAGGGAGAGACTGCAAGAGTAGAGGGTCTCCTAGACATGACAAACTTGTCATGCCCTTCTCAACAAGTATGCAGAAAATCAGCATGAGATAAGGCATACAGAACAGTTTCTTTCCCTTTTTTTTTTTCGAAGCAATACATACCCGCAAAAGATAGACTCACAAGTTGTCCCAGTATTCAGAACTTCTGCTATGCAGAGTCAACCCAGTTGAAAAACATAAAAAAAAATGAGAAAAACTTTTCTCAAATCACACTTTGCAATTTTCCAACAGATCTACAAAAGGAAGCTTTTATTCTTTCAGTTGTGCATGTCTCCTCAGAAAGCAAAAGGCCTCATTTGATAGTGAAACAGTTCATGCTGGTTATTTAAATTTTGGTTGTGACAACACTTGCCCATGTGTCCTTCCCTACTCAAGGGATGGTCCTAGCTTAATGAAGCCACTAACTTTGTTCTATAAAGCTAAGCGTTTTCTTTTGATTTCTCCTTCACTCTTGGAAGACCACTCATGCCCAGCACTGCACACATGCAAACATGCAGAGACAAACATTTTCTTTTCTCTCCTCCCCCGCACCAGCATCTTCTGCCCATATGGGACAGATAATCCCTTTTCATATCAGCTCATCTTCTTCTTTCAACACAATTTCCTTGACATCCCAAATTACAACCAAATGGAGGAACGGAGGAATGAGCCTGAAATCAATTTCAGATCACTCGAAAGAAATAGATTTATAGCAAAGATAAATCAACAAAACCTTTGAGGGTAGATCCCTGAATTCTTGCCGCAGTCCCTGACATATTTAGTACCTGTTGATAGAAGCTAAGACAGCACCTAGTCACTGAGGCGAGGGGCTGGGACATGTGCAGAGGTCACCTTCCCCTTGGGTGGTGGTGGGATGAGCATCCCTGGCAGTGGAAGGGCTAGGGTCAAGAGTGTCTGTAGGATCACACCCACTTAGGCATGGAGCATCATCCTGTGTGTCCCACGTGGGGCAGGTGGGATGAAGGAGGTCCAGCACTGGTGGCTGCTTTTAAACACGGGTAAACGATGCCCTGAGGATCCCAGCTGGATTTTTAGTCCCACATGGTAAACAGGAGCTTGTTAAGAGTTATCAAGGAGGTAACCCAGAAATTCCCAAACTGTGAGGAACTACAAGAAACAACACAATTGCCAGTGGTATCCTGTTGTGCATTAAAAATATTATGGACAGCAGGTTTGAGAGAGATGGTCCTCCCCTTCTACTCTGCCCTGGTGAGTCCACATCTGGAGTACCGTGTGAGTACTGGAGGGCCACAAAGATGATGAGGGGTCTGGAGCATCTCCTTACGAGGAAAGGCTGAGAGACATGGGAATATTCAGCCTGGAGAAGACTGAGGGGGGATCTTATCAATATTTATAAATATCTAATGGGTGGGTGTCAAGTGGATGGGGCCAGGCTCTTTTCGGTGGTGACCAGTGACAAAACAAGGGGCAATGGGCACAAACTGGAACCTAGGAATTTCCATTTGAACATGAAGAAAAACTTCTTTACTGTGAGGGTGACAGAGCACTGGAATGGGCTGCCCTTAGAGGTTGTGGAGTCTCCTTCTCTGGAGATATTCCCTTCCAACCCCTATGATTCTGTTATTCTGTAAAATGAGTCACCAAACTGAGCTCAAGGAGGTGCACACAGGAGCCAAGTGAAATCACTGCCCATGCTAACACTGCAGCACAGACAGAGGAGTAATGGCTTTGCAGAGTCAAGACTTTTTGAGATTGATATGGGAAGTCAAGGCCAGAGGTTGCCAAGAAGTCAGACGCTGTCCCAACAGTACCGCTGGTGCATCAGAAAGCACACTGCTAGTTTGGCCATTAACTCAAATGCACACTTGGATGAGGGGAAAACAATGTGATCAACGGTGAGAGGGGCCTGATGGCATCTGCCAAAGCTACCAGCAAAATGCCCACTCACTCCAGGAGGAGCCAATTTGTTTCCAGATCCTAGGAAGGGAAATGCTGATATTAAACCTAAATTCTCCATATTTTTTCTTTCTAGACACATTTGAATCTTTTCACTTCAAAAAAAAAAAAAAAACCACTGAAATTTTGATATTTCATGAAGTCAATGCCCAAGGAAAAAACAATTCTTACACTAATACATACTCAAGTATCCCAACTTCAGTTAATTTCATGGGAATATAAAAAAAAGAAATTACAGCCCTGAGTACTGCATCATGTTGCCAGTTCTGTTCATCTCTCTTTCAGGAGATTTTGCTTGGCTTGGACATCAACAGGACTACTTCAGGAATGAGGCACTTTTTAGCATGGGAAAGGGTAATAAAACTCAGTCTTTTGTATTTAATTTAACTGCCTGGTACAAATTGTCTCCACACTGCAATATGCTCAGAGAGTCCTTTAAAGGATAGCAAAAGTACATGAGAACAGATCTCCCCTCTTTCTTTAGGTGAGCCCCTTCCTCATGGAGATGCTGTGTCCCCATTTCAATTTGATAACCATGCACAGGGCAGAGCAGATGTTCTAGCATAGGTACACACTGAAAACATTTTCCCAAGTTTGAAAGAGTGTTTGGGTCATCCCTGTGCATTTATTGGTTGCATATTTATTTTGGGGGAGACACGCAGAGGATCTCGAGGTCCAGTGCCTCCCAGACACTGCAGTCCCCTTGTCATGCCCTGCTGGCCACGAGCAGCTGAGTGCAGCATGCATGCCAGGGCCAGGCAGGTAGAGAAGAGATTTCCTCTCGGTTCCTAGCTCAGCCTTTGTAAGGCCCTTCTGCTGCTCGCTGGAACCAGGAATAAACCTATTTGTCACAATACTGCTGAACAAGCGCTTTGCCAAGAGCTGCCTCTGCAAAGGCCTGATGCAATGGAGTTGGGGCATTGCTGACTAGATTGAAGACTCACAGCACAATCCTTCATCTCTGCACTGGCAGAGGCATGGAGATTGAACTCTTGGTATTAATTTCCCAGTTCCTATAAGTTTTCATTCACATCTGGCTGCAATCTATATTACAGAGGCCCAGGTCCGGTCTCTGCTCTGAATAACTCCAGAACAGCCCCTGTGCCTGTACCAGGCCAAAGCTGCTGGAGATCTGTGGTGCATCCAATGGCATGCAGGTACCTTTGAGTCACTTGCATCACAAAATGGTGGCCAAGCACTGGCCTATCACATCTTTATGATGCATCTCATTTCCCTTTCAAAGCTCTTGCAGAACCCCAGGTGCCAGTGCAAGGTCTAAGCCATCCCAACAAGATCACCACTAATGAGAGCAATGGAGAATCAAAGAATCATAGAATGTTCTGAGCTGGAAGGGACCCATGAGGATCATTGAGTCCAACTCTGGGCACCACACAGCACTACCCAAAAATCCAAACCCTATGTCTCAGAGTGTTGTCCAAACACTCCTCGAACTCCGGCACTCAGGGCCGTGTCCACGGCCCTGGGCAGCCTGTCCCATGCCCACCGCCCTCTGGTGCAGACTCTTTCCCTAACCCCCAGCTGCCCCTCCCCTGACGCAGCTCCATGCTGTTCCCTCTGGCCCTGTCGCTGTCACAGAGAGCAGAGCTCAGCGCTGTCCCTCCGCTCCCTGTGAGGAGCTGCAGCCGCCATGAGGCCTCCCCTCAGCTCCTCTGCTCTGGGCTGGACACACCAAGGGACCAGTTTGTTCAGCCGCTCCTCAATACACTTTGCCTTCCAGATCCTTCACCATCTTTGCAGACCTCCTTTGGACACTCTCTAACAGTTTTATGTCCTTTTTGTGCACCCAAAACCGCACACAGTACTCAAGGTGAGGCTGCACCAGTGCGTTGTAGAGCAGTTGCGATCTGCCTGTCTCAGCTCTCCTGCCTAACGCTGGAGGATGGCTGGTGGAAATCTTTCGTATTTTGGCTGCCATCAGCTCTTGGTCTGACAGACACAGTGTTTAAACCAGGAGAGGAGAGCTGCAAAGGAGCCAAGTGACTGACACCTACATCTGAGCAGAGCTTAAAAATAGCTAGTCGCATCTATTCAGCTCCTCCAACCCATTTCAAAGGACTTGCAAGGCTCCGGTGGCCATTGTGTGCCTGGTAATTCTGTGTCACAACTAATTACTGCCTAATAGCCGTTGTGGGGACAAAGTCCCCAGTTTAAAAGAGAAGTCTATTTCATCTCGCATTCAAGCCTAATCTGACCCTGAATAGTGGAGATTACATGAGGTAATACAGCAGTTATTTCTACCTGCTGTAGTTCATAAGCTCCATCTCCAGCTGAGGCAAAAACCCCCTCCCCCTTTACAAAGATTATTTGTCATTAAAATGCTCAGTAGCTTTTTTTTTTTTTTTTTTTTTAAATCTGGATGTTGCCTACACTTTCAGAAAGGTTTTTGAAGGAAGATTAGCAGGATTAGGAAAGGTTCACATATGTTCGGCTTCACTATTGGTATTCAAGACATCACAACTCCACCACCACCCAGGAAGCCCAAGAAAACGAGTGGAGGCAAAAAGAAAGAGGCCTCCTGGCCAGGGAGAGCCAGGGAACTCCAGTAAGGGGAGCAGACAGACAGACCCAGGGCTGTCACACAGCAGAAAACCCTGCCTTTTGCTCAGCATCTCATACTGATGTGTGTTACTAGCCATTGAGGCAGAGCAGCCCCACTCCCCTGGAAGGAGCCCAGGCAGCTCACAGAGAAGGATATCCAACCCAGCTGCAAGTCCTGAAAGAGTTCAGCTGGCAGCTAACATAGCAAGAGGAAGGGAGAGGCAGAGCATGCCCCAACCCTGCCCACCCAGTGACCTCGGGGGCTGCACATACCAGGCAACGAATCTCCCACGTGTGCCCGTCCAGTGAAGAATGGGGCAACCAGCATGACCCAAGCCCTTGCTGGCAGACCTTAAGACCACATTCCTACGTCTTTCTTCTTCTGAGAAAGCGAGACTTTGCTGGATGCAAGTCTATTGGAACGGGTCAGCACCTGTCCTGTCTAGATGGGCTCTTGCCTCTTTGCATGCAGATCGGATGATGCTGTTACTTGAGCCAGCCCCAAAAGGGCAGGAAGCCTTTGGGGTTTGGCAAGGAGATCCCCCAGCACCTCCTGCAGAAGCTTTGTCCTGTGTGGCTCAGGTGAGGTGCGCTAGGCTCCAGCTCACAGGGTTGATGGGTTGGCAGCAGGAGGCTTCATGCAGGAGGAGCAGCGCAAAGAGCCTAAGGTAATAACTTCAGCATGCTGTGCAAAAGATCAAACCAGAGGCAAGGAATCTCTCCTCTTTATTTTTTTTCTTCCAGAAAATATATAAAACCCCTGCCAAGTGAGGAATATCTTTCCGTGCTCATTGGCTTGTGGAGGGACTGTCTGTGGAGCCCTGTGATGGGAAATGCACAGAATCAGAGTCACATTTACAAAAAGGTGTGGCAAACATCAAAAGCAAACCAGGAGGGCTCATCTCCTGGGTGCAGAGGGGCTCCTGAAGCATCGAATGGAGCCAGAGAGCAGCTGGATCCTGCAAAATAGGCTGCCCACAGAGGTGATGGAGTCACCATCCCTGCGTGTGTTCAAGAGCCGTGTGGATGTGACACTGAGAGACATGGTCAGTGGCCATGAGGGGAATAGGCTGGCAGCTGGACTAGTTGATCCTAGAGATCTTTTCCAACATTAATGATTATATGATTCTATGAAAATGATGCTACACATCACTCTGCAGAGAGATTTCCTCAGGGCTTCAAGGGGGGAGTTTGGAACAAAGTGGCCTCACCTTCACATCAGTTTCTATGAACAGTAAATCCCTTCTGGATGGTTTGCATTTTAGCAGGGAGAGAGCAAAAGACCTCAAAAACCTCAGATTCAAAGCATAAATACTTGTACTTTAGATAACCCACATGAATTCTGTGCACTTGAGTCGGCATTAAAAATGCTGGGTTATCCAGCAGCTACACAGAGTTTAACTTTGGGAGTGATGCTGAAGGCATGTTCCCAGCTTACACCGTTCTTCTTTTTCAGCATCTTATTTGCCCACATCTGGGAGGATACATCTCAAATGGGTGCAAGAGCTGCACAATGACACCAACGGTGGGAAATCCAATATGACCGCATTCGCCTTTTGCATTCAGTTTTCCTGCTTCTTCTTAAAAGAGAAAAACACAAAAGGAAAAAGGGTAAAAAAAGACACTTTGAATTATTCTGCTGCTCAAGAGTTTTACATCGGCAGTGGCATGGGGCCAGGCCCTGTGCCCATTGCTCCCAAGAGGGCAGAGTTCTGTGCATATTCATGAGTAGGAGGTGGCCTTTATATGGCACCGTATGAAATTGTCGGGTGGACTTGCATGCAAAAAGCAGCAATTTTCTGTTCCCCACAATGTTAGCAGCACCCCCGTCCCGCAGCGGCATTTCAGTGCTCAGAGGGGAATCCCCTCAGAGAAGGCCCAGCATCCCCCTGCCCCACCTAAGTGCCTCAGGGCTGAAGGTCACCCATAAATGCAAAGTTAGGAATCACAGAACCGCTAAGGTTGGAAAAGACCTCTAAGATCATGGAGTCCAACCGTCCACTAGGAAGCGGCCGGGGAAGCCGTGACTGCAGCAAAGTTGGAGAGGAACTATGAGAGACATACGGTCGCCGCACTCCCTACAAAACTGTAATTGCTATCTTCAGGTGGCCGCGTGCCCTATCCCTGTAATGAGTAAGATATTTAAAGTCCTGAACTGTTTATGTGACATTTCAATAAATAATGCGGAGATTTCACAGCATTTCCATATTCCTCCTTTAATGTCTGAATGTCTCTGACTTAATCCGAGTTCCTTGGCATTTATTGCTGTTTGTTACACTAACAAGTGAGATTATGAGAATTCTAATGAAGGCTTCCAGTGAAAAAACTCTGTGATTAAAATGCCATAATAACAGTTGCATGCATTTATGTGCCTGATTACCATAATCTATTTAGCACAAGTAAACATACAAACAGAAGGAGAAAAGCAAGCACACTGACACTTCAGCTAAAGGAGAATCTAAAATGAGGGAGAAACAATGTAAATATGTAAATGGCTTTGTATATTCTTTTTATCTTTTTTTCTCATCCTTGCTTCCCCCCCCCCCAGTTTACTAATGAGACATCTATGGCTCCGCGCTGCCGTCGCTCTCTGCCCGGACGAGGGGCGCTTTCGGGCCATCTGCTGGGGCCGCCCTCTCGCACAAAGCCACCGGGCACCCGGGGAGGTGCTCGCAGCAACCTTTGACACCGCGGCTGCCAGGGACGGTGCCGGACGCATCCCGGGGCTTTGATGCGTTCCTCCCAATGCAGAGTTCAGCTGTTTCTCCGTCAGCGTGAGTCCCAGCGCGACGCGAGAGGGCTGCGGCCCCCCAAAATCGTGACAAACGGAGGAGGAATCTTGCCAAGTTTCTGGTGCGGACTTCCCAGGCTGACAGATGTTGTCGCCGCGCTAAAGTTTGCTGCGCATCGAAATGGTCGCTCCGCAGAACGTGAACACCTTGGGACGGGGATCTCTTCCATTGCCAGATCCCACTGATAGAACTCTTGGGGATTGGTGATACAAGTGCATTCCTCTGCTAGCATCATCCCAGCTGGGATTTCTGAAACATTTTCCTCCTGCACATGGGATGGGGCAAAGGAGAATGGGGGCAGTTTTCATTCCAGTGGGAGATCACTTGGGAAGCCATACCCAAGTTTTCATAGAATCATAGAATCAATCATAGAATCGTAGAATCATGGAATCATAGAATCACAGAATCACAGAATGGCTTGGACTGGAAGGAAAATCAAAGCCCAGCCCCAACCCCTGCCATGGGCAGAGCTGCCCCCCACCAGCTCAGGCTGCCCAGGGCCCCATCCAACCCGGCCTTGAGCATCTCCAGGGATGGGGCATAATGCTCTTCTGATCACTAAAGCTCAGCCAGGATGTCTTCATTTATCAGGAGCTCTATGTCAAAACAAAGATGTGGAAAATGGAAAAGACGTGAAGGATAGCATAGGAGTGCCATATATAGATAAAGAGTGAAATGGAAAAAAACATACAGGAATGCTGCTCAGGAAACTCAAGATTAGAACTAAATGTCCGCACTGTATCGTGCTGGAGTTTCATGGGAAAAAAAAAAAAAAAGAATAAAGGAGTAAAACATGATTTTCTAGACTAAATCCAGTCCAGAAAAGGATGCTTCACTCCTTGCTCCTTGAGGAGATGCAACCAGTTGTGCTGATGAAGGAAGGTGAGAACAGAGCACTGTTTCTTTGGCTCTTGACAGCTCAAGAGACAATTTTAGCTTCGATTTGCTCCTCTCATGCACTCAGGGGGACATTTCGCTGCGTGGCAGCCCACTTCTGTAGGTTTTGTGCATGAGGAAGAGCATCTAGCCCAGTGGAACCAAACATTCTCCCTCGCATCACATCTCCTCTCTAACAGAGAGCTCCTAGGCTAAGCTGGAAAAGCTTCCCCAGCCCATAAAAAGGTGCTGCAGAGACACTGCTTTGCTCAGTACCGGCACTGGAAGGGCCTCAGCAGGACCTCAGCCCCAAGCTGGCACCGCTCCTGCCTGGTGCTTCTGCCACCCCTTGGCCAAAAGCAGGCAGCATTGCCGATAAGAAGGGAACACGCCGGTAACACCAAGCAGCTGTTAAACCAAGCAGCTATCACACTGCTTCATAACCTCCAGGAATCGCCTTTTGTTAAGATGATGGCATGCATCTCAAACTGCATTCTTGAAGTTCTTTCTTTGAGTGATGTACTGAATGAAATCAGACTGGATCTTGTTAAAAAAAAATAAAAAGGCAGTGTTCTGTACTAAACGCAACGAACGATGGACAAAATACTTACATGTGTTACACCTGCACTGAAGAGCTGATCCTGAATAAGGTTCTTTTGAGAATATGTCAAGGTCGGAAAAAGCCAGTCCCCAATAACTCCGATAAAGTGGAGTGGGGCTCGTCCCGTTTGAATGAATAGCAGCGCCTGAGCGGGGCACGGCCGAGCTGAGAGATGAAGGCACACAGAACCCAGCCCAGGCTGCAGTCAGACGGAGCCGTCTGCTGTTGTGCTGCGGGTGACAGCCCGCTCAGAGTGGCAAAACTTCATAAATAAAGGGTTAGAGGTTTTTGTTTGTTTGTTTGTTTTTGGGTTGGTTGTTTTTCTTTTTTTTTTTTTTTTTTTTTCTTTTTTTTTTTTTTTTTTTCCCCAGCCAGCTGAGAATAGGCAATGGCTCTTTCCTGCGTATTTCTAATCCTGAAAGCGTCACACACCCCAGCTCCGGTATTTCGGAGCCTTCCCTTCGGTGACTCCTGCAAGGATCGGGAGCTTTTCCAGCCGCTGGCTGAATGGGGAGTCATGCTGCGTTTTGGCAGAGCACGTGGGGCTGAAACGTGTCAATCGAACGAGTGCGAACAGAAACAAACCCGGCACTGAAAAAAAAGAAAAAAGAACCCCAAGAGAATACAGCCAACTATCCCACTCGCTGAGTTTGGGTCTCCTTCTTGGAGACCTCAGGGACGTGCAGCAGTTGCCCCGACTCGGGGACACCCCTGGTGATTTCCAACAGGAAAGCAACGAGCTGACTTTTATTAAGCGATCGCTTCATCACGTCCCCTGATTACTTTCATTCAGGCTTTCGTTGTCTACGGCCACGATTTGAAACAAACTAACTAACTAACTAAAGAAAGAACACCCGTATTCACAGTAATAAATAGGCATCGGGGGAGCAGCGCTGCGTTCCGTGTGGCATCTGAGAGCAGAGATCGGCCCCTTCTTGCAGCCCCTTCCCCTGTCCGTCCCGAACAGCCCCGGCCCCACCGCCTCCGGCTGCGGCCGCCTCGGGTGGGCCCCGCTCTGCCGGAGAGCAAACCCCGCGCAAAAGCCCCACGAGATACTAAAAAAGGAATGCGAGAAACAGTGGGTCCCGTTTGGGATATAGACCCTAATGGGCGGCAGGGGGAGAGATTTAAAGTCTCTGGATGGGTGAGGATAACGGGAATGGGAAGGGGAAGAAATAAAAGAAGGAGAAAAGGAAAAGAAGGGGAAAAAAATAAAAAGGGAAAAAAAGAAAAAAAGAAAAGGGAAAAGGAAAAATAAAAAAAAGGAAAAAATGAAAAAGGAAAAAAGGAAAAGGGGAAAAAATAAAAAAGGAAAAGAAGAAAAAATAAAAGGAAAAATGGGAAAAAAAAGAAAAGGGGGGAAAGAAAAAGGAAAAAGGAAAAAATAAAAGGAAAAAGTGGAAAAAGGGGGGGAAAGAAAATGAAAAAAAGAAGAAAAAAGAAAGAGGAAGGGAAAAGAAAAGGGAAAGGGAAAAAGGAAAAGAAGAAAAAAGAGGGGGAAAAGGAGAAAAAGAGGAAAAGAAGAGGAAAAGAGGGAAAAAGAGGAGGGAAAAGAGGAAAAGACGAAAAGAAAGACGAAAAGAGGAAGCTGCTCCCCTCCACTCCTCCGCAGGCAGCCCGAGAGAGGCCCCAGGGGGCCCGGCTGCCGGGTTCGGGCTTCCCGGGCCGTGAGCCGGCGCTGAGCCGCCAGACGCCGCAGATCCGACGGAGGGGACGGGCCGGGGCCGGAGCCAAACGGGAGGTGCCGGGCTATGCTGGGGGCCGCCGGCTTCGCGCTCCCCCGCCGCCCGCTCCCGCCGCTCACCTCCACGTCCTCCCGTCCCCACGGGCAGGTGCGGGTGCTCCGCCCGGGGCGCGTCCCAGAGCGGCGGCACACGCCGAAGGGCGGCGGGGGGCGGCCCGGCTGTCGGCGGGCGGATTTCCCTAATTGACGCGTTACGGATCAGCCCCGCAACCGTTGGGAAACACATTTCCACGCTTCACTTCTTAACGTTTTAAAGACATCTTTAACGGATGGATGGGGCCGGCCGGGCCAGCTGGGAAACACGCGGGTGTCAAAATAATGCAACAAAGGGCCGGGGGGCGCGGGGGGGCGGCCCAGGCGGGAGGAAGCGGCCCCGGGGCGTGCGGCTGCGGGTGCGGGGTTGGAGCTGCGGGGAGGGGGTCCGGGATGGAGCGACGTGCGCGGTGCGAGGTGGGGGGGGTTGTTTGCCCCCCCCCCCTCCCCAACAGCTGTTCCCAGCGCTGTCATTGTTGCACGTTACGATGGATCTGACAAAAGTCCCTTCCCAGCCCGTCTCCCCCCCTCACAGCCCCCCCCGCGGGGCTCCCCGCCGCCCGCCCGCCCCATCGAGCCGGAGCGGCCCCGGTGACATCAGCCGCCCCCCCCGCCGCCGCCGATTGGCGCAGGCCCCCTCCCGCCCGGTGACATTGTTCCTCCCCGGCGCGGCTATAAAGGCGCCGCCGGAGCGCCGCAAGGTGCGCGCTGCTCGCCCGACACGGCGCGCCGCTGCCCACGGCCGCCCCGAGCACGGTGAGAGCCCGACGGGACGCAGAGGAGGGAGGCACGGGGCGGGCGGACCGGACGGGGCGGACGGCGAGGGGACGAGACGGGACGGGACGCGAAGGGGCGGGACAGGACGGGACGGGACCGGACGGGACGGGACGGGACCGGACGGGACAGGACGGGGCGGGAGGAGACAGGAGGGGACGGGCCGTGGCGAACTTTCCGCGGCCGCTGGCTGACTGGGGCCGTCCCCGGCTCTCTCCCGCCGCAGGCAGCCCGTCCGCCGGGCCATGGACTCGGACGCCAGCCTGGTCTCCAGCCGCCCGTCCTCCCCGGAGCCCGATGAGCTCTTCCTCGCGGGCCGGAATAAAGGCGGCGGCGGAGGAGGAGGCGGCGGGGGCTTCACGGGCGGCACCGTGTCCAGCTCGACGCAGAGCGATTCGCCGCCGGAGCTGAGCGCCGAGCTGCGCAGCGCCATGAGCGCCGCGGGGGTGGTGGTGGTGGACAAGCTGGGCTTCAAGTCCTCCTCGTCGTCCTCCTCGTCGGCTTCGTCCGCCTCCTCCAAGAAGGACAAGAAGCAGATGACGGAGCCGGAGCTGCAGCAGCTGCGCCTGAAGATCAACAGCCGCGAGCGCAAGCGGATGCACGACCTCAACATCGCCATGGACGGGCTGCGGGAGGTGATGCCCTACGCGCACGGCCCGTCGGTGCGCAAGCTCTCCAAGATCGCCACGCTGCTGCTGGCCAGAAACTACATCCTGATGCTCACCAACTCGCTGGAGGAGATGAAGCGCCTGGTCAGCGAGATCTACGGCGGCCACCACGCCGCCTTCCACCCCGCCGCCTGCCCCGCCGGCATGGGCGCGCACTCGGCGCCGCTGCCCGCCCACCCGGGCCACCCCGCCTCGCACCCCGCGCACCACCCCATCCTGCCCCCCGCCGCCGTCTCCAGCGCCTCCCTGCCCGGCTCCGGCCTCTCGGCCGTCGGCTCCATCCGCCCCCCGCACGGCCTCCTCAAGTCGCCCTCGGCCGCCGCGGCCGCTCCGGGGCTGGGGGGCGGCTTCCAGCACTGGGGGGGGATGCCGTGCCCCTGCAGCATGTGCCAGGTGGCGGCCCCCCCGCACCACCACGTCTCGGCCATGGGCGGCGCCGCTCTGCCCCGCTTGGCCTCGGACGCCAAGTGAGCCCGACCCGCCGGGCCGCCCCATCACCTACGGAGCGCCCCGACGGCGGGGCCGGCCGGGAGGAGCCGCCCGCAGCCCGCGGCCGTCCGCGCGTCTCTCGGCGGCGTCGCCGCCGCCGTCTCTCCCTTCGCTTGGGCCGAGGGGTGAACGCAGCCGCGGCCCGGAGGAACCCGACGCCGAGGGCTTTGGCAGTCCGTCTGCCCGTCCGTCTGTCCGTCCGCGGCCACGGGGGACCGTCCCCACCCACCCCCCCGCCGCCCCCGCTCCGATCTCCCTCCGTCGGTTTTGTGTCTTTCGGGCTTTGTACGTAGACCCCGCGCCGAGCCCCGTCCGAGCGCTGCGCTGTGTCACGGCCCCGCGGCCGCGCCGCTCCCCTCGGTCCGGTTCGGTGGGGTTCGGTGGGGGTCGGTTTTTTGATTTCTCCTGTTTTTTAAAGCGTGTAACACATTTCGCGTCCCCGCCGCCTCTAACCACGTTGGAAGTCCGTAACGCTCTCTGTGTCCGTGTCGCAGTCCCGAGCCCCGGGCTCGGCCCCGCAGTAACACTTTTCTTATCGCCGCCCCCTGCAGAGATTTTATCGTCCGTTTATTTTTGTAAAAAAGAAAAAGGAAAAAAAAAACGAAAAAAGTTGCTAAATAATATTTATTACTTGTTTGGTTGCGAAAGGAAAAGCGATCCACTGTTGAGATTTTAAATAAAAAAAGAAAAAAAACATTTTACATCAGTGGTATTTGATATTCGTTAAGGTCGGGGCGCGGGGGGGAACGGGAGCGATCGTTCCGCGGCCGAAACCATTTTTCCTCACTCGTTCCTCGCGGAACGCGGGTGGGGAAAGAGCAGCGAATGCCCCCGGGCTCCGAATCCGGGTGCTCTACCCACAGGGTCCGGCCCTCGGCGGGAGCTCAAAGCGCTTCGGGGGAAGGGAACGAGAAACTCCTCCACTCGTCCGCCGTTCTCTCGCTGCTCCCGAACGAAGGCCGGCCCCGCGGTGGGCACACGGCCGCCTCCCGGCGCCCCGAGGGACGGGACCCCACCTGGGCCGCGCCCCGGGGCTGCGCAGCCGCTACCTGCGGCGCCCGGCCCAATTAGCGGCGTGCGGCGGGAGCAGGTGAGCTTCGGAGGGAGCGTCGTTAGGAGCCGCTCTTCATCTCCGCTAAAAGCCATAATGAGCGCCCCGACAGATGCAACAGTCGGCAGCGGCCGGAAGCCGCTAAATCCCTCTCGCCCCTCTCGTCCCCCCCGCCCCCCGACAGGGGCTCTGTCCCACCCCGGAGTCCCACCGCCAACAGGTGGCCCCTCCCGGGGCTACCTGCAAATAGAATTAGCGGCGGTGCCGGGCCTCCGGCGCGCCCCCCCGGTCGCTTCCCCATATGCTGCCCCGCACGGGGAAGGGCCCCGCAGGGTACGGCCGGGTCGGGTTACGGCGGTGGCGGGGGGGGGCACGGTCCATATGTTCGCAGCAGAGCGGAGGAGACAGCGCACCTCCGCACCTCTCTTCCCCGAGGTGAGGGACAACGCGTCACGCCTCATCCGTGCAATCTCCCCGTGTTCGAGTCAGGAGCCGGACACAGCACAAGAGCTGGGACATAGCAGGAGCAAGAGCTGCGGCGGCGGCACGGCCCCGGGGTACCGCCTCCTAGCTGCCCGGTGGCCGGGGCTGCTTTTTGCACTTCCACAGGGATAGATGGATGTCCCGTGTGCCCCCGTGGTCCGCACCCCCCCCCCCCCCGCAGCAGCAGTGCGGGGTTCTGCCCCGCTCCCACACGCAGCGGTACGGAAGGGGCCGACAACTTCTGGCAGTGCCACCGAGCTGCACGCCGAGTTGGGATGCTGCAAGAGCGCAGCGCTCACCCCAGAGCCTTTTGCCCTAAAAGATGGATGTAAATGCAAAATAGCGCTTCCCTTCTTGCATTCATCCCTATTCTTGGGATTGTCTTTAGAAGTTTTGTTCCGCCATTTATCTTCACTTGTTGGAGATGTCTTGACAAACTCCTGAGAATCAATTTCCCATCAGCTTTTCGCCTCCTCTCCTTGAACTGGCAGGTCAGATCCCACCATATGCATTAGAAGAGGTTATCGGGACGGGCCACCCCGCTCCTTTGTCCCTGCTGATGCGTGTCCCCGTCCCAGTGTCATGCACACGCAGGGAGCTGGGCTCCTCTCGGGGCAGACCTCAGCTCCCTGCCCATCATCAATCACTGCACCCCGCTGCCAAAACCAACACAATCGGCCCGGGTCCGATACACGGGGTGTTTCCTGCAAGTCAGAAGTGTGCCTTTTACTTTAATATATTCCCAATGTTGATCCTATTAGCAGGAAAAATCAATCAATCACTGTCACCAACCATCACCAGACTGCAGATTGATCGCGGTGTCGGGGTTGTTGGAGAATCCCGCAGATGCATTTGTTAAATGCTGTTTTCAGGAAGACATATACATATATGTATAAGACATATTTATGCACATCTTTGTCTGCTTAAAAAAAAGAAAAGAAAAAGAAAAAAAAAGCACTGTTCCTTTTTTGTTTTTTGGCTTTTTTTTTTCCTTCAACAAAACGTGGCACAATTTTAGACACATTGAAAAATCCCTTGAACTGGGAAATTGGCAGAATTCTGGGTGGGTTTTTTTTGTTTCAAGTCCCTAAGCGTGGCCTGAGGCTGTTCCCAATATGAAGTTTCTCTCCGTACGCCCTCTGCCCCTTTCGCAAGGAAGGACCCAGCTCTGCTGCATGGCTCAGGTGAGCTGAGAGTGCAAAGGAGACACCTCAGAGTCTGTCACGCGAAATGATACTGTGGGAAGGAAGGAAGGATGGCCCATCTGAGCTGTGATGGGAAAACCCGCACAGGGACAGGACTTAGAGCCCCAGAGTTACCCAGGTCCTTCCATAGCATCACCTGGCACCACAGAGCCAGCAGTGGGAAACAGCTCCCAGAGACATCCTACCATCCCCAGGGGGACACTCACTTGCACACAAAAATGCCAAATGCTGGTGAAGAATAAGGGAGACGAGGAAAGCAGAGGGGAGAAGGGGAAAGGCAAACACCGAGCCGTGGCACGTGTGTCCTACAGAAGGGAGAGCCCCATGGAGGTGGGCTCTGGGGAGCGACGTTTGCGTGGAACATCGCAGTAAGCGCAACACTGAGGTTTCATTTCTTCTTTCAGGTCCATGGGGGAAGAACACTTAGCAGCTTGGTTAACAAACTGCCCCTAATCCCAGCCGTGCAAAATGGTCCTTCGGAAAAACGAAAGGATGCTCGCAGAAATCCTCTCGGTCACACCGAGTCTGTTAGTAAATGAACTTTTAATGCATTGAAAACATATTCATTATAATGTATAAAGAGGCAATTTTCATTTTGTTTGTGTTCTTAAGAGTGTGACAGCGTCTTGTTTGCAACTGCCCCTGGGTATAAGCTATCATTGTGTGACTTAATTAGATATTCTACATGCTAGTGTGAGGGACATATGTCTATTCACTGTAACAAACATCAAGAGACTGCCACATGCTTTAATGTTTCTGCTATGCTGAAATAAAGGCAGAGCAAGTGCAAGCTCTCCCAAGGACCTGTGGCCCCAAACAGCTTGAACACAACCCGCCGGCATTCACCGATTGGTTACAGTTTATTAACAGCCCATAAACTTCTCATCTGCTCCTGGGCGCTTGGTAGGGTTGTCACCTGCAACTGCCAAGAGCGGCACAATTGCTGCAGACGTGCGGCCGCGCTGCTCGGAGCCCGGCTTTGGTGGCTCTCTCCTCCCAGCTCCAGCGACGCTGACTTTGCACGGGATGCAAGGTTGTGTGAAGGTGACCCAAATTTTTTAAAAACAATTTAAAAGCGTGGTAATGAAAGCTGGGAGAGAGCAGCTTTTCCACCATCGGGAGATCTGCAGATGCCAATGCTGCAGGAAAATTAGCCTTTGCCTTCACGCACAGCTCACAGACAGCAGATCTATGCTGAAGCCCCTCAGCAGTGCCGCGGGGCTGCCTGGCCCTGTGTCTGCCTCCAAGTGCCTCTGCAGCTCCACTTTCTGTGGCTCCGTTTTGTTCCCAGCCCTCCTAGGCAAGACAGGTGCCAGCAATGGAGAGGTGAGGGCAGGCATGCCACCCCCTCCCAGCATACAAATAACTGAACGTGGGGAAACCAGGTATGGTAATGGTGGGATTTCACGATCTGTTTACCCACCCACAGTCCAGATGCAACACCTACAGCAGGGAGAAACAAGCCCCACACGTGCGGCTTTCTTGGAAATGTGGTTTCATGTTGTCCCAGGACTGCTGGGCAGTGAAATGGGGAGAAAACCCTGCTGGCAGCAACTGTCCTAAAAGCATCACATTTGTTCAAAGGAGTCGTGGAAGGACTTAGAGTTTTACTGTTAGATCTAGCTCCTCACACCTCAGAGTTATTTTAAAGAGGATAAAAGATACAGCACTCTGAACATTCTAGATGAAACATAGATCTCCCCCCACACACACAGCTCATCTTTCCCAAGCAGGGATGCAGAAGTTCCCGAGGTCCCAGGTGAGGACCCACACTTTATCATAGAATCATAGAATCGTTTGAGTTGGAAGAGACCCTTAAAGACCATCTGGTCCACTCCCCCTGCAATGAGCAGGGACACCTACAGCTCCATCAGGTGCTCAGAGCCCCATCCAGCCTGACCTGGAATGTCTCCATGGATAGGGCATCAACAGCCTCTCTGGGCAACCTGTTCCAGTGCTTCATCGCTCTTAACATAAAAAACTTTTTCCTTATATCCACTCTAAATCTCCCCTCTTTTAGTTTAAAACCCTTTCCCCCTATCACAACAGACCCTGCTAAGGAGTCTGTCCCCTTTTTTCTTAGAGTCCCTCTTTTTCGGAGACAGGACCCCTGGGCACTTCCACACTGGGATGGGCACTGCTGTAGTGCCTGGAGGACACAGGTTTTCATCACCTAGGATTTGCTGTCCATGTCCTCCCTTTTGCCTCTGGTGGAATGGTCAGAAGGATGAGAAACTCCCTGGGCTCCCCAACCTGGCCAGCCAGCAAAGCTTTCCTCCTCGTCCTCCATCACAATTTTCCATCGGTGACCCTGGTGCTGGGCTGCTGCAAATAGCCGCCCTTGGGTGCACGTGTGCCAGCGCGAAAAGGCAGCAGATGAAAAGTTGGAGGCTTTTCATTTGTGGTTTTGTTCTCTGCTCACACACACACACTCACATGCACACCCAGAATGCCTAATTCTCCAGACACCTCCATCAAAAGGCCCAAACACACTTCTTCCAGGTTTGCTGCCGAAGAAAACAAAACCGGTCTGTTTGTCCTCACAAAGGCCTGCGTGAGCTAATCCCCGCCGCCTCCTGTCCCGGGACCGTCCCGCTGGCTGAGCATCCCCTGAGCAACAGGGCGGCAATTCATCCCGATGAGAGGGCCGCAGCCCCGAGCAGGGCGGCCCGCCACTGCTCTGTATGCAGGGGGAGGCCTCTGCCAGGCCGTCCCGCTATTGTTTGCCGTGCGCCTCAACCATCTGGAATAAGCGAGCGGCCAACGCACCCGCGCTGCTCCAACCAGCGTGTGGCTGAGGTTTTGCTACCTATTTTCTGAGGCTCAGGGGCCTGGCCTGCTTCCTCACACCGCTGCCCCATGGCAGCTATGGTGGGCCCACACATCAAATGACTGCGGGTGGGCACATGTGGCACCTCAGCAACTCAGACAGCCAAATCTTCCCTAACGAAGTGTCTTCCAGCTATGCCTGCCTTCAGGCACCCAACCCTCTGAGGAAAATGCTGCCGAGACCAGCTGCTGGAGAGTGAGATCCAGGAGGATCCACTGGCCTGGCAGCACAGTAAGGGGGCTTGGGCCCCCCACCCACAGACACCAGCCCATGGCAGTACGGCTGGCGGTGGTCCCTCTGGTGCTCGGGGTGAAGGCGGTGAGGCACAGGGTGTCAGGGATTCAGCAGTGCCAAAGCATGGCCAGACCTTCACTCAGCTTGACTGAGGTCCTGCAGGCCCTTTTGCACCTTCTTGCATTTGGAGGAACCTTGGATTTCCAAGGGCACCCAATGGAGACAAACCAAAGGGAGCCCAACACTGGCCTCCATTTACCTGTGGATCCCTACAGGGCTGCTCTGAAATCCTACTGCCAGCGCCTGTGTGTCAGATAGGGCTGGCATCCCCTTCCATTGGCACCCTCTGGTCCGGGGATGGGATCCCTCACCCCTCCCTTCCCTTTCCTTCCATCCTGGGGGTTTTGCTTCCTACACAAAGGCGCGGAAAGCCAGCCAGGTGAGGCAGGAACAGTGCCCTTCTGTGCGGCCCAGAGTGACTTTGTCCCCCACTTGTGCAGGTGCTCGCAGCGCTGGGCACCATCCCGCCGCCTCCGTCACCCTCTGGCCCCCTATAATTAACCATTCATCCCTTTCTTAGCCTGGAGAATGGCAGCCTGGCGAGGGCCGCCCCGTCCCAGCCGGTTTGTTCTCTCCCAGCCCCGCTCTTCCGGCCGCTTTCTGCCCCTTCAATGGGGAAGGAGCGCAACCGGATGGCTGGATCCAGCGCAGGGAAATGACTTCAGAGCCACTTTTGTTTCTCCCCTCATTTCTGTGCCCGCTCTTGGCCGTGTGTCACCGTGAAAGGACTCAGGACATCCAACAGGCGGAGCGGCCCCAGCCAGAAACACTCACCCCTTTTGGGGCCAGCAGAGATGCAGTGCAGGACTGCCAACTTTCTACAACAAAGCTGACCATGACATCGGGCATTGTGCGGTAAATTAGCCACAGACTTCCAAGCAAATTGTCCTTTTTTAGCGCAGCAGTGTAAGCCTCTATAGCGCTTGGCTTGGGCTGCTGACTCAAGAGAGGCTCCGGGAATATCTCCCTTGTGAGGAAGCCAAGGCTTTGGGTGGGTTTCTCACAGCAGCACGTGTGATTTCACAGCTCACTGCAAGTGCTCGGTTCTGTGAAAGAGCAGATATTATTTTCCATGCATCTTCTGGCATGTAACACAGTGAGGATTATAGTGAGCATTTGATCGCTGACAAAGAAAAAAGCCTCTCATTTTTGTTTTCTCATTTATTGTCAGGAAGATAGAGCTGTTGGTAGCCGTGCATTTAGCACTGAGGCACCTTGTGCTAACACAGCATAACCATGGCTGGGTGACATACCCATGCTTCTGTGGTGAGGCAGTGGCACAGGCTGCCCAGGGAGGTGGTGGAGTCACCGTCCCTGGGGGTGTTCAAGAGCCGTGTGGATGTGGCACTGAGGGACATAGTTAGTGAGCAATATTGGTGGTAGGTGGTCAGATGAACTGGATGGTCTTAGAAGTCTTTTCCAATCTTAATGATTCTGTGATTGTATGATTCTCTTCTATCCTTTTCTCACGTTTTTCACTACCTCCCCATCCCCAGAGGCCCAGGGGCGGGGGCACTGTCAGAGCAGCACGGATTCTCTGCCTCATCCCTCCCGCCTCGCAGGGTGGCCCATTCAGCCACCCACCAAAACGCCTCTTCTGGCTGTCACCAAAAAGGTGACTACAAAACAATAGCCCGGGCCGGCCTGCAGCAGGCCTGCCAAGGCTGTGCCGAGAGCAAGGGCTGCGTGCCATGCCTGTGAGCGTGCCAGCAGCCGGGCTGCAGGCGTGAGGGGCCGAGCGCGGACCCGCCGGGAAGCGCCCAGTCTGCTGGGCCCCACAGCGGCGCGAGTCCCGCAGCCACGCCAGCCGCTCCCAAAGCGCCGCAGCCAATGGGAGCTCTCTCCCCGCCGCGCCTGCGCTCCCATTGGTCAGCGCTGGAGCACGGCGGGCGCGCCGGGTTTAAAGGGACCGCAGCTCGCATCTGTCTGGCCTGAGGTAATGGGGGGGAAGCTGGGGGGGAAGTCGCCGACTCCCACCTCGCCACAACGTCGTTTCGGGTGGCTGTACAGAGCGATGAGGTCTCCCCTGAGTCAGGGGAAGCTAGCAAAAGAGGTGGCTGGGTTAGGACACAACTAAGGAGCGTCTGTGCAATGTTTTGGAGATGCTGATTTGGAGTGAACAATTGGAAATCACTGGGAAGTTTCACACCGAAGAAATTGTTCGGCCCCACAGCACGTGTGTGCTCCCACTTAAAAATAAAAATAAAAAGTGAGGCTCAGAGTATCTTCTGAACTCAGGAGTTTCGGACTTACCAAAGGATATTACAATACTGTTACATTGAGTAATGTGTTGTTTAAGCCATAGAGTTTCCTGGGGTTTTGTTACACCATCTCCATTAGGAACTGATTACAGAGAGATCACAAATCAGTGTGAGCAGGTTTTTAACCCCAGATAGCTCTCAAAGCATGATGTATTTGTGTAATAGCCTCTGACTTCTGGTTGTCTCAGACCCAGACTGGTGTTCTTTTCCGTGACGTGAATGTTAATATGATAGAAATAACCTTCTATTTTTTTCTCAGTAGTTCTACAATAAATACAATACACAATTACAACAGTGCCCTGGGTCAACCTCTTGAGGCAATTTTTGCAGAGAACTGCTGGCAGAGTATCTTCTGCATGTATCTATTCTTTTGGATGGGCACTGGTGCAGGCAATCTAAAAAGTGTATCTTGGCACAGAGGAGAAGGAGATGAAAGGAAAGGAAAGGAGAAATAAACAGTGTTGAATTAACACATTTCAAAACCACTGATATTTGTCTTTGGGGAGCTGGAGTGTCTCTTTCAATTGCTGTCCCTGCAGGAATCCACAAATTTTTTTACATTTCTGGCAAAATAGTGACAGTCTGGAGCTCCTTGAGCCTAATTCAGTGATTACAAATTAGGACCATCTTCTGGGAAGGAAAAAGAACCAGCTCTCTGAATTAAACGTACTCAAAATACTTACATATCCATGCAGACTTCCTGCTTCAAGCAAACTGAAGACGTGTCCCAGATACTTGGTCTTTTTCCAGAGAAATTTCACAACTGACATTTGTAAGATCAATGAAACAATACTGCGGTAATAACACAATTGATCCTGCCGCAGTAATGAAATTGTAAGTAGAAAGACAGCAGGCAGAAGATCTCCAGCTTTCACTTGAAACAAAATATTCATCCTTATTTAGCCTGTTTTTTTCATGTCAGGTTTTTGAGAGGAAAAGTAGCTCCACTTGTCAATCAGCTAACTTGCAGCGCTAATAGATTCTGGTGTTTAGGGGGTCAGCGCAGAATTTAATTTAACAACTTACAATACGCCCACATGCCCAGAAAATGTGGACAGCTTGATAGGGTTCACTGAGCCAAAGAAGTAAGACCAAAACAGTGCATTAATGTATAGGGGAAGAATAGTTGCAATCAGTTCCCTTGTGAATTGGACAGAGAACTTGGAGATGAAGCAATTATCAGCCATCGGGGATTAATAGTAAAGTGTGAATGCCAAGCTGTATATGTTAGGGGCAGAATATGTTGCCTATAGAAAACAACAAAGAACGTTTCTTACTATTAAGTGAGATTAAACGTAATGGCCTGATTTAATCACAAAGGCAGAATTAAATTCAGATGGCAACTTCAAAGTGGACACATGCACAGAGACTACTGCATACATTTACATATAGCTGGCATAGCTTGGCTTGCATCACAATGGGATAAAGTTTCTTTGGCCACTTAAACAATTTTCTATTCTTTGCTTTTTGTTAACATTCACTGTATTTATCCCTAAATTGCTTTTGGTTAATAAGATGGAGCTAAGAGTTATATTTATTCATGGAAGCTGTATTTTAATCATTTCAAGTAAAAAAAAAAAAAGAGAGAGAGAGAGACAACAACAACAACAACAAAAAACCCACTGCAAAGGGTCAACAAGAACAGAAAGGCTGCAACCAGACAGCAACAGAAAGCTGCCGTCCTGACCTACTGGTTTGCGTCTGCCCACAGAGTTGTCACTCACGGCAGGTCCAAGCATGACACCTTCCTCCCTGTGAGCCCATCCTTACAGTACAGAGTCCAGCTCTGTCCCAAAACCAGTTAGAGAACCCACTGTGCTGTGCTCACTTGCTACCCATGCTTGGAGCTTTCCTCTCTTGAAGATATACCATAGAATTATAGAGTCATTTGAGTTGGAAGGACCTTTAAAGTTCATCTAGTCCAACTCCCCAACAATGGATGTCAAGAATGTAATGGAGAAAACCTCTTCCATCTGTACATCCTTTCACTCCATACTGCAGTCCCATCCCAGCTGGATCCCAAGTTCTTACTGGGCAAAGCAGAGCTGCTTCAGATTCCAGCAGCATTAGTGACATGGATGGGCAAAGACCCATTAGCCACGGTCAAGCCTAGCTTTGCACCCTGTCTTATTGGGACAGCAGGGAAGGCTGAGGCAAGCATCAGATTCCTTGAGATGCTACAGCTCACTTGGTGGCTGATCCCTGCTAGCATCAGATTTGCCATGTGTTCACGAAGGAGATCAAGGCGCAGGCTGTCTCCTCCCCAGGCACCCATGGCCCAGCACAGTTGCCTGCCTCAGTGCTGCCAGGATGGGAACCTCTGTTCCAAAGGAGGTGATATGTTTCAGACCCATTGTTGCTTACGGAGAAACAGCTTCCCCTCCTCACTCCCTTAACCTTGGCAGGCTGATGGCTTTAATGACGCAGCCCAAATCCTCTCACATCAAACAGAGGAAGGCCAATTTCCCAGAACAAAAGCCTGAAGTACTCGTGTGACAGGTCACTAAACATGAGCATCTCCTGCTCGGGTTGAGAGCATTGAAGAGGGATCCTGCTAAGCAGTACAGAATACGGGACAAGGTCTTAACCTCTGCCTGCGCCTTCGGACACTGGGATCGGCACATAAAGCATCTCAAGTGCCGGAGGGGGATGCTGAAAGCAAGAGGTGTCGGTGAGGGGCTTGGGCACGTTTCTCAGGCAACTGCGGGGGGAATGTCACAGCTATAGCAACTGGCTCTCCAGCAGCCTGAAGGGCAGCGGGGCCATTGGCAGCACAGCCATTGTGGCCCCAAGTGAAAGGTCAGGCTGTTCCATTTTTCACTGGTCAGCTGTAAATTTCCTGGTTGCCTCGGCTGTGATTTATATTTTGTTGTGATTTATACCTACGCTGGTACCTGCCCTCCAACTTATGGCTTGGAAATGTGCAGTTAATTGCATTACCGTCATACAGTGCTGGCCCGTTGTCACTGTGTCAGTCCTTCACTGTGCAGCCACCAAGGCTCCTTCCCATATATCATCTTCCCCCAGATGATAGTGAAGGTTGGAGAGTCATCACACCTGTTTTTAACTGTCCAAAAATTGACAGTCTTGTCCCGGGTCTTTCAACCGTTCCTCATAAGGGAGATGCTTCAAGGCCATCGTCATCTTTGTAGCCTTCCACTGGACTCTTTCCAGAAGTTGCCTGTCTTTCTTGAACTGGGGAGCTCAGAACTGGACACAGCATTCCAGAAGTGGCCTCACCAGGGCAGAGTAGAGGGAGAGGATCACCTCCCTTCACCTGGTGGCCACGCTCTTTTTGATGCACTCTGAGAAACCACTGGCATTCTTGGCCACAAGGACACAAAACCTGACAGGCATCCTCATTTCTCCCTCGGTAATACGAACGTGATGCTGCTTTGGTGAGTCAGAGAATTCTGGCAAGGATTGGTACCATCACAGCTTCTAGGACACAGAAGGCAGATAGAAAATAGTCTCTAAAACACACTGTAACTGCCAAAACCAAGTTGTATGGGTTTTCTCTCTTTTAAACCAAGAATAAATATTCTGCCAGTTCATTAAGCATTTCCACTGGTTCACTGAGCTCTGGATCAGGTTCATAATCATGCAAACTGTAACGGTACTGAAACTGGGGATATTTAATTTTCCCTAGAGGTTCTGCTATATGATGGATGAGTTTTATTTATCACTGTCAAACATGCAAGTATGCCTTTAAATTATCCCAAGAACATGAATATGCAGCAGAGAGAAGGGCTCTGAAATAGGGAGTGTATGGATGTGATCAAAGAAAAACAACGGCACTTAGAAGTTTAAAAGGGATATTTTAGCCTTCATTAAGAAATCGCTTTCAAATTATTTGAGAAACATGATGAATACTCATGAAACTCAAAAGATTGAGAGCACGGTGTTCAAAGGACACTGTACAAGATATCTGTATAAATGATTTCTTCTAATTTTTTGGCCCAGAGTCCCTCCTCTTGCATGTCTGGAAATGTGGGATTACAAATTTGATTGTGTCAGGGGGGAGCAATTATTTTAAAAATAATGATGCATCCCGTCCCTTCTATGTTACACTTTACCATAGGAGACAGTGATAGTCAACACAAGTGCAGAATGATGAGGAGGGAAGTGACCGGTGCTCTTCAGGAAGGGATGGCAGAAGTGGGGTTTGGGCTGGTGCCTCTCCAATCTTGATCTCAGCAGCTCTTCCTGTCCTCCCATTTCGTCCCTGCAGCTAAATCTTACCCCTTTCTTGGAGCCATTATCTTATTAAACTGCAGCCCTCCTGCTTCCAGGACTACACATCTTTCTGAAACTGCCTGGCCAAGAGCCTTCTCTCTGTCCCCCCTCTGCTGGATCTCTGTGACTGCTGGCAGCAAACCAAATCCTCTCTGTAGGCTCTGTGAAGGCACTCCTGGCCCAAGGATTCAGCACCTCCTGACAGCGGGGACCCCAGAGGCACCATCCGTGCCCCTCCGTCATCCAGGGTGGAGATTTTCTGTGGCAAGCAGCAATGGCAGCAATGAGGAATTGGGGCCCAGCTCCTCGTGCTGCTGCCTAAATGTTTTACCTCCACCCGCACGGGAGGATGGGTGATCACCACCTCCTGTCACCGATGGCCCAGCCATGCCCTCCCATCTGCTCGCGGTGACAGGAGGCCAACGCCTTTTTCTTTATGAAGAAAAGGCAAATACAGTGTCAGATAAAGGCAAAACAAAACAGAAAAATCCAACAGAAAAAAAAAAAAAAAAGAGCACACAGACACTAGTTTTTAATGACTGCATCATTAAGCAGCACGAATCTCCATTTCATGCATGTTCATTAATCCGCGGCCGCGCTCACTTCCCCATATGGCTTTGTTTCTGTAAATACAGTCCGAGGGAGGCAGGAGGGGGCCAGGGAGCTGGCGGGGGGGTCGAGGTCTTGATGATTTCATATCATAATGGGTTATTCCTGGTGCCTCGCCAGAGCCGTCAACCCGAACCATCTGGGTTTGGGGAGGTTCTGCGCTTCCCAGGGCTTGGCTCCATATGCGCGGCGCGGCGGGCGTCCCTGCCCTCTCCCGGCCTGCTGTGAATCACGCTGATTGTTATTCAGGTGGGATGGCCCGGTCATGAACTGCACTAATCAAAAAACAAACTGCACCAAAACACTGCGGCTCACACACTGGCTTGGGCCTCCCCCTGACCTCTGCTAACCAGCCGCCTCCCATGGATGTAATGCAGGTTGTTCTTCTGGATTTTTGCACCTTCCACAGTTACCAGACATCTGTGTAAATCCCCACCCCCTCGTGTTGGGCATCAGGGTCAGTAATGTTCAACAATTCAACGTGGGAAGTCTTCCTGAGGAAGTACCAGGCCATAAATTTAGCCCAACAAGAGCCACCTATCAAGCCGGGCCTTGTTAAGAAGCTTCCCAGATATTAATCACCATAAAGGCTGCGGGCCTTGTGCCGCTGTGTGGAAAGAATGGAATAGTCGGAGGTGGCAGGAAAGGTTTTTCATTTCTTGCCCCGTAATATGCTGTTGTTTTGTGTTTGCAGCAGATTTGAGGCTGGATAGCCACTGTCCCTTCACTTCAACCTTGCAAAACTGCAAAAAGCCAGCTCTGCTCACAGGAAAGCTCCCACTGCAATTCACTGTAGTGTAATTAAGTAAAAAAAAAAAGAGTTCACTTGCACCCTAAATTCAGTTTTATTTGCCATGGGATGCCTCAGCACCTAGGGCCTGTGCGGTTGTGGCCATCCGTCTGCAGCAGTGCCTCGCCCTCATGGTTCTGGTCTGACCCTGGAGAGCCAACCCCAGCACTTGCTGTACATGTTCAGATCTCAGAAAGTCAAAAAAGGGTAAAAACACCTCCCTCACAAGAGATCACACTGCTTTAAGAATTTGACTTCCAACAGCTGGCTTCCTTTCTACTTAAATGACAAGGTATCAGGACTGTAAGAGTCCATGAAAATATATTAAAGCATTTAAGGGTTTGGATACCTGATTTCCTTTGATAATTTTTATTATTTAAAAAATTCCTGGTTTGTTTTGAGGACAAGATGGCTGCTCAGAAGCACACAGTCTCCTGCCTACCATCTACCACTGCAGAAAAGAGGTGGTTGGGGTAGGAGAGCATAGGGCAGCACACAAGCAACATGCAGTGTTTATCTGAAAAAGAAACAATGCAATCCTAACTCTCTTCCGAATAAAGCCATGGTCCTTCAAAGACCCACTTGCGTGCTCTGTTTGTGCGGGGTGAACAGCCGGCTCATTGATCTCGAAGGCAGTAGGCACACTGTGCAAAGTCAAATCAGCCTCCGACCTTTGCCAAACTGTAGCCTAAAATGAATTTATGCTCTTTTAATGGAGACAAAGACAGAAGGGGAGAACATAACTCAGGGAGACAGTTCTGTTCCATAGTCCCCTCCTCAACTAAGAGCAACTTCTTTCCCTTGGAGCCCATAATGAAAACTCAGGCCCTTGAAGCACTTGTGGTGAAAGCCTCATCCCTTTCCTTGGACAGAGAGCAGCTGGCTGGGCAGGGGGCATTCTGCCAGCCTAAGAAGAGGATGCTCTGATGCTCGTGGAGCAGATCCAGTCTCTGAAGCAAAAGAAATTCATAGAATCACAGAACCATAGAATATCATGAGTTGGAAGGGACTCATAAGGATCACTGAGTCTAATTTGTGCTACCCTCTCCCAGAATTTTGTTAGTTTGGGGAGGAGAGGTTTCGCAGGAGTGGAAGGCTATGTGCACAACAGGCTTTCAGCACAGGGGAGAAGGAGGAAGGCTGTGGCAAGAGGGCAAGCAATTTGGCCTGCTGAACCCACATCCCTCTCTGACAGGGAAGAAAGGGGCTCCCGTTTCCATGCTGTTCCAAAATCTGCTTGGATCCTCAGAAAAATGCCCTGCAGTTTGAGGGGACGACAGCACCTGTGGGATATGGGTAAGCAACGCTCTGATCCCGGCAGCCCCAATGGGACGTGCCCAGCAGAGCCGCAAGGGGCTGCCTTCGTTAGTCCGCTCAGGAATGCGGGTTAATGCCACATACCCTTTTTACCCCCACGGTTCTGTTTCTGCAGGGTTGGCAGAAACTGACACTTTTTCTTTTGCTTAATTAAGTTGTTCTGAAGAAGGCTGGTCAAACAGTTGCGTCTACGTGGGGAGTCCCGGAGCGAACAGAAAGCAGGGGGCGTTGCCAACATAAAAAGGGGGATTCTGTTATTGTTTGGGTGTAGACGGGTCATTTTTTCAAAGTTACTGCTGCCTGAGTGACCACAACCCTGCAAGCAGCAGCAATGAAAGGATATTAAAGCTGCTAAATGCAGCTACCTTGGGCTCCAAAGTGTAAGAAGAAAAAAGAGCCAGAAAGCAGGAGCACTTATTTTCCCTCTACATAGAAAGCGCAGACTAATTTCAATACAGTGTGGTGGGAAGTGTAGACAGGTCTCTCTGAGCATCCTGTCTCAGGAAGCCAGTTGTAAAACCTGGTGCCAGGGGAGCTCTGGTGGTCACTATGCTCACTGCTCATGCAGAAGAGCCCACTTCCTATCCCCAGCCAAAGAAAAAGCCCTAGGAAAAGTGACCAGCTGCTGGGTTTAAGGAACACCCGTGCAGTGCAAGCTTGCTGCAGGAGCCTGCTGCCTGCATTTCTAAGGTCACTGATATCACAAATCTGAATATCCAAATCATCAAATACAAAACCCTTGTATTTTGGCAGTCCAAAGACCCTCGAAGCTGAGCATCAGTCCTGGCTGTGGTGGCTCTGTGCTGCCTCTTGTTCTATCCACTTGCATTTCGCTGCACGTCAAGGCCAGCATGAGTTGGCTATTCCTAGAGCAAAAGACCAAGCCATACGTAAGTCTTATCTCTACCTGCCCAGTCAGCAGCCCCAGGGACTCTGAATGAACAATTGCTGTTGTGTAGCATTAGGCTTGTGCTGTGCAATGTGTTGCTTAGCCACAGCCTTACACATGGCATCACCTGTGGGTTATAACTTTGCAGATATGTGGTTGCATTTGGTGAAATGAGATATACAGGGGAGGCTGAGCACTGGCATCAGGCAAATCATTTTTAACTGAGACCATAGATTAGGGCACAACATCTGTAAGTCAGTCTGAAAGCAGCCCCTACAGCAGTTGGAGCTGCTTGGGGTTGTGGTTGATGCCCAGCAATGAGCAATGTGGGAGCTGGAGACCATGCACCCATGCAGCCCTCAGGCCCCACTGGGAAAGACATCCCACTCACCACTGGCTCAGATGTTTAGCAGTGTAAATCTAAAGCTGCCCCACACCAACTGGCAGTGCTCACCCCCCTCCCTTTAACTACGTGTTGGCATGAGATCTGCTAAATTCAGCAATTCTAATATTCAGGGCTGAGATTCAGGCCCCTACCCCATCTGCCCAAGGCAGCCAAGACTCAAATCATGACTGCAGTGAGCCCAGCCTTTGACTGGAGTGGGGGCAATGCTGAAAGTCCAGAACTTTCTCGAACTTCTATTTAAAACCCATCGGTGTAGGGGCCCAACAGCTGCCCACTCTGCCTGGGGAACACCTCAGGGGCCCTGCAATGCTCCAGACCTGCTCCATGGCCCACAGGCCCACGCTACCCCTGGTAACTGTGGCAGCCAGCCCATCTCTCAGGCACCCGATGCTTTGCTTTATTCAAGGTGCCTCTCCTTCCTTCCTCCCCAACCGGCACGAGTCAGAGGCAGGTTTTCATGCCGTGCATGCACAACCCCTCGCAGCCCTGTGCTCCAGCTGCTGGCGAGAAAGAGCCTTTTTGTTCTGCTGAGACTCCACCAATATGATGTCTTTACTCCCAGGAAAACAGAAGGCCTTCCTTGACACGGGCAACCCCGAAAGGGTTCGGATACTGAAGCGAAGGTCCTAAAGACAGAAAGAAGGATTCACAAGGGCTGGACGGAAGCCATCACGCCATTCCTGGCACTCGCCAGTCCACATGGGGCTCTGTCGCCCGTCAGGACAAAGAGTGCAGTTTCAACCAGCCCCACGTTCTGCTGACAAACGCATAATAAACTGACAGAGGGAGAAGAGGCAGCATTTCAAAGCCCCACGTGCAGAGGAGGTAAAGCATAGCAGGAGTGGGGATGGACACTTTCTGCAGGTGTTCATCCAGTGTCCCTCTATTTGCATACATTTGCATACTGTCAAACAGTTGGCTGACAGACTCTCTGAGAAGGTCTGGACTGAACCCAAACCTGTCAGGGACTTTCTCCTTGCCAGTCAAGGTTGGCTTTGGTTGCAATTAGAGAGAGGAAAGAAATACTTCTGACATTGCAATATAGGATGGGATGAGTTTAAACAGAAGACGCTTGTTTTTTCTAAGAAAATAAAAAATGATTCACGATGCTGGGTCCAGGAGAAAAACCTGGGGGGAAAAGATGAATTTGATCTCTTTAGTCTTGAGGGAGATCTATTTTTCCGTACTCGCTTGCTGACCAACCTCTGAGTATTAGCAGCTCACTGGAGAGTCCCAGGGATGTAAAGCAGCAAATAGCCAGCGACAGGCTTGGAAATGTGCTGCCCGCCCAGGCTCCACACCCCTGCACGGAGCTGGCCGCAGAACCCTGGGGATGCTCCCAGCCCCATGGCAGGGGCACCCCATGGACGATGCTCCCAGTGCCGAGGGGAGAAGGCGAGCGGGACCCGAGCGCTTAGCAACGTCAAACAATGGCAACGCATGGAAACACCTCCTGGGTATTTGCAAAGAGAAAAAAAAAGACGGACAATGAGGATATGTTTTGGAAGCCCACACCCCTTCTGCTTGTTGTTTTACATATTCTTCCCTAAGCCATGAAAATTTAATACTTCATCTTTAAACAGTGATGGACACTAGAGTTTCGTGAGCGACAGACAATAGGTTCTGTTTATTCACTGACAATAAAGAGCCTGTTTAACGCTGGACTGCAAGTGGCTGAGCCATCTGGCCCATATCTCCACAGTAAAACATTGTCCGTGGCACAAAAAATGATTACATCCACAGGACAAACTAATGTGACCTCCAAATAAAGCCTTCCTCTGAAGCTATGATATCATACTGCACAGGGGACACCAGCACAATTGAATCTGGTCACCCAGAGCGCAAGTGAGATAGGACTATTTAAATGAAATTTTACAGGAGACTTTTTGTCCTCGGTGGCAAACCACCCAGATCCGACGACAGCATTGAAACATCTTTTTTTATTCACTCGTAAGGCAACAGTGCGGTTCTGTGTGGGGTTGGCAGTCCTCTTTAGCTCGCGCTGGACCCAGGAAGTGCGCGCCCATTCGCAGCGCCAGCACCTGCAAGCTTTTCTTCCAACAGCGTCTTACTGATGGAGCACCACCTGCACCAGCCCTTTTTTCCCGATAGCGGGGAAACAAGCGGCTCTTTCTCCTCGGTGCCAGTTGGAAAGTCCAAGTCTGCCGCGGCCGCACAAATAGTTTCTGAGCTCTAACAAGGCGCTCTCAGCGCCGCGCTACCTGAATGGCCGCTTCATGGGGCAAAACAACAACCCCAGAAAAGGGCCCATCTCAATGGGGGAAATGTCACTCTCTCAAAGGAGGCAATTTATCTTTGCTGGTACAGTGCTCGTACTACTGTATCTTTTAAAGAAACCTTGGTCAAAGGGAATGATAGATCTAATTAAAGAGACTAATCCTTTTAAAGAGACAATGCTACCCATGTGTGAATATTTACAGACTTTGTGGGAATGCTTCGTGGTAACCTGAATGACTAACACCAGCCTAGCTCCCGTTTCATTCAGCTGAATGTCTGCTTGCCCGGGAGGCGCTTTGACGGGCAGGCGGCCTGAAGGGTATCATTGTAGCGATGCGTGCGAGCATGCATGCATGTCCCCTCCGCGCCGTGCAGACGCTGGCCGTTACTCCTGTCCCCAGAGCAGCATCACACCCACAGGTTCACAGGCATTAGGGAGAGAAATGAAGAGGGGCCTTTGCCGGAGAATTACCTTGTAAAAACTTTGATGAATTTGCCATTTCCACGCCCTCCTTCCACAGGTTAATCTGGTTTAGGTGTTTGGTTTTTTTCCACGACGACTTCATAGCGTCAGAATTATAATTACGGCAAACTGAAAAATAATAATCGGTAAGCAAATCATCTTGCCCAGTTTTAGACATTCGGAATTGAATTCAGGATCAGTTTAAAACTCTGCTTTCAACTCAGCTGAAATCCTTTTGACCCACGTTATTATTTTTTTTTAGGCATAAAATGTCTCTATATTAGCATGCTTAGCTTGAACACCTGAATGTCTGAACTCTATCTTTTCATATGAAAATATGGTTTGCAGGCCCAAATCCAGGTTAGATAAAAAAATCGGTCCCCAGCCTCGAGTTCTCAATGGCCAGAGCCGCTAATCCGCTGTGGAATTATAAACCTTGCACCCAAAGGATTAAACTTCCCCAACACAAATCATTAAACGTTGCCGCATTTTTGGCATGGTCCTTCTGTTACCCACGTAGGCTTCCAGACCCGGGCCTCTCAGCCACACAACACCTGGCATAAAAAAATCCCGCAAACTTCCCGGAGGCCTGAATGAGCACCCCGAGAAATACTGCAGAAGCCCCAGCCCCAGGGCATGGTGCCAGTGCCACCCATTCAGGAACAGCAGGGAGCTCTCACCAGTGCCTTCCTGGTGTTGGCCCATTGACCTAGACAAGCAAGGACACAGTTCCCACTGAAAAGCAAACATGCACGTAAATCCCAGCCATGCTAATTTTAAATATATATATTTACATGCACAAAAAAAAACCCACTGGTGTTGTCAGGTTGAAAGAAAAAGAGGCCAAGTCCTGTCTTCTCAGCAGAAAAATACATTTGAATTTAAAAGTCCTTTTGCTGAGGGCGTAATTATCAATAGGATCCGGCAGCATTTTTTTTTTTTTTTACATAAGAGGTAGATTGTTTTGCCAGGAAAAAGAAAAAAAAAAGGCACCTTTTCCTTTTGCTGGCTCTTTACCTTCTTTTTCCTTTCCCCGGATTTAGCAGAAATTTAAATACCTTGTTCACCATCTTAAAGATTATCTGGTAGCAAAACTCCCTGGAGAAAGTGTATAGCTCCCCAGTGACAACATTTTTTTGTTTCTCAAACTTCTTTCAGTTCAGCTCTTCCTTTTCTTTCTTAACTCTCTCATTTTAATCCCTTTGAACAGAAACACTGGATTGAATCGAGCCCCGATTCTACTCTCCTGTAAATTAGCCTAAATCTGCAGTAACTCCCCTTATCGTGGTGGAATAATAGTGAGATAACCTAAACAGAAAACCAGCCATGACTTTGCAGTCAAGTTCAATTATGTTTTTTATACAACGGAATAGAAAAAGGAAGAAAATCCCGGAGAAAAAAAAAAAAAAAGAAAAAAGTGAAGAGCTGTCTCCTTTCCCATGCTTACTGCCACAGGCTTCTTGCTGCAGAGAGGGGCAAAAGAGGCAGTGGCCCTCCAGCCCTGGGGAAGACATGCACTATGGGCAGCTTTAGCCAGCTGTCAGCATGCCATCTGCATAACTGACAAAGTACAGACAGGAGCAGGGTAAAATTTGTCTTTCCCTTAAAATGATGAGTAGGTGGGAAGGAGCTACCTCTCATCCCAATTGCAATTTCAGCCATTCTGTGTTATGAGTTAAAAGCAGTGGGATTCATCACACATGGCTTCAGGTATCTAGGAGCTGGGTACCCAAACTCACTACAGCTACCTCAGTCACTGAAGAGAGGAAAAAGCAGATTCAGAAGATTTATCTCACCCCACAACAGGCTGGGGGAGAGCAGTACCTTACGAAGACATTCTCTGCTCTCCATGAGTATCATTGCCCCTCAGGCTCCTCTGGGAAGGAAACAGAAGGGAGGTGGTTGAGATTCAGGCACTCAGCCCCAGCCCAGGGAAGGGAGTGATGGGGATTCATCTGCACAAAAACACACTTAGGTCTCCCCAAGCTTGCTTTCTTCTCTAAAAAGGCTGTTCTGAGAAGTTGCTGTAGTTATCTAGATCTTCTGGTCGCAGTAGGAATCCAAGCAAAAGCATATCCAAGTTGCTCCCATTTTTCTGCAGTTCACCAATACCAAGGGGCTGGAGTTGGCCACACAGGTTTCTGCAGAGCCTGGAGTGGGCAGAGGCTGGTGTGAAGGAGCAATAGTGGGGTCACAGAAGTCTCATCCTATGGACAAAATGAAGGAAACAGAGAGAAACATTGGGCACTGGAGGCACTTTGTAGGTCACTACTTGAACATTTTGTCCACTTGTACACAAAGTGATTTGTTTTGGTTTGTGTTTTTTTTCCCCTGCAAGGCAAATAAAGGAGTAGTTTGGCCCTCTGATCTCCCATTCTTCCTGCAGGTAAGGGGAAGATGAAAACAAAGATGATACTGAGGACTCTGGGGTCTATTTCTTCTTCTTTGCAAAGTTCCTTCACTAAAAATAGTAACTGTACAACACTGAAGGAGGGTGACTGCAACTCAGCCAAAATATTCCTATTGAAAAAACTACGCTAGGTCTGTGGGTACTTGGTGGTGTGTACTGGAAGCTGGAAGCTAAATTCAATTTTAGGTGTGTGAGTCAGAAAAATGTAAGTATTAAAGGAGAAGGACATAAACCAAAATTTTCTATCTGCTTGCATTCAAGGTGTAAGGTAGTTTTCAGGTTCTCCAAGGGCTACTCTTAGCATCTGCAGTGACATGAACCCAGCCCCCGTTAACGGTCTTTCCTGGCTTTTGGAGGAGGTGAGAGCTGGATCTCAGCCTTTTGCTAGAGCATATCTGTAAAGGGCACAGGTACTGAAGAAACATGCTTTTATCTGTTCTTTTTGGAAGAGGATGTGCTGATTGTATCTTTTAGCCTTTCAATCTGTTCTGGCTGGACACTTTAGAAGATTAATTTTGAACAAAGGCAGCTCAAGAAAACTTTAGATGAGATCTCATTCTGTACCATATGAGAGAAGGAAGAACAGCTGGAAAAGAAACAAAACCAGGAACACCAGCCATCTCGAGCCCAGAGCCCCACTCCAGCTTCACATTCTGTCTTCCTCTCCAGAGGATTAAGTGCTGCAAAAGCAGTGGTAAATTAATGCAGCTGTGGGTTTTCTCCTGTTTACATACAACCTAGCAGCAGCTGATACAGGGTCAGGAAAAGCACAATGCAGACAGCTTCAGGAAAAAAAAAGGAGATTTAAAAAAAAAAAAAAAAACACACCTTGAAAGAATTGAACATTTGAGGTGATGGCTGCAGCTTCCCACCTGTATGTATTTCTCACTTCAGTACCCTTTCTGCTTGTTATTTGCTCTAAAGATCAACGCAGTTAAATCTTAGAGCTCCTGCAAATGGCCTCTCATTCATTAGCCTGCACCACTGCACTCAATGATAGTCCAGAAAACTTGTGAGATGCCCATCACTTCTGCATTGTTACAGTAAAACCATGAACAACTGTCCTGGGAGATACAGGACTAAGCATTTATGGCTTTTTACTGGGCTGTGCCTTACAAAATATCACCGATCTCAGTTTCTCTTGGAAAAGGCAAATTTCTGGTCTGATCGTAGACTTCAGATGTGGGAGATCCCAATGGACATGCAAAGAGTCATGGCGGGGACAGTCTTAAGTCTTGAAGTCTGGCAGCTTCAGGAGCTAGCATCACCAGGCTGTTCTCCTGGCTGTGCTCAGAGCGTTGGTCTAAGCAAATTCTCAATCATACTCTAATATTCAGATGTAATGGAGACTTAACCAATTTCCCTGTGATGCGTTTCTTTCAAGAGTATGCCATTTTACACTGCCACCCATTTATTTATTTCCATTTTAGTCAAATTCTTCCTGTCTTTAATCCCACTGCAGTGTGAAAATGTAATTGACAAATATGTAGTGCTTCTATTTCTTTCCCTGAAAGAGCAGGCATTTTATTTACAGAGCCTTCTGTTTCCTTTAGCATGTCACAGTAGCTCCATGTAGCTCCTCCCCAACTAATTTCCCTCAATGATTTCTGGTGGATTCAGCTACCTCCACCAAAAAAAAATAATCCAACTTAAACTGATCCGAATCTAAAACAGCATTACTTGCCCCTAGATATGTCCATTTAATATATCCAATACAAGCAGCCAACTGCTGTTCTCAAAAGACTATCTGACAGATTCTATTCACTTTCAAAGTAGCTCTCCATGGTTTGAATAATTATCTTTCATTTCCCCCTTTCTGACACTTTTCAATGATTTGTTGACATCTGAAGAGATATGTGCAATCTCACAAGAGGCAGCTGGACTTTCTACCCAAAAGATACAAATACAAAAAGGATTCCCATACAGAATTTGAAATAACTATGTTCTTTGCAAATGGAAGACTAAATCTGCATTTTAATGGGACATGTTTTTAAAAAGCGGAATTCATGAATAACCCTATGAGTTTTAACTTTTTCACTGCCAGTGACAAACCAGAACTACCCCAGGAACAAATTTCTACCTTCTCTTTGTCCAGCTTGCTTTCCCAGCATTAATCGCGCTGTGGCTGTGGATTTGGTGAGAACTCTCCTTGCCCTCCAGACATAAAGCCAGAGATGCAGTTCCCATGCCTGGGTCTTTTCAAAGCTACCCAGCTTTGGAACACAAGCTTCTCACACAAAATCACATGGAGTCAACAAATATGGACTATACCCATAGCGATATCCAAGTCTTGTTCCAGGCAGATACAGACAGCGTTCAAACTCAATATAAATGATGTTTACACCAACCGTGTGAAAGCAGCACTTGTGTTTCCTTTTCACAGACAAAAGAGTGCAGAATTCAATGCCTCACCCAAGTTCAGGTAGCAAGGCTGTGGCAGAGCCAAAATTTGATGCACAGTTGTGAACATCTGTCCAATGCTTTGTCTATAATAACTATTTCTCTTATTTGAGCTGTGACCCATTAAAAAGGCACTGGCATGGAAGGGCTTCTTCCCCTCTTCTTTCCTGATACTGTGCAGAGAAGGCAGCACCAGGCAACAAGTTCTTTGTTTTGGTCTCAAGCAATAAGGTGTTGTATATATCCCCTTTGAACTCAAGTAGACTGATCCTTGGGGTACAAACAGCACAAGGACACATATAAACTCTTTCTCCATGGCTTCTCTCTCTCAGTGCTGGCATCAGACAGCCAGAGACGCATGGGAGTGGCAGGCCAGGACGGGTTGGCTGGAGGGCCCAGTCCTGCCCTGCTTTTTCATAGAATCACAGAGTCACAGAATCCTTAGAGTTGGAAGGGATCCTTAAATGTCACCTAGTCTAACCCCCTGCAGTGAGCAGGGACACCTACAGCTCCATCAGGTGCTCAGAGCCCCGTCCAGCCTGACCTTGAGTGTCTCCAGGGACGGACATCCACCGCCTCCCTGGGCAACCTGTTCCACTGCCTCACCACTCTTATCGTAAAAAACTTTTTCCTCCTATCCAGTCTAAATCTTCCCTCTTTTAGTTTGAAACCATTTCCCCTTGTCCTATCACAGCAGGCCCTGCTAAAGTCTGTCCACATTTGTCAGCGACTGGCTCCCCCTGAGGCAGGGTTACCTCGAACATGGCGGGCAATGCCCGGTGAGCGGGGCACGCACCGCAGGGCCAGGGGAGCACAATGCACAGGGACTGCTAGAGAGCGGCAGCGCCGCCTGCTGGGCCCTGCGGCCGGCACCGCCTCACACGGCGGGCCGGGAGATGAGGGAAGTGAGAGAAAATGAGGGGACATGAGAGAAAATGCGGAGCTTCAAGGCCCCCTGAGAGCGGCCACCCCGGCAAGGGCGAAGGGACACAGATGTATTCCGCGTTCCGCTGGAGCAGGAGTTTGTCACATCCGTGTTAATTGGAAAGAGAAATTATTCCGTGTCCTGAAGGGATAATGTTGAGGGGCTGAGTCGTTGCAACAGTAATTGTGGGTGGCATTTACAATTTTAATACAGAGCTCCTGTAAATAAAGCCTGCCCCTATAAAGTGTAACACTTTCATGTGTAACAAATGCCAGGCTACTTATTTACATACATTGAATTGTAGAGTGAGCTGAGCAAATAGATCAGGACGGTCAAGACCGCAGATGTCCTCCTCTGCTCCCGAGGGGGGTGTTCTCTGCTTTCAGGGCTGAACCAGACCCCCAGTGCCCAGGTGGGATCTGCCCCTTATTGCCAGCACCAGGCACCCATGCAACTTGGCAGGCTATTACTTCCCTTAATGCAGGACGCTCATTGGTGTTGCTGGGTGTTTCTTAAGTGCCAGCGTAGATTTGGTACATGTTACTTTGCAGGGGGAAAAAGCTACACATAGGAAAGAATAAAGACACCACCTATCTAATAAGACTGAGATAAAAGTGATAAAAATATTTGGGGAGTTGGACTAGATGACTTTTAATGGTCCCTCCCATCTCAAACAGTTCCATGATTCTGTGGTTCTATTGAAAAACCTGGCATGGTAATTCCTTGCCGTAGCAGGTAAATATTTGTACTGCTACATACAGCAGTTTGAAATAAATTTGTTTTCCAAGTAATGCCACCAAGTTAGCTAGTTGCTTCTTGCTGGGTTGATGTGCACTCTAAAAGCAGTGTGGTTTGTGCTAAGAACAAAATCTGGCCCACACCCGAGCCCTCAGAAAGCCTCAGTTTTTCCCTGCAGAAGTCATTTGTCTGAAATTGCAAAGAGCACTTAGAAGGATGTGCGTTGACCTGTATCTGCCCATATCGATGCTTCCTGCTCCTGGTAATCAAATACAAATATTTTAGACTTTGCTTATGCTATGGATGTGGCCTCAGCTCTCAGACTTGCCAGAGCTGCATCCAGAGCAAACAGTCTGTGCAGGCAGTGCAAAACAGAAGGATGTGTAGTCAGCATACCTTTCATTTGCTACACTTTTAGTCTATAGATCCTAAGGAAAGAGGATGCCATAAACAGGCTTTGGAGTCACTGACCAATTTCTGCTTTATGCAACACCAGCACTACTAGTGGACACCACATTCTTGTAAGTTTTGTGAAAATCAGAAGCAGGTGACAATCTCAATAGAGTGCCTTCTGTGGAGCCTCCGAAATTCTACCACATCCATTCCCAAACAGAATGGGGCACACTCACCCACACTCACCCACCTGTAATTAACAGTGATCAGTTACTTTTCTCTCCAGCTCCCTCAGTTCACAGCAATTTAAAGTAAACTAATTTGACTTCTTCAAAAACTGTGGCATAAAGCATAAGAACATAGGGGAAAGGCATCACTTAGCATCTGCAAAGTGAAGCTTGCCTAAGGAAAAAAGGATTTTGGCAAGAAAATATTAACTCTGGGGACAGGTTTTAAGTCATGTATTGCTTTTCCAAATTCTCTGCCAAACTTCATGTAAAGACTTTAACAAACACCTCTCAGAAGTAGTGGACAGAGGAAATGTCATACTTGAGCTCATTTTACATCTCTCAGTCACTGTTACTCTAGAGTTAGGCACAATTCTTGCTGTGACGAGACAGGAGTCTAAAGAGCATAAAAGCTTTTATTGTGCTTAATTGTATCTCTGTCTGTGCCTCATTACTGGGTGATAGCTCATTTCGTGCTAACAGTTGCTGGTTTCCAGAAAAACAAGAGGACCTGTGGTGTCTGCACTGAGTATATTCCTCAGAGAACCAGAAGTCTCTAGTGGAGGATGAGGCGGGTTCTTGTTAAGCACTGGAAATAGGCTGAAATGTAAATGTGTGTTCCTTTCTGCAACGTGCCTAATTGCCCATAAATGTCATTAAGTCGAGAAATGTTTTCCACCAAATTAACTTTGACTCGTGATATCTAATTAGCTGGAGATGCTGAAAGATAACAACTTATCAGTCACTGTTTAAGAAAACATACTTAATGGTTGACTTTTCTGTTAGCAGCCATGTTGAACCAGGTATTGTATCTGTCAAAACGGAGCATTATCAGAGCAATTAAGGACAATACCTCAGCGCAGCTTGCAACTAAGATAATTTGACAGCACTTTCTCAGGCAGGAAGTGCAGTTGAGCCTAAACTTTCTGTGAATTAATTTTTCATTGTATAGAAGTAAACATATACTTCTTTTATTCTTTTTTTTTTTTTTAAAAGCATGCTATGTGTGACTATCTTGCAAGTACCTCCCTTTTCTTACTTGTTTACAGTCAAGGTCTCCAAAAGTGAAGGCTTTACCGTCACTGGTTTCCTGAGGTGGCATTCAACTCTCTAAAGTAAAGAATGTGGCAAGGAAGGGATGGTTAAGCTCTCATCTTTTACTATTTCAATCTGTATTTGTGCACATCATTTTATCTCCTACAGACTGTACACGGATCTTCCCTCTCCTTTCCTAAAACATTAAGCACATATAGGCGCAAACATCTCTACAGAAGAAAGAACAATCTCCATTTCCCTCCAAAAAGTGGTTATAACTGAACCTCTGCTTTTTCTCCTTAAGTTGTGTGTGGCCTTATTCTGTTTAATACTCTATCCAGTAGAATGTGTTGGAGGAAGAATAGAAATGAAAGTGGAATGGGGAATGGGTGAGTAATCTCCACCTGAGAGGTTGTTTTAATCTCAATGCTGTGACCATTTCTCATGGCCCATTGCACTTATGCCACCCACTAAGGACATTGAATCTGTATTGCAAAGAAGATGCCCACTTCTAGAAAAGGTTCCGTAGTTCAAGCTTAAGACATCAAAATAGGAACAGATTCCATCCAACAGAGGCGGGGGCAAACTTCTGACTATTCTTGTTTTGTCTCCCTTGGTTGTACTGTAGGATATCAAGGGCCTGAAAACTGCAAAGCCATCTAAGGGACAGATACTTCTGTTTGTGCAAATGGGAGGTGTGCAACCACCCTCACAGGGTGATTTGCAAACCCTGAAGTGCTTGGGATTAAATTAAGTACGCACTTAAACACTTCAGTATAGGGTATGGTGTGTTATATTGTGATATATTGCAATCATCTGCTCTCTATTACTCACTTCCTTTGAGAGGACTCCTTTACAGCACTGGCATATGATATTACTACTTCCCGAACCCCGGGCTTTGGGACCACCTACGTCTGGGCAGCACTCTCCCTGGGCCCAGTGCTGTATACACGAAACACCCCTTTTTCTGTTGGCTGAACAAGCTTTTTTTGGAGGCAGACAAAAGCCTTCCATCCCTATCCCTGTTATGGGTGGGCCTACGCAGCAGGTGGCTGCCACACCAAAGATGACGGTCTGATAGCTTCTCCATGGGGGGAAGATTTCTCTTATCCTTTTGAGGATTTTCCCTCTGCTTCTCAAAAGCAGTGGTCAGCAGCGCCTGTCCTCAAATCTTTTCCCACAGTTTCTTTATCTTCATTTTATACTTAACCAAAACATTCCCTTTTTTCTCCTTACATGGAAAGTGTGCTACAACATGTTGATTGAGCAGTACCATTTTTTTCCTAGAGATAGGGTCCAAGCCATTACTTCACAATGGGAATATCTAAAACTTAGAAGACTTAACCAGGGTTTGTATTTCAAACCATTTTCTGTCATTTCTTTTTTCGGAAAAAAAACAACACCAAAGTTTCTGATGGTCTTTTCACAGCATGTCCTACAGGTGGGTCAGAAAATGGCACATCACTTTTTTTTGCTGAAAACATAAAAAGTGTATTAAGTGTATTTCTTCATCTTTTGTTTCCTCACGGTAAGTTACAATTTACTCGAGCTGTGTACTTGGACGTTGCTTAATGCTTACGGGATCTCCAGCACATTGTTTTAACTGGGCACATGTTTAGATACGAACACAATCGAGCACCTCACCGTGTACAGAAGTAGGTCTCATACAGCAGAAGGCAGCAGATGTCTGAAACCCACAGTAACAACAAACACGGCTTTGGGGCAGGAGGTGAAAACTTCACCCCATCAATCTGCTCCCCCACTTCCATTTCCAAGGGCAAATTATTTACTTTAAAGCCTGTTCAGGACACTCAGGTTAATGTCCCTGTGAAGCCTTCACACAAGCATTTAGGGGCTTTTTGAGCCTGAGCTTTTCCAGAATCACCTGAAGTAATGAGGAAATACTTATTTCTACACTGCAGTAGCTCACCATACAGAATAATTTCATGGCATGCTGTGTAAAGAGGAACAGAGGATTCTCCCCTGGTCATTAACCCAGGGACAAACAAGTTCTAACCATAATTTCCTGTTAGGGATTAAGTGGGTGCTATTTAGAACTTATTTAATGCAAAGAATGCCTTACAAAGAAGGCAAAATGCACTCAAGTAAAACTGGAGCATGGAGTACCAAGGTACCGATGTGCAGCTAAAACCAGCCTGCCCTTCTGATGGAACTGAGATTGTTTGAAATGTGTAAAATCTTGTTACAGCTTCAAGCAGAGGAGGGCATTTTTCCTTCTTAAGTTGCTGCAGTGAGACAGCTTAAGGAGATTTCTCCTTTCTTCAGACCTAATCATGCTGTGCAATTTGAAAACATACAGTTAGAAAAATGATCCAGCCCTCTGTGTAGAGGAATATTATCAAGAGCCTCAGCAGGACTACAGGGACATCCCTGTGGATTGTCACCTCATTACTTCTGGGTGCAAAGTGCACAGAGGTGGGGGGTGACACAACATTGATTTGAGTGCTTTGTAGTAACTAGTGATGAGAGGGAATGTCCTTGAGTTGCACCAGTGGAGGTACAGATTGGATGTTAGGAACAATTTCTTCTCCGAAAGAGCGGTGAGGCAGTGGCACAGGCTGCCCAAGGAGGTGGTGGAGTCACCATCCCTGGAGGTGTTCAAGAGCCGTGTGGATGTGGCACTGAGGGACATGGTCAGTGGGCATGGTGGAGGTGGGCTGATGGTTGGACCAGGTGATTGTAGAGATCTTTTCTAATCTTAATGATTCTGTGATTCAATCACTTTTGTTCACAATTTTCTTAATTTGGGAACAGGATTTTAAAGATCGGGTTTGGGTGAGAGATACAATGAAATGATTTGTTTCTGATATAGTAGTTAATAAGCTATTCTTTCCCTTCTAAATGTGAATTATCACTGAAATAGTTTTACAGTAATTAAAATCCTTCATGGGTTATTATAAAATCATAGAATCCTTAGAGTTGGAAGGGACCTTTAAACGTCATCTGGTCCAACTCCCCTGCAATGAGCAGGGACACCTACAGCTCCATCAGGTGCTCAGAGCCCCATCCAGCCTGACCTTGGATGTCTCCAGGGATGGGGCATCCACCACCTCACTGTGCAACCTGTTCCACTGCCTCATCACCCTCACTGTAAAAGACTTTTTTCCTTATATCCAACCTAAATTTACCTTCTTTAAGTCAGAAATATTTCCCCTTGTCCTATCACCACAGACCCTTCTAAAGAGTCTGTCCTTTTCTTCCTCACAACTGCCCTTTAGATACTGAAAGGCCACTCCCAGGTCTCCCCAGAGCCTTCTCTTCTCCAGGCTGAACAGCCCCAGCTCTCTCAGCCTGTCCTTATAGGAGAGGTGTTCCATCCCTGGGTTCATTTTTGTGGCCCTCCTCTGGACACAGTCCAATAGGTCTATGACTCTCCTGTACTGAGGACTCCACATCTGGACACAGTACTTCACGTGAGGCCTCACCAGTGCAGAGTAGACGGACAGGACCACCTCCCTCCACCTGCAGACCACGCTTCCTTTGGTGGGTTATCTGTGACTTCTAACTGCAAACTACCATTTAACACAGAGGGACAAAGAGTAATACATTGCACAATGTAAAATGGCTTAAGTAACTCATCTCAAACAGCCTTTGCATTGTTTTAACATGACCTACATTGAAAGCCAAGAAAATTAACTATGTTTCTGGCCTCTGTTGCCTTGCATACCAGTCTTTGCACAATACAAAGGGATGATGTTTAATTTCGCATTGCACTGTAATTGCTGCCCAGCTCTCACAAAAGAGCAGGTTAATGGGGAGACACAGGGAAAAGAGAAGACAGCAGCAGATTTAAAGATGGGGAAAATAAATTCTTCCCAGCTCTCCAGTAAACAGCCTTAGCCACTGGCTTTCAGCATGCAAGCTTAAACCTGCACCTTAATCCACATGTGGAGAGATAGAAAGCATTATTTGCCCACTGATGATACCTGTTGACCAGTTTCTCTCTCTCAGTTTCAAATCCTCTGTTGCTGTCAGCGACACATGCTTTCCTGCTCGTCTGGGGTGGCCCAGCCTCATTAGCAAAGGATTTTGTGCATGTTAGTTAATTGAGCCCCATTCCCGCCACCTGCCACTCGCGAGCCTCATCTGCGCACTAACTGCCTCTAATTGTCATCATACGGCCGGCGTATCGCAACAACTTGAGAACAGACCCCGAGCAGCACGCACCAGCCCAGGCTCGGCAATAACCTGGGGAGCAGTGGCGCGGTGAGTGTAACAATTTACCAGGGGACCAGATGTTTGGGGAGGAAAGGCACCTTGCGCTAACATCAGGTGCGAAAGCTTTGATGCTTATTATGGTGTCAGGTGCTACACCCGGCCACGTCTCGCAGGCGAGGTGGATTGATGAATGGATTCGTGCTGGCCTCTCTGCCACCTTATTGACAACAGAGATATAAACAGGGGGGATCGAGTACAATCATTTAAACATATGTGAAGTTTTGCAGCTCATTAATCTGAAGCGTAAATCCCACAGCAGAAGTCCCATCACTTGTTCAGAGTAGACAGGACAAAGCAGGAGAAGAAATGCATCCCAGAGGGATGGGGCTGTGATGGGGATGGGACAAATTGACCTACTATGTTCTTGACATCTCCAGCATTTATGCATGAACTGCTGCTGCTGGGTGTTTTGTTGTCAGCAAATGCAGTCTTTAATCTTGGGGATCTGATGGTATCAGTGGGAAACCCCTGGTTTCCACAAACCTCGTAACCATATTGGCTGCCCACATGGCAAAACAGTTCTCTGGCCTGAGGAGTTGTGATTTTAAAAGAGTTGGTAGTAAATTACAATAGTCTTAAAAACACAGATAAATTACATCCGTAAATAATGCCAAAGAGAAAAACAGGACAAGATTCATGAGTTTTTCTGTGCACAGTACTTTGTTATCTGTCATTGTAAAATAATTTTCCATTAACAGCAGGTAACATATTTCCAGATATACTGTGAATGCATCCTGCAATTTGTCTTTTTTAAAAACCACACAGAGATTGTAAAAAATAGGCTACTTCTGAGCTAGCTCTGTACATGCCAGACAGAATACTTCGATGACACAAAAATCTGATTTATCCTTTGGTCAACACTGTTGCTGCACTGTATCAGTCCTTGAAATCAGTGCTGAATGCTCTGAAATCAGAACTATCTAATACCCCCTTCACCTACTGGAATCATTTTCCCTCCACTGCATGCACAGGTGCAGGGTTTTCTCTAGATCCTGGTCCAGAATTCTCCATGAAGACTCTGCAGCATTGAAAACAGAGGAATTCTCCTTCAGAGTGGGTGCTGAAGCAACGGTGAGACAAATGCTGCCTTGGGAATAACCTTCCCACATTAGCATGCCCTACAAGACAATTTCCTCCTTCAGACTGTTTCTCTTAAGCCACTGCTCCCCGCTTCAGACTGCCTCCAGGCACCGCCCACAGCGTTCTGTGCTTTCCATACACCCTCCACCACTCCTTTCTTTCTGCCTTTGGCTACTTTTTGCAGGGCTAAGCCACTGACCTCAGAGGTTGTGCAGGGTCCTTTCTTGATTTTCAGGACCTCCCTGAGCAAAGCCCTGAACAGCTTGGTGTGATCCCAGAGCTGGCCCTGCTTTGGGCAAGAGTTTGGGCCAGAGATCTCCTGAGGCCCTTCCAGCCTAAACTACCCTCTGAAAAACCCACACAGGGTGTTACAAGCCAGGCTGACCTTATGTATTTGATATTCAGTGGAGGATTCAGGGCAAAAAGCTACCTTGAGCAGGGGCTTTTTGCCTGGCCATGACCCACTTCTGGCACTGCTTCTCAAGGATGGAGTATACAGTTCACTCGTAAAAGAAAAGCAGTAATATATTTATTAATATAAAACAGTGATTTAGCAAAGCTTAACCCTAAATAAGACAGTGACTTGACAAGATTTGAGATGGCAAGGTACTTTTGGTTGTGTATTATACAGAGGATAGGGTTAAACACTCTCATCCATGAGATCCTCCCATTGAGTTATGAGGCACAGAGTGGACCCCCTGGCTTTCCAAACTCCTTGAACCACATTGGTAAGGAGCACAGATGGGCTGAATTCACTCCTAGTCCCAGACTTGATCAATGGTTTTTGTCTAAGGGACTGTATGTGCACAGTCAATCTAAGATATAATCTTAGTGAAGCTTACAAAGCAAGTGACAGCTAGGAGTCTCTTGACATCAAGGCATGAGGGATCTCTGTTCAGGTGTAGCCCCTAGAGGCATCTCTGCTCGATGGGAGATCTTGTGCAGCTCACTGTCGTACACAAATGCGCTCAGGCTCTTGTGCTGCTCACTATTTATGGGATAAGATGGTTGACTTATAATCATATTGACATTCTGGCTGTACCTTAGTGGCATATGCTCATTCAGTCCTCAGCCACTGAGCAAGATGTCTATCCATCCATTTCTCCAGCAACCAGTTTGAGACAGTGCTGTGGTCACTGTATGAATAAGATTCCAGGAATAACCAATGCCATAGCCACTATCTCCCTTAGCAAGGTGTTGGGTGATATCAGTGCTGTAGCCCTCAAGTACCAGTGTTTGAGCAAGTGGGGAAGGAGGTCTGCACTGAAGTCACCAGTTCTGTTGCCCTTTATGGGAACAACTGGAAGCCTGCAGTGTTGTAAGCACCACCAGAACAAGAACGGCCACATGCATCTCAAGCCCCTGCCTTCTGACAGGATGAATCCCTCCCAGCAGAGTGGGTCTTTTTCCATGATTGCATCATGCAGTCTATGCAACCAGCTGAGTGGAAACATGTCAAGAGAAAAAATGCCAAGGGATCTTAGGAATAGTGCTTGAGCTTTCGCACAGATTTTACTTCTTGTCTTTTTCTATTGCAATGGAAAATGCAGATAAATTTTAAAAATCAGTTCAGATGGCTCTCTTTACCAACAAACAAGCACACTTCTTAGAAAATTATCAAGGAATAAAACAATACATGAAACAATAACAGCTGAGAATATGATCATATAGAAGGGAGATGCTCTTAAATCACAGCTCCAGTTGTTACGGACTCTTAAAGCAGCAGCTAAATAAGAATGAGTTGTCCTGGTAATACAAAGCACTCACCTGGTTTCCAAATGTGCTAAGCTAAAATATAGCTTTACATAAGCATCTCTCATACTCAAAAATCAGCTTTTATTTAGGCTTTAAAATATATACAAATACACTGCTTAATTTTGTGCATCTAGGATTAAGAAGCAATGAGTCCTTGCGGCAGACCCTGTTGTACAGTTGCAGTGTGAGCTTCCCCAACTCACAGAAGCCCAGGTTTTCAGCAAAGGTCTGGACTGAGTGAGAACCTTCCCAGAGAGTCTTTGATCATCGTACTATATTTGCCTTTTTCCCCTTATCTTTTTACATCTGTTTCTATAGACACCCGTACCAGCAATGAAGCAATGCTGCCTCAGGCTTCAGTTCATACTGATCCACAAACGCCTAGGGCTGATCCCTCAGCAAACAGAACCTGAATAAAAGAGATCTAAAGACGATGCCTTTTAAGTTGCAGAACTAAAGCTGGCCCATCACAATGCTTTTTCTTTTTCTTTTTCTTTTTTTTTGATGCCTTGCCAAGGATTTCTCCTTATTTTATTTTTGTGGTTTTGTTTACTCAGCTAAAGATTATCCTGACAAAGGAAAAGAAAGATAATTTATTTTTAGAACTATATATATATTTATATATATATATTTGGTAGAGGGATGGATGTATCATTTTGTGCCTGAAGGATGTACTCGCAGTGTACATGCTGGTGCACGTGCAGAGCCAGAAAGACAACACTTGGGTGTTTTTAAGCCTCTCAATTAACTTCCATGGGAGAAAGTTTTTAAATGGGAAAGTCAGAAGTCCATTTTTCTGATTCCAATATTTTCCTAAAAAGTGTAATGCTTCACAGTGTTGTGTTCATACACAGGAATGTTCAACTAGAAAAATCTACGTGGGTAATCAATATGTTCTGGGTGTCACAAAAGGAGAAATAATCCGTGTTTCACAGCAAATCTCAGTGTCACACTATAATGCAGACAGCCACAGAGTGTTTTAACTTCTTCAAGCCACTGCAATGCCATGGGGGAATGGAAGGGAATGGTTTGGGATAGCCCAAGCTTGTGGCACTTTTTCCTGATCGCTCACTGCTCTCTGTGAGGCGGTTTGACAGCCTTGCAGCATGCCACCTCTCAAGAGGAGAATAAACTGGTGATGAATGACAAGAGGATGGAATGCTGAGAGCATCAGTTTGCTCTCATTCCTCTTGTACCCCAAAGCTCCTGTCGGTAAGGAGAAGCTATACTTTACGTGTGGTAACTTAGCGGTGGGTTTTTTAATTTTATTTCAGTTGCAGCTCTGAGCAAAATCCTGAACTCCAAAAGCAGAACTCTGCCGCAACTGCCGAGCTCAGTGTAAAAGCACAATCCTTGACAAACGTGATCTTTTTGTCCCCTGGCCTGCAGACCGGGGGCTGTGCTGCCGCAGAGCCGTGGCAGCCTTCAGGCGGAGAGTGGCAGTTTGACACCACCCTGTCACCATCACGGCGGCTCCTTCATCTGACCCAGGCTCGGGGGCCGGTGCTGGGCACCCGGTAACAGCTGAAGCTGCATCTGCCATGCTTCGTGGGCCCGCCACACCATGCTGAGTCACCAGCTGCCTCTGTTTACTCCAGGCCCCTCGCAGCCTGCTGGCCGGGCCGCAGCCAGGCCCAGCCCCAGCCCTGTGCACTGTTGCGGGCCTTCAGACGTCGATGTGTGCTAGTGGCAGCACCACAGGGCACCCCGTGCCTCAGGGAGTCAGGGAGAGGGCAAAACAGAGCTGGTGAGTTCCCATGGTGAGTGGCCTCTCCCCACGGGGGGAGCCAGGCTGAAATCTCCTTGCTGGAAAACAAGGAGAAGGGAGAGAGGCTCTGGTATTGAAGGGTACTGAACGGAAAGCCTCATTTTATTAAATAAATGTCACCTGTGCTGCTCTGTAACTGCCTAGTCTGAATCAAATCAGATGAACAGCTGCTCAGCCTGCAAGTGGGGACAGCTAGCGCTGTTTCCTTGAGGGCAGCTTGCTGTGCAGCAGGTATATGCACACAACAGCACAGAAATACCCGATAGCAGAGGGCAAGGCGGCTTCATGGCAACCGCTGCCTCCTCTCCACGTCTCTAGAGGGGAGAAGAACGGGCCCTATCCCGACTTACATCTCCACAAGAAGAATTTGTGGAGTCAGGCCCAGGCTTCTTTCCATCTGCCAAGAAAATAGAGCCATAACATCTCATACACTTCATACTTCGTGCACCCTCCTGCTTCTTGCAGCTATGGCACACCGCGTCCAGTTCATCCTCTGAAGATAGGAGCACAGACAGGAGTAATCCTTGGGCAGAGAAAAATCTTGCCTTCAGCAGAGTTTCCAAGCAGTAATCAGGACTGTTTTTACCTGAATGGAAACAAAACAAAAAAAAAAGCAGAAAATTATTTCCCTCAAGACTTCAGCATAAGAGGTGTTTCAGGTGAATGCTACCACTCCTGCACTGGAGAAGCAATTAAGGAGGTTGTCTATGTGAATGCAAACAGCTGACAAGGATCTAAATAGCTTTAAACACATTGTGTACAGAGTTGTGACAAGGAACCCTGTTTGCTTCTCTGAAGTCAGTCAGTAGGACACACAAAGGATGTACATTAAGGATGAGCCCTGGAACCCCAGGGTTCCTCGATACTTATTATTTTTACAGGGCCATATTCAGGACATTCAAACACTGAGTATTTGTCACAGAATTAAGCATTCAGATATTTATTTCTGCCTGAATACACATTTAAGCAGTTACCAGCCTTCTCCTTAACAAAATACATTACCACCCACTTTTCATTTTGCACATCCAGCCCCAGACATGGAAGCCTGGAAGGCCGTACAGAATAGTCCTGAGAGCATTCATCACGGTGATGGAAGACACAGGTTCAAATTCCCTTGGGCACAAGTGGAAGATAAACCAAACTGCTGGCTACTATAGAAAAAGCATTTGCGAGTAAAATAGTAGCTGTGTTTTGTGGAAGCTGGGTGTACAATTGTTAGGATGCAAGGCTAGTAGGGAATGACTGACTGTCACATCACACTGAGCACAGACATTTTGGCACAGCATCATCAGGATCAGAGCAGTGCTAGACACATTTATAAGCAGGCATTTAGGCAGCTCCATGGTTAGGCACCTTGATCACCTAAGATGCGCTTCTGGGAGCTTATGGAAGCAACTGGTGTCCAAGTCTTCAGGTGACACAGACTGACAATCTCTACTCAGTCTGGTCTCTGGCCTATTGACACTTTGATGAGAGTGGCAAGTACAGTCACCAGTTTTGCCAAGAGATCTTGTGAAGAAGAAAACAAGCTACACATATTAACACTTTCACCATGAACAAGTACTTCTGAGAGAAAAAAAATGTATCTTGGCTTTTTTTTTCTGATGTCTGTGTTTATCATAATAAAACACAGTTGAAAGTTTTGTTGAAGGCTTTGATTTTATTCTTTGTGTGATTACTGCAAAGTGTCATTTAGAAGTCTCCTAGAGGGGACAGATGCCTGAGTGGTGTAAATAGACTTTATTCCCTTATGAATAGGGGTAGGAAAAACATTTACAACTTCTAAAACATTTATCAGCTCCTGAAGTCATCCACTCCTAATTTTTGCACAGAAGTTACACAGTGGTATACACTGGGAGGAGACATCAGATGTTACTGAGAAGGTTGATTATGTTCTCCTGAAACCAGCCACAGCTTCCAGATGGAGAGATAAGGCTCAACTTTGGCAATTCCGAGGACGAGATCTCAAACACAGCACATTGGCAGAGAGTGACAGCAACATCCTGCTTCCCTCTCACCATCTCTGCTCTCAGTATCCACTACTACTTGTTTTCAAATCCAAATTCCACATATAGCAAAGAAACTTCAAGCTGGATGAGTGCATGCAGAAGTGGGAATTTCTGGAAATCGTTGCTCTTTAGCAATTAAGGAGTGAAGAAACATAGTGCATTTTGAGGATGGAAACAGAGTAATTGGAAATAATCCATGGACATATTTCCTAGAAGCAAATACACAGATGAACGTGTCTCAGAAATTATCTCAGTAATTTGGAGGTGACAGCCAACAATTTCTACACAAATCAATTTCAGTGCTTCCTTTCTGCCTAACCTGCAAATGGATCTTCTGTTCAGGCTGAGCACGGTTACTCTTTGTCTTGGCTGTTTACAGTTGGTTCGTGCACGCTCTTTGTGAGGATGAGCTCACTTGCAGAAGCCAGATTTCATTCATTCACACCAGTGAATACCTGGGCACCAAAGTCCAGCTGACCCTGTTTATTCAGGCTGCCAATTCATTCATCCCCAGCCATTGTGTCATTCATCCTTCCAGTGGACAATCCACCTGTGCTTTAGGAGCTGTTGCATGTGCTCTGCTGACACGTCCAGCCCCTTGCCATCAACTCAGAGTGCCTCTCTGCAGCTTGCGCAACTGTTTGCAACATGCTTTTGCAGCATGCAAAGCTTCCTATGAGTCTGACTTTCACACACCAAATGACTTCTGACCTCATACTGCATTCCTCTCGACATTTTTTAATCAGACCAATCACACTGAATTTCTCTGCAGCCTTCCTGACTTCCTTTAGTTAGCAAGTTGCAGTTCATTTGCTCATATCTCTGGGTGGCAATGATTGTCTGTCTGGTTTGCTTAGGATGGAACTTTTGTTTTCATTTCTTCGAACATATCTGTAGGTGAATGGTTAGCATGGGTTTAGCCTCCAGAAGGAACATGCTGAAATTGTATCAGCAAGACTATTTTCACTTTCTCTTTCAGATTAAAATTATGTTACATTTTACATTTATGTGATGTGCAGAACTTCTCTGATGTGTGTAAACTATTTCATATTTTCTTCCTACACCCAGAATGAAACTCGCTTGCTTATTGAAGTAAAGGCTTGTTTGCAGGACAGGATAGATTTCTACAGAACTGATCCTAATGCCTTCAGATTTGTATCTGCCAACAGCTGAGCACTCAGATTAAAATTAAGGCATAGTGTTTGGTCTGTGAGACCTTCCATGGATTGCGATATTCCTCTGTGATGGACAGTATGCCATACCTGAGCTATGCTGATCCAGCTGCAATCATAGAATCACAGAATCGTTTGAGTTGGAAGGAAGCTTTAGAGATCATCTAGTCTGACTCCCCTACATCATTTACATTGGAGCTACTACTAGGAAATTACAAACTTTGGTGCCTGCTCCCAAGACTAATCCTACAGCTCAGAATTCTGCATGTAGCAGAGCTAATCTATTTTGATACGCTCAGCAGAGAGGAGAGAGGAGCAGAAGCATAATGGAGAGACATTCTTCTGGAGGTTTAAGCTAAAGGGCTGCATTATGTGGTTTAAGAACTCACTGTATCTGTTTGGCTTTCTTAGTGGTGCGTAACTGTAATAATCTGCCACAGAATGTGCACCTTTCCACCAGAAATCTCTCATGCTATTTTAAATCAGAAATTTCTTAAATATTTATGCTCCTGAAATGCAAGAGATTTACTCTGACAAATGAGAAAATGTCACAAGAGCAGGTAAAAAAATTTGTATATCACTCCGAACACTTTGCAAAATCCTCGCCCCACTGAATGGAGCAGCAAAATTACCTGTCTTCCTCCTAACCAGACTCACCTTGGTAAATTAATGTCTTCACATGTTATTTTCAGTTCTAATTTTTAGGGATTCTATTTCATTTAAATATCGATTTTAGGAATGACCTCTAAACTCCCTGAAAAATCGACCATGCTGTCCTCCAGTCCAGAAATGACTTTCATATGATGCTTCTCATCTCCTGTAATAAATTCACAGATGGACCATCCTTGTCCTTCCAGTGCCTAAGAATAACTCCTAAGTACTGTTCCCAGGGGATTTGATTTAGTTTACACACATCTGTTGAGATACGTGTCTTTGAGCCTAGATTAAGTCTTTGTTTGACTATATTTGAACATTTGTGAAACTACTTGGCAAGAATGTCCTCATTTTATTCATTCAAAACATGTGCTGATTGTTGCCAGTGTGATCTGAGCACCTCTGACAGAATTGTTATCTTCATTTCCAACCTGTTCACAGGGAGAAGGAAACCAGGCACAGAAAATGGTCATCTAAATTAGCCCCAAAGCTGTGCTCCCCCAGAGACTCTTTTATTTAAAAAAAATAAAATATCTCTTGTTTCATTTTAGAGCAAGTGCATCTCAGACTCGGATATTTCCCTAAACAGATTGACTTTTTTTTTTTTTTACTTTATTAGCCTCCCATCACAGTTTAATACCTGATTTGCTCATTACCTGTTGACATGCTGTATAGTAGACGGGGGACTTTTCAGTTAAAGTGTTGTATTTTTCATGGCAGAGAAAAGACAAGGAATCTGCAAAACCCAAGCCTGTGACTAGCTCTCCAGGAGAAAGGTGAGAACACTGAGACTATGGATGCAGCTTGCAAAAGCAATGCATCCCTTACAAAGAGTACACCGTGACACCCAGCTATTTTGCTGACTGCCTTCGCAGCACCAACTTAGCTACTCCTGTCTAAGTATCAACCACCTCATCATCCATGCAGCAAGATCACAAAGGAGCTGCCACCAAACTTATGGGGAGAACTACATCCCAGCATCTCAGGAAGGCAGTATATCAGGGCTTGGGGTTTGTGCATTTTCATATTACACAGGTGCATTATCTTGTTGATCTTTCTTCATTAGCCTAAGCTCTCCACCTCATTTTACATGAATTGTGTTGTGACACTGTGGACCTGAGACACAGTGCCCAGGAGAAGGAATACCCATGTCTTTCTAAAAGAAATATGGCACATGGTCGGATGGGGACATCTTATGGAGGCTTCTGCAGCTACCACCAGTCAGCCCAACCAAATTCCTCATCCTCGGTGTGCAAATGCTTAGCTGGTCCCAGCTGCAAGCAAAAGTGTCAGCTCAGACAACTCCCAGTGCTCCCATGAGGCAAGGGGCCAGTGCTGGGCTCAAGTCAGATTTAACACGTTCCTACACCTGTCCAAGCTGCTCCCCATTGCACAGTTTTTACCAGGTTGTTCATAAGCCACGTTTTAAGCTAACACAGCTGAATTCACAGGAAGAGCAGACAAAGGAAGTCAGAAGCTGGCACATGACAGCTGTGCTGCAGCCATCCTATTTCAGAACTCCCTCCTTGCACCAGAGGAGAAAAATGCAGCCAGTCCCTCCTCCCTAAACAACTTTTATATGACTTAGATTGGTCTTCTTAGTTCCCCTTTATTATTTTGGTTTGATAACAGGCCCTAGTGTCCATGTATGCATCAAGTCAAATTTTAAATAATGATTTTTGCACTGAAGTCATTCTTGAGTATCACCAAATCCCCAAGCTGTTCCTCCACAAACTCTCTCTACTTCAGTAGTTTCTGCTGATAATAGCAGTCATGATTGGGATGGGAGAAGGGATCGAAGAGAGAAAACACGGGCTCATTGTGACCTTGTAGCAGTTCTCCTGAAGGGCAGCTGAAGGTGCCCTGTCCATGATGGTTAACATCTCCTACAATGTCCCCATCCTGTGAGCAAAGGCAGGTGAGAATCCAGGTGTTTTTCTAGGCTTCAGAAAAACACAGCACAGATTTAGGGCAAGTTGTTTATCTCCCTTTATAGTATCTGGCCTCTGAAATGGAGGAAACTTCAGCTCCTTACATGCCAGGGTGGAAGCTGGTAAGAGAAATTGTTCTTGCAGCAACCGTGACCCGTGTGTGAATAGCCGTGATGTGCCAAGCTCACAGTTACACTTGTGGACCAGATAAACATTTCCCATCCTGGGTGGCTCTCTGGAGCTCTGAGCTGAGGATGATCAGAGACCTGTAGCAGATCAGAGAGTGGAGTTGTGGTGAGGAGGCGTCCATATAGCCACAGCCAGAGGAAACATCAGAGAAAGCAAAGGACACAGGAGCTGCCAGTAGTGGAGCAAGAGGAGCGGATGTTTTGCAAGCATTTAGCACGCACTGTAGGGGAGGGTGTTGCCCTGTCTTTTATATTACCACATGGCAATCTCAGTGTGACTCCGCGTTGGCTGTTGTGACTCCAGGCAAGCAGAGAAGGAATGCAGGCTCTGGCACACAAGACTACCCGTCCATCCTTTGGACAAACTGATGGGAGCTTTTTGTATGCCTGCCAAAGGGAAAAATAGCAGCACAGTTTACCTGGGAACAGATGGGCCTTCCTAGGCAGCCAGCCTTAATTAACCAACACAACAACTCAACAGCCACAGGCTGAGGCGCGGTGCCGAGGCCTCGCTGGAGTGGCATGCAGCAATATTGCAGGCAGCCAAGCACAGAGCCAGGAAAAGCCCTGGACTCAGCACAGCAGCTCCGAGGGAGCAGTTGAGCCAAAGATGTCACTTGTCCTTTGCTCTCCCCACTGCTCCTCTGCATCACACTGCTGACACCACAGCCTGGGGCTGGCATTTGGGAGGCGAGGCGGCGACCCCAAAGGCCAAGGACGTTCCTGCTCAGGATGCGGAGGGGATGTGGCATGCTGCTGCCTGGACCCCACACACCAGCCCAGAACGTCTGCCAGCAAGATGGCCCATTCTCAGCTGCTCAGACGAGGTCACCCACGGGGCCTTGTGCCATCTATTTTTGCAGTTTTATCAGAAGTTAAGAGCTGCAAAGTTAATTCAGGAGCACTCAAAGGCAGATGGGGAGAGGTAAAGGGAATGAATGAAAAGGGGTTGTATTCTTGATGCTTTCTCGCTTGACCAATTAACAATTTTCTCATCATTTTCCAATCCATACATGATTCCTCCATAGCAGCTCTTCCCACCTGGCTAAAAACCATTAGTGAGTCCCTGTGTGCCCCATTCATAATAGTAAATGTTTCTGGTTATCGAGTATATGTTGAGGCAATAGGAGAAGTCAACAGGGAAACTCAAGGAAAGCACTTCAAAGGAATTAAGGAGTTACCTTCCAAGAAGGTGACAAGGCCAGCCGCCCAGCTGAAGTGCCTCTACATCAACACACTCAGTTTGGGAAACAAACAGGAGCAGCTGGATGCCACCACGTTACTAAAAAACCGTGACATAGTTGCCCTCACCGAAACCTGGTGGGGTGATTCCCTCAACTGGAGAGGAGATTCAAACTGTGTATAGGGAAGAAGTGTTTTACAATAAGGGTGGTGAGGCACTGGCACAGGTTGCCCAGAGAGGTGGTGGATGCCCTGTCCCTGGAGACACTCAAGGTCAGGCTGGACGGGCCTCTGAGCACCTGATGGAGCTGTAGGTGTCCCTGTTCACTGCAGGGGGGTTGGACCAGATGAGTTCTAATGGCCCCTTCTGACTCAAACTGTTCTATATGGCTGAAGACGTGCCTCTATTTCAGACTGCACACCTGCTAGCTTTCAGACTCACACATTCACACTGTTAATCTTTTTCTCAACCTTATTCTTTTTCTCAACTTAAAAACTAAATTGTTTTGAGGAGAGCCTGAAAAAAAAAACATTCCCTACACATTTGAATTCACAGACAAGAAAAGTGGTGTATTTTTTTCCTTGAAACAATGGCACATAGCACTCGAGCCAGTTAGATTCAAAATTTTAGAGCTGCATTCATAGTGAAATTGTAAACAGTTAAACATATGTATGGAACCTGCTGAGTGCTACACAGCTTTTGCTGAATCCTCAAGAGCTAATGTGGCTCAAAGAAAGAATCAGCACTGGTTCACATATAAGACAAGTACCCACATCTGTCTAGCTATATAGACTCAAAGACATACAGAGTTTGAGGATCCCACTTTTCCTTGTGCTTCTTCCCCCATTTTTAAAAAGTTTTTTAAAAATTGTCAAACAAGCGTTGCAGATTAGGCTTTGGTTATCCTTTATATTCATCCAGTGAAGTACTGACCATGCAGCTCAGGGCCGTACAGAAGTTAACCTGCACCCAGTTTAGACTGCAAGTTCAGTTCTGTATCCTCACCCTACCAGGTGTCGCTGTCCCACCAGGGCCATATGCCCATCTCAGCGGAGGCTGTTTCTCCCTGCCACGTCTCGTCCCATTTAACGGGGCACATCCCATTTGACATGGCACCTTCAGGAGCAGCAGGAAGCCTTTGTTCCCCAAACAATAATTGTCAAAGTGCATCTTCTCCTATAGACTCTGCTTAGCAATATGAAAAGCTTGCATCCGCACAGCCAGAACAAAACTAATTTCTGCGGTTACTGGATTCACCTGTGCAATGCATGAACATACATCATTTCAGAATATATGTTTCTCATGGATGGCTCAGCTATAGTCATAACTGAGCAAAGTTCTTAATGGCAGTCAGTTAGTTGAACACTTCTTTTTTCTAAAAAAATCATGCTATTGGGTTATGAGCTACCTTTCTCATTTGAGAAGGTATCAGCAGTCTCTGAATGTCTGGGGTTTTCTATTGAAGCAAATCAGGAAATTGTTACTGTGCTGAGTAAAAGTTAATCTGCTCCTACTTTTTCATATCATTTTAAAGGCCAAGAATATTCCCTCCTCTGTTATATACAGCTGATCAGAGCTCTATTTTCCATTATGTAGGAACAGACAGCAGGGCAGTGCAAAGATACTCTTTGTCTAAGCAAGACAAGCTCAGTATTTGTAGGCCAAACACATTCTGGTAGGTTGTTATCAGCCAAAATATTACAAAAAAAAAAAAAAAATCCATGAAAAGAAAATCTGTATTATCTCCGAGACCCTTTCTTCTCCTCAGATCTCTGCTACTAGCCTTGCATTTCAGCCAAGTTCATAGCAAACAACTGTGGTTGGAAGCCCTGGGCAGATCACTCTGGGTCTGGTAACACCAGAGTGGAGCCACATTTTGATGGAAAAAAAATTATATTTTAGCCTGATGTCCATATCACATGGTGGAGTTGGAGCCCTGTCGCTTCCCTCCGTCAGACAACCTTTAAAGAGCAACACAAAAACTCAGGATTATTAATGATTCATTATCTGCACCCCTCTCTTTCTCTCTTTTGTTTAAACCGTCACAGTGTAATTCTCCATCTATTTACTGTGTATTACTGACCTATAACACTTTGTAGAGTCTTTAGAAAGAGCTGTTTACTCAGAGTCAATAACACATTCATCCATGACTAGTTAATGCTCTCACATACACCAAGGGGGATGGTTCAGAAGTCTGCACAAATCCCACGGCATTGTTCATGGGGATTTGTGCACAAACTTCTGCTTACCCCTGCTTGGAAATATACATTGAATTCCCTCGTGTATGGTAATGAGAGTGCAGTGTGCTAACATTTCCATGGATGGTAGCCCAGAAAACGTAATAGAACATGTTTTTTATGTCATTGTCAGTTATTGATCGAGCAGTCAATTGGCTTCATTTGATAGGACAAAGGTGAAATTCTATCTGCAGCTGGAGCATTCCTGAGCAGGTGAAGTAGTAGAAGAGAGATAACCCAGCTGGAATAATGCGTTGTAGACTACAAAAATGTCACATACAGTGACAGTGCAGTTGTTTGCCTGGTAGCCAAGAAAAACCTTGAGGACTGTGCATCGCTTGTGCAACAGATCCAAGATACACGTATTGGTGGGAATTTCCATCCAAAGAGCCCTTGCAATAGCAGCAAATGTACCAGGTATGGAAAGGACTTTTCAGAAGCACAGGGAACAGCACATCAGAAATCTGCTCATCCTAAGCCGTATTGTAGGCATCCTGAAGGCACTGTGCAAATTTGCTAGCACTGTGAAGTCCAGGCACTGCGACCCTTGTCAGCAATGGAGCAGCAGTGTTTCATCTACTTGCTCCAACTTCAGGGACAGCTGGGCTAATTGAAATCACCTCTCTTCAGTGCTGTTACTGCCTGATATACAAGCCCATGAAATCACACGTGGCATAACAAGATCGGAGGGTAGATAAAGCTCAGTCATTGTTACTGGAACATAAAAAACATTGGAATAGTTATCAATACAGTTGTTAAACTTCCTCTTTTGTCAGGCAGCAAGTTTAAAATAGATGGACTCAGACTCTTTCTAGCTTTGTAGGTCTTTGTTTTTAAACTTTTTCCTTGAGTCCACTCCACGAGCCGGTCATTCCTGGATTTCTATGAATTCTAAGGGGACACATTTAGATGTCCTAAACAAAGGCCACCAGGATTTTCCCTCACTTGTGCATTCACAGACTCTCTCACAGTCTCTCACACCAGCTGAGGCTGTCAGCACTAACCACCTAAACCAACAGGAAAACGGCAGGTCGATTCAGTGCTCTTCCAAACCCCTAGGTTGCACCAAATCTGGGGCAGATCACATCACACTTGTTGAGTCACCCTGCAACCAACAACCATTTTCCCAGCCATGTGATCATCAGTTCTCTCTAATTCACCACTGTAGCTGTTATCATCACACTTGAGAGCTGGAGCACAAGCCACCAAATGCTTTGGGTTTTCCTGGCTTCTCAGCACTAAGGGTGCTTGCAAAAGCTTGTAGCAACACTCATGTGTGCCTGGGGCCAGTGTGTGGAGACAGACTGTGTGGAGCTCATAGAACATTTCTTTTGACCCTGCTTTTAGAGAGGACTCACTGAAGATCTGTTCTGAATTAAACACACTGGAGTTTTCTCATCAGTGATCCATAACACACAATGAAAGGATTTTATTCCATCTCAGAGCTGGCGAGGAACAAAATCCAATGCCACCTATTTTCTATGCCACAGAGAAATGTACAGACCAAGCAAATAGCCCAAAAAATGAAATGTGGTAATCTTTGAGAAAAAAAAAAAACTGTATAGTTTTAATCAAATGATTTGTACCACAGAGAAGGAAAACAACATTTAATTTCCACCTGACAACAAAACTCTAGAACCACACTGATTTTCTCAAAAAAAAAAAAAAAAAAAGTGATGGGCATTGTTCTGAAACTACTTTTTCACAATAAGTGCCAGCATTTTCAGTGACTGAAAAGCTACTAAATAACATGAGACAAAGTTTCTTTGTTTTGAGCAACGCAAGGGGCCACACTTATGTGCACCAGCTACACACATCATGGATGCAGAGAGGAATAAAAGGAAACAGATGATAAAACAAATGGGTTAATTATGAATACATACTTATGAGACTTATATGGTAGCTCATTCTCAGTAGGCACTGAGAAGTATTTTTATCCCAAAGAAGTTCTAGCGGTGCTAAGTAACTTCTACCAAATTTTACACTTTAGGGTAGATCTCACCAGACAGAATAGATGTTAAACAGACTAACTTTTTTCACTTGTTTGTGTAGGAGATAATTTTAGGAATTTGTAAGTGGGACCAAACAGTCAATGAAAGGAATCTGCTTTTTGAAAATTATTTTCATGTCACAGAGGACAAAACCAAAACCCACGTAAGCACAGACCAGCAAGCAAGTTAAGAGGAATAGACAGTCTCCCAAGCCAAAGGACATAACACTGGGCTAATCACTGCTGTCCAAAATCCAATACCAAATAAACGCATTAGTTGTCTATGGAACTTCTGGGAACTCCTTTATAACTTCATATTTTCATCAAGTGGTACACAAAGATACTTTGGACGGCTTTACAAAGGGATTATCGGAACTGGCTGCTTTATGGGATTTGGCATCACGTTTGCAAGTGTGAATGCAGATTGTGGTAAAAAATATTTTCAAAGTAAATAGATGCTAAGGTTTCTCTAAAATAAAGTTTAATAAATGTGCCATTCTTTTGTAATTCCAGGAATTGTGAAGCTTTAGCCTTTGAAAAATATCTACTCCTTTATTTACGTTAATCCTCTCTGGATTTCCATCCATTGTTTACAAGTGTAACACGAGTTGTTTATGCATACAAGGAAAATGATAGTTTTCTGATTTTATATGCAGAATCATGACATGCCACTACATTGCATTATTAGCATGAGAATACTTTGCACTTTTATAGTGGCTTCCATACAAGGAATTTGAAGTTCTTTGAAAGAGATGCTGCTTTTGCCATTCAAATTTATATTGCCAAATCAACTAGGAAAATATGAATGAAGAAATACCGGGTGTTTTTGTTCTCCACAGAACTGCCTTATAGTTGGGGAACTCTGCGCCTTGAGATATTCAAGACCCATTTGCACACCTATCTGTGTGACCTGTTGTAGGGTATCTGGGAGGTTGGACTCGATGACTTCTTGAGCTCCCTTCCAACCCCTGAGACGACATGATTCTGTGAAAGTGCATTTCCTGAGTAGGTGGCTGTAGGCAGGCTGCACAGGGGCACCTTGGTTACCCTGCAGACCACTATTGTTTCTACTCTCTCAGCAAGTTGCTGGCTGTGGCTTTACTGTGTTGTCTTTGTGGGACAGTAGTTATCATTTACTTGGGGAGGAAACAGCAAAACATTGTCAGCAATGCTTATGTAGCGATCCCTCCCCCCCATTGTATATTTCAGAAAAGAAGAGAAGACCAGGACAGGAAACTTTCGAACATAGTTAATCTTAACTGTTACTTGCCTCATACCAGACTCCCATCTGCTTCCTCTGGGACCTGAGTGCCCTCTAACATCTTCACATACACTATACGCATAAGGGGAAGGGGCAGCAGGGAAAATTGCAATAAAAAATACAAAAGAAATTTACATCCTCAGTCCTGAAAGCCTGAGACAGTTTAAGAAGAACCTTACCCCTGAGACAAAAGATGTTAAGGATGTCATGGCTCTGAGTGGCAAGACTGATTTCCCCTTGTCTTGGCCCCATTGCCTACCCTGCTTCTGCTGCTTCAGAAGTCACACAGCAGAAAAATCTCACCTCAGCACACATTATAATCCTCTACCTTCCCTCCTGTACACCAGTAAACTCTTTGGTCCCAGAAATGTGACATGCCAATATTAATGCTCTCCATTATTCTCAATCTCTTTCTGGCTCCTTGTGCTACAGTCCTCTCGCCACTTCCCCACCCGTCTCTCACTGACATCTGTGAGTCCCTTCTCTGTCCCCAACAACACAAGCGAAGCTCAGTTCCCAGTTCTGGTTTTGGTCGTTGGTGGTTTGTTTTGTTTTTCCTAAAATCAAAGTAAGGATAACCCATGCTCCTTTAGCTCCAATATGGCAGTCCCTATCTTTTCAATTTAGAAAATAAACTCTTTGGGTCTGAAGCTGTATCTTGTTTGTTTGCACGAAGTGGGGTGGGAGCTGACTTAGAGATGCAGGCTGTGGGATGCATCTGCTTTTCACACTACCTGCACCATACAGGCTCAGCCTCGGCCATGATGTGCCTTATGATGCTAACAAGAGAGTCAAACCTCTGGTTTAGGAGTCCTCTCTTCTGAAAAGGAGCTCCTTTGTTTCTGTAGAGTAAGAGCAGCACCTCCAGCCACAGCTGCAAGTAAAAGAGTGGCAGGAACTGCATGCAGCTCATCCCAGAGGGGAGTGAGGGAGCCAGACCCATATAGGGTTGTGGCGTCCATCATAGTATCAGCCAGATCCACACAATAGAGCCAGGTCTTCCAGGTGACATTGCTGTCATATTCAGGCGGGTTTGAGCAGCTCATTCAGGAAGGAGACTGAGGAACAGCAGGCTGTTTCCTCAAAGTCAAACCTTTTTCTTCCCCTGAGGTCTCCCTGGAGCCCATTGCACATGGGTCTGCTTCTTCTAACCCTCCATCAGAAGGATACATCAGCCAGAATGTGTCAGGCCTTTGGATGTATTCAGGCAGCCACTTCTGAATGCAATGCAAGTTTTTTGCCCCTGACCTAATTTAACGAACAGGGTTGCAGTATTATATTTCCTTCCTTTTGTTTCTATTTTCTATATTTCTATATTTCCTCCTTTCAGAGCCCTACATCTGCAAGAATTAGAAAGGTGATTCTTTCTCTCATGCACATGTCAAGAAAATACCCAGCAGGAAGCAGCTCATACCCAGAACACTGCTCACTCTGCAGCATTTTCCTGGTGTCTTGAAGCTTCCTGTGCCATTGCTCAGAGAGTCAGAGCCACCTCTGTTTAGTACAAAACTACCACTGAAAGTTAAAATAATTACCTACAGAGAGAATACGTGTTTCTTTGATATAATTAGACAATATGCCCAGGTGTTTAGCACCAAGGCATCTACTCCTTAATTGGAAAAAGTCGAGGACAGAAACTAATTAGCAGCATTAATCAAAAGCAGAGGTCTAATGATAATTAACAACACATCCTCACTACAAACCCAGTACCTGGAATACAGGGTGTTCCAAACTGTAAAATGAAATGATCGGAGCTTGACGTGTTTCCAATTCCAACTGTAGATCTGGTAAAACTACATATTATTTCCCCAAACTAAAGAATACTGATCAGAGTTATTATAATATTAACAGTGATCTTCTTGGGCTCTGCCGTGCCACTAAGTGATTACTTACAAGAAGGAAAGTGTTGAGGGAAGAGAAACTGCAAAGCAGTGAGGCTGAATGCCTGAGACCACAGCTCTCTCAGGAAGAAGACACCGCAGAAGCAGAATCCTCAGCCCACATCTGTGAAGCCCACTTCCCACATCCACCCAAGTGCACAGAGCAGGGGACTACAGACCCTCATAGCTCTGCAATTTCTGCCTCCATCCACTTTCTCTCTTCTTATCTACTCAGACACCTTCACGAGGCAAAAGTGAGCATTCATCTGATTCAAAAACTGGGGGAAGAGAGAAAATCTCTGCACCACACTAACAGGTGGGCCAAGTATTTGCAAATAAAATGTCCAGATTCTGACAGAATGTGTGTGCTGAGAAACCTACAACTGGGCAGTGGAAAACTTAACACTTTTTTCCCACTGTTTTAAGGCTCTTTACTCACGTGCACATGTGTAACTATTTAATAATGTCCTTTATTTCATTCAGCTAATTTGTGTAAGAAAGACCAAGGATGGATGTCAATGCCTGGATGGCTACAGGAACTTCTACATTTAATTGCCCCTATTTGGCAACTACACAGTGCTTTGTGTGCATCACATGCTGGATGCAGCACCTACCACAAAAGACCCAGGGATCTAAGCCCCAGGCACACCAGAGGCTGAAGTTTACCAAAGGGAAAACAGGAATAAAACCCCAAGATACAGTCTGAACTGTTCCTCTGTCAACAGTTTACAGGCATCCAGCCCGGTTCTGTGACGAAGGGGACGGGGGATCCACGGGTCCACGCCCCAGGAAAAGGGAAAAGGGGAAAAGGGTAAGGAGATGGCCCTGAGAGCAAAGAACAGCGGCAACAATCTGAGGAGAAACAAACTAATTTACTAAATAAAATATCGGAATGCAAAAAAACACACTATAATACAATATAATTACAATTTAAGCTGATAAATCCAATACAGAGAGAGAGAATGTCCCAAAATCAAGGTAGGCCTTACTCTACTACCGACGATAAGACGGCTGGAGAGCGAGGTGCTGCCAAGACGAGAGACGGGCAGAAAAAAGGACGAGGTCTCGTGATCTGCAAGTTTTTATACTGTGAGCTTTTATCTTTTCCTTCTGGCTGGAAAATGGTAACAAAGGAGCAAAGTGCCGTGGGGACTGTAGTAGTCCTTCTCTTCTGAGAACCAGGTACATCCACTACATGATGTTATGATGTGGAATACCAATAACCAAAAATCACAAAACCATGACATCCTCAAATCAAGGTTGTAGTGAATCTTCATTCTTTCGCAGCAAGGAGAGCTGCTATATAACCTCCTTCTCCCTTAGGATTAAGGCAGTGGAGACGGTTGCTGACACCAAACAAGTCATAGAGTTACAGAATCATAGAATGTAACTACTCTGTCAGCCTGCTGCAGCCCCAACAGAATCTTTGTATTATTTTGATATTTCCATGTTACTTAGCCAAGAGATGAAGCAAAACAGGAAAAAGATAAACATTCATTTCGTTTGGTGTGTGGGCCAAGAATAATTGCCATCAATGTTGATTAACCTCTGGGGACACTGCTGAATTTAAACCTGCAGACGGTGAAATCCCAGCTGATACATGCTCTGCTTTGAGTAACACTCATTACATGTTTCTATGTTTGTATTTATCTGAGAAAACTGTGAAAGTAATGTTCCCATGCTGGGAATAATGTGTTATCATATGCTCCTGGAGTGTGCAGTTTCTGCAGCTCACTGACCCTACCAGGTTCTAATCAAAGATTAAAGCTCTTTCAAAACTGAGTATTTTGAAAAAAAAATCATACAGTTTCTGAGAGATCAGCAGCCTCAAAAAGCATTGGACATTTTCTAGTTCAGTGCTATTTATTCAGAAATACACTTCAAATTTTTAATGAATATCAATCACCAGAGACTGAGTTCTGCACTGCCCTACTGCAGACCCTACTGGGTTCATTGACTTCGCAGAGGTGGCATGATTTCACGCAGAACGTGGCTGAACCAGCTCTACCTATATCGCCTTAGTTACTGCACTGCAGGCAGTGAAGGCTACAGGCCAGGTACAAATCTGGCTGTTAGCGCAATGCCAAAGCATATCCTGACTCAGTTGTGTGATATGCCATGGCATCAAAGCCTGTCACAACTGTTCTAATAAAGGAGACATTTTGTTAGTAATATTTGCCAGGAAAACAAATCCTCAGCAAACTATCTTGCAATTCACATGCGTTGAAATGCAATTTGCCACATATATTTTATATGCAAACTGTACCGGAATTTCTTCCATGGCTTACTCTGTGGCTGGAAATGGATGTTTCACTGGAGTTTTGTATGAAAGTTCCCATGACTAATTTCATTATATTCAATGTTGTTGTGTGATGATACAGAATTGTCTTTAGGTGCTGGGAGAGCCCATTGTAGATATCACTCTAAGCATAAGAAAATATTCCGTAAATGACCTATTTTTTGTTTTATTTTATTTATAACTACTGAATGCCTCAGTTTTCCTTCCTACTGCTTCCTTTCTGTGCTGGCTTCTACCACAATTCCTCTTCAAAGGGTCTCCTCTCATCTCATTTAACACAGCAGAAGCCTATAGCCAAAGCATGGGGTGATGTGAAATAACTGCCTAGCACTGCTTTCTTATCTGTCTCATAAAGTTACACAGACATTTAACCACACTTTTGTTGAGCTTCCCATACTGATTAGCCAGCCACAAATGAAAATTCTCTGTTTTCAAACACAAGCCACATTTTAGAAAACACATTCAACTTCCTATAAAGCTGAGCAAGTGCTTCCAATCTTTAGTTCTTCCTTTTCTTAGAGACAAAGTGTAACAAACAGACACTGAGGTGAAAGGTATTGACTAGAGAGCAGGGAGTCACCATTCCTCTTCAGCATCCCCCTTTCCAAGGAATGACATCATGTTCCCACTTGTGATTCTCCATGTAATAAATGGTGAGATTTAACTAAAGATTCAATCTGGCACCTGCGTATCCTCTTGAGACAACGATCAAGGTTGTTTCAGGTAGCACTTTCAAAAGAAAAGTTTCAGGTTCTCTGGAATAAACAATGTTGAGAGGTAGTCTATGTCATCTCTGCTACAGAAGTATCTAGAAATCCCAGCTAAGAATCAGAAATCAGTGGGAATCCCCTTTTAAATCCATATGTGCAATGACAGCTTCCTTTTCCAAAAAGAGAGCTCATTACCTCAATGACTCACCATGCACTGCAAGCAGGATACAATGCAAGGCACATAAGGCAGAGAAAGGAGAACCTGTACGGTGAAGCACTGGAACGGGTTGCCCAGAAGACAGTTGGTGGATGCCCTGTCCCTGGAAACATTCAAGGTTAGGCTGCACGGGGCTGCATGGAGGAACCTGATGTCACTGTAGGTGTCCCTGTTCATTGCAGGGGGGTTGGACTAAGTGATCTTTAAGAGTCCCTTCCAAATTAAACAATTCTATGATTCTGTGATTCTAGAGACAGCAAGAACCTACACAACACAGGCATAGAGGCATAGGCAAAAGAAAGTCAGATGAATAACTCATCATCTGCAAACATGAAACAGTGTATTTCCCCGTATAAATGAAAATACATTGGATCTAACAAAGGGAAAGAGAGAGGAAAGAGGAAAGAGGAAAGAGGAAAGAGGAAAGAGGAAAGAGGAAAGAGGAAAGAGGAAAGAGGAAAGAGGAAAGAGGAAAGAGGAAAGAGGAAAAAGAGGAGGAAAAGTCTCTTATTTTAAGTGTGTTTGTCCATCATATGTTGGAAGGTTTAATGAAACATTTGAGTTCTGCTAAGAGAAGTCTCAACCTTCCAAACGGCTCATGAAACACATCTCTAGAACCTTATTAATATGAAGTACAAGAACCTAAATAGGTCTATATCTAACTTTAGTGGAAGCACTTCCTGAAGCACTTCTAAAGTACTCCGTTATCTTTTCGAATGCTTTTTCCTAGAGAAATAGCATCACCTTCAGGCCAAAAAAGACTGCATTCCAATTTGTTTAGTCAAGAAAGTCTTAAAAATTACTTCTCAAACCTTGCATGTTTTTTGCATCTTTCTGATTCTATATGTGAATATACAAATTTTTTTTACTGAACTGTACACAGTTTTTTTTAAGGAGTTATATTTCCTAATTTTGGATTCACCAAGGTTTCAGAACAGTCTGAACAGTTGGGCTCAGAACAAAATAAAAATAGCAAAAATGGAAATATAACAATATAAATAGGCGTATCAGAGGTAAATAACCAGGGAAAGCTGCTTTTATCCAGCATTCATCCATCCTGTACCGAGGCCAGACAGAAGACTTACTGGATGACCAAGGAATATCACTGGAGACAATGAGGAAAGCTAGTGTGAAACATGAAGAATTATCTTTAAAATGTATTTATGGATTATAGTTTGAATTATATTTATATTTATAGTTTAAAGAATTATAAACTATATTTATAGTCAAAAGAAGAGGAGAGACAAGAAATGGTCAGGAAAAAAAAAAGGGAGAAGGGAATAAATAGAGGAAAAAAGTGCAGATGAATTTCAGAAATTTCAGCACAAAATGCTCAGAGACCAAGAGACCCATACAGTAATTTCATGTTTTGTGCAGGAAAGAGCAGCAGGTTCAGGAAGCTTCTGCAAAGACGGCAGGAAATTAGAAAGAGGGTTCACTAAAAATTGTGCTGATAAAGCAGTTAACAAAGAAATAAAAAATCATAGAATCATAGAATGGCTTGAGTTGGAAAGGACACCAAGGATCATTGAGCTGCAACCCCCCTGCCACAGGTAGGGCCACCAACCTCCAGATCTGGTACTAGACCACGTTGCCCAGGGCCCGATCCAACCAGGTCTTGAACACTTCCAGGAACGGACTGTCCACAGCCTCTCTGAGCAGCCTGTTCCAGCACCTCACCACTCTCTCTGTGCAGAACTTCTCCCTGACTACCAGTCTAAACCTTCCCTCCGTGAGCTTAAAACCATTCTCCCTTGCCCTATCACTGCCTACCCTTGTAAAAAGTTGATTCCCCTCCTTTTTATAGTCCCCTTTTAAACACTGGAAGGCTGCAGTGAGGTCTCCTCGCAGCCTTCTCTTTTCCAGGCTCAACAAGCCCAGCTCCCTCACCTCAGCCTATCTTCATAGGAGAGGTACTCCAGCCTTCTGATCATCTTCATGCCCTCCTCTGGACCCTCTCCAACAGCTCCGCATCTTTCCTGTATTGGGAGCCCTAGTTCTGGATGCAGTACTCCAGATGGCACCTCACAAGGGGAGATTAGAGGGGGACAGTCACCTCCCTGTCCCTGCAGGCCACCCCTCTTCTGATGGGGGCTAGGAAACCATTGGCCTTCTGAGCTGCAAGAGCACACTGCTGGCTCATGTTCAGTTTTTCATCCACTGGGACCCCCAGGTCCTTCTCAGCAGGGCTACTCTCAAGGAGTTCTCCTCCCAGTCTGTATACGTATCTGGGGTTACTCCATCCCAAGTGCAAAACCTTGCACTTTGCTATGTTGAACCTCATTAGGTACACATGGGCCTACCTTTCGAGTCTGTCGAGGTCCATCTGGATGGCATCCCTTCCCATCACATGTAAAAAACAGCCTTAAAGAAATCCGTGCTTAGGATAAGTGAGACAAGAAGAAAATAAAAATTGTGAGTTACAAGACCTCTGTGTTTGCAGAGGTATGATCTGAGTGAACCACCCAGAAGGACTGACTGCTAAGATTCATATTGTCCTTTAGCTTTCTTTCCTGAGGCTGCTTCCAGGTCACCTCCTGCCTCTCAGAAGTCAGTTTGGAACTGGAATTTTTCAACTTTGAATACTTGGACAATGCCAAGAGCCCTTCAAAAGTGGAAACCCAAAAACAAGTAATCATGCCATATATAACACTTGTCCCATGAGACAAATTCATGCTGCCATGGGCAGGGCTGCCCCCCACCAGCTCAGGCTGCCCAGGGCCCCATCCAACCTGGCCCTGAGTGCCTCCAGGGATGGGACATCACAGCTTCTCTGGGCAGCCTGTGCCAGCACCTCACTGCCCTCTGAGGAAAGGATTTACTCCTAAGTACAAAGATCTCCTCATGAATAACTCTCACAACACTTGATAAGGGTTATATTTAATACGCTTGGCTGTCAGGATGCACTTGCCCAGAGGACACCTCACCCATCTGCCGTTAAAAGGATGGGCACAGCAGCACACAGCCCTGCACTGAGGCCAAAGAGGCCACGAACGAGGAGAGCACCAGCAAGGGCTTTGGCAGTTCACAGCGAACACTTCCCCCATGATTAACAAATAAATAAACACAGAAAGCAAAGAGCCGGCTGAGCTGTTTGTGCGAAGAAAACGAAACGAGCCGAACCGGAAAGCACTGCGGGAACGTACTTCAAGGCCGAAGCCAAGAGCCTACCGGGTTGGGGGAGTCGGCTGAGCTGTTTGTAGGAAGAAAACGAAACGAGCCGAACCGGAAAGCACTGCGGGAACGTACTTCAAGGCCGAACCCAAGAGCCTACCGGGTTGGGGGGCGGGGCTCCGGCCAGCAGCAGCGAGTAGCCCGGCAGCAGCACGCTGTGCGTCCCGCCCCCGAGGCGTCGCTCCTGCGGGGTAGGCTCGGCTGCGCTCCCTGTTCCAGGGCGCAACGTCTACCGTTTCGTCCGTGGGGCTCTGGCTGGGCCCGGCAGGGAGCTGCTGGGCGCCGTTCTCGTAGACCGTGAGGATGACTCCCGCTGCGAGGTACGGCCGCGGCTGGCTCTGGCCTGGGCGTCGGAGCGGCGCCGTTGGAGGGAGGGGAGGTCCCCAGCAGCACGGGCACTGGGGCGGCCGCAGGGGCAGCGCGTAGGGTGTCCCGTCCCATCCCCCGCCTTGGGGAGCGGTGTCAGCGGGGCCCGCTCGGCCGTGTGCGGTGAGCTTCCGCGGGAGCGGGGGGGATTTCCTGGAAAGGCCGCTTCTTTCTGTTTTCTTTCTGTTGATCGAGATTCGCGTCCCCAGCAGCGCGTTCGGGGTGAATCCGAGCAGCTCGGTGCAGGGGCAGGCCGTGCGTTCAGGATCACCAAGCCCGACTCCGGGCTCCGCGCAGCATCACCAGCAGACAAATCCTATATCTGACACTGTTATCCAAACGCTTCCAGAACTCCAACACTCGGGGCCATGCCCACCGCCCTCTGGTGCAGACCCTTTCCCTAACCCCCAGCTGCCCCTCCCCTGACACAGCTCCATGCCGTTCCCTCGGGCCCTGTCGCTGTCACAGAGAGCAGAGCTCAGCGCTGCCCCTTTGCTCCCTGTGAGGAGCTGCAGCCGCCATGAGGCCTCCCCTCAGCTCCTCTGCTCTGGGCTGGAAACATCGAGGGGCCTCAGCCACTCTTATCCCCTCCAGACCACTCACCATCTTTGTAGCCCTCCCTCGGACAGTCTCTAATAGTTTTGTGTGTCCTTTTTGTACTGTAGTGCCCCAAATTGCATACACTTCTTGAGTTGAAGCCACACCTGCACAGTGTAGAGCATAGAATCATTAAGGTTGGAAAAGACCACTAAGATCATCCAGTCCAACTGTCAGCCCATCCCCACCATGCCCACTAACCACATCCTTCAGCGCCACATCCACATGGCTCTTGAACACCTTCAGGAACCTCCAGTCCACAACTTCCCTGGGCAGCCTGTGCCAGTGCCTCACCACTCTCCCTGAGAGGAATTTTTTCCAAATACCCAACCTGAACCTCTCCTGCTGCAACTTGAGGCCATTACCACTCATCCTGGCACTGTTACCTGGGAGAAGACACCAACCTCCAACTCACCACAACCTCCTTTCACATGGTTGTAGAGAGCAATGAGGTCTCCCTTCATCCTCCTCTTTTCCAGACTGAACGGTTCTCTCACTCACATGATTTCTGTAAAAAAGTTGTTTCATATATCATACTTCCTGTGTAGGATTAGAATGTTCCTTTGCTGACTTCCATACATGAGGTGTCTCTTCCGTGTCCATCTGTCCCTCTCAGTATTCAAATTCGTTGGTTTATATAAATAAGCATGCAATCTGCTTGTTTCAAAGAATATGGCATATTTTCTGATTCCATTGAATGAAACATTTCTGAAATGGAAGCCAGTGAATTTCAAAACTTCAGAAACTGCTATCATTATTTTTATTTTTTTTCTTGATTGGAAGCAGACAATCCAAAACAGCCTGGCCCGAACTCAAGTTAAAGATGAGCTGCCTCTGCAAATGAGGTGGAACTGTGAAGCTGAGTTTGGAAAGTGCTGGAGGCTTCAAGCAGCACCTGGGAGTACCCAACCCAGTTACTGTGTTGGAGCTCGCTGGTGAGGTGAGTTGGGGCTGGACTCACAGGTATTTCCGTGGCTTCTCTCTCAGGGTTGCTGAGGCTCTAAGGAGTGACAAAAGTTAGTAGCAGCTCTGACAGAAATGGTTTTCCCTTTGAATTTCCACTGCTATCGATAAGTTTGCAGAGGACATACAGATTTAAGCAGCTGTGCAGACTCAAAGAGCAACCTGTTTGGAAACATTTTTCTTATGTATTCTGAGGTGCTGAACCTTAGAATATGTAAGAAATGTTCAAGATGGTTATTCGTTGTCAACGGTTTACGGGCGTTCGGCCCGGTTCCATGACGAAGGGAACGGGGGATCCACGGGTCCACACACCGTGAAAAGGGAAAAGGGAAAAAGGGTAAGGAGATGGCCCTGAGAGCAAAGAACAGCGGCAACAATCTGAGGAGAAACAAACTAATTTACTAAATAAAATATCAGAATGCAAAACAACACGCATCACCCACCAAGTGGACCCAGGTCCCTGGGCAAAAACAGTGCCACGGAGAGGTTTGCCCTTTCCAGAAGCTGGAAAGACCCAAACTGCTTTTCCCAGCATGCTCTTTACATGTACTACAGGGACCTTATCTCCCTCTACATTATGTAGAGAGCTGGATTGAGCAGGACCATCATGATTGATTGATCCTCTAGTATTGACCAACCCGGTGGCTTCTGCCAAATGCTTCTCCCAATGCTTAAATGTTCCGCCACCCATTGCTTTCAACATGGTTTTTAACAATCCATTGTATCGTTCAATTTTACCAGAAGCTGGTGCACTATAATACAATATAATTTCAATTTAAGCTGGTAAATCCAATACAGAGAGAGACAATGTCCCAAAATCAAGGTAGGCCTTACTCTACTACCGACGATAAGACGGCTGGAGAGCGAGGTGCTGCCAAGATGAGAGACGGGCGGAAAAAGGGATGAGGTCTCGTGATCTGCAAGTTTTTATACTGTGAGCTTTTATCTTTTCCCTCCGGCTGGAAATGGTAACAGAGGAGAAAAGTACCGTGGGGACTGTAGTAGTCCTTCTCTTCTGAGAACCAGGTATATCCACTACATGATGTTATGATGTGGAATACCAATAACCGAAAATCACAAAACCATGACATTCGTGATGGCATATACTGCAAGGGTCTATGGTGGACTAGTACATCTATTGCATAATACCTCCAAGTCACTGTGAAAGTAACATTGTTTTCTGTGTATCTTCTGGACAAAGCTGGTTAGTTTGTTGAAAGCAGAAAGGTATTTTTTCTACTTCTGAAATCTGTAAGCTTGACCTGAGTGGGAAAGACAAATTATTTTTTTTCTGTATCGTCCACTAGTGCCAAAACTAAACAGACTTGCTGGACAATGGCAATTAATTTTTTTCCAGCTTGCAGATATCAATGGCAAACTTTAAAACTGGGGTTCAACTAGATGATCTCTAGAGGTCCCTTCCAACCTCTATGTTTCTGTGACTGTGTAACCAGTAAATCGTATCTTCTTATCCATCACTTCTAATTTTGATTGAAAAGGGGGAAGCGGGCATTTTAAATCTCCAAAATATTACTCAAGCTTCAGTGAATTAATAAAATGAACCAAGCTGAAATGAAAAAGAGCTTTCTCTTCACCTGTGGAAGAGTTCATTATTTTCTAGTTATGATCATCAGTTGCAGAGATACAGGTTCTTAACACTTAACCAGTGACTTCCTGTAATCACACTAAAGCTTTGAGCAGAGGAAGGACTGCACCTCAGATGGGTGAATTTAAAAAAGAAAAACAAAAAATCCTTTAAAATAGTGTGTTGAGTTTGAGCATAATATGCTTTGTCACAATTTTAAATTCTAACTATTCTACAAAACTATCTGTTTTGCACAGTAGTCATACAGCGCTGGAGGTATTTATTTTATTTGAAATTGTTAGAGCCCTTTCCATGTGAGGAGGGGAGGGGAACAAAAATGGATTGTCTCTTCTAAAGAGCACAACCCAGGATGATAGCAGAGACTGTTTCAGTGCCAGTGCCTCTTCCTCCAGTGCGCTGAAGGGGTTAAAATAATCCTTTGTACATGGACCTCATTTTACTTACAAGTCATTCACCTGTACTATCTGCTGAGTGTGATTGTTGTTAATATATTTGCAGGTACGGGAGCAAAATGTTCATTTTACAGTCAGAAGGATGTGTTTTTTTATCACTATGGAAACACTGATGGGTGGACCACTGCGTTTCTATCAGCTTGGTAAGTTGCTTGTACTTTTACATTGGAAGAGAGGTAGCTGGCTTTTCATTATGACTCCTCCTGAGTTACTGAATTAAGATAATGTGATGGAGCTCTCTCTAGAATAATTCACAGAATCAAATGTCTAGTGTATTATATTTCATATATATCGTCCTATAAATAAACCAGATTTTTCCATTAGAAAAATACTGCTTTGAAACAGTATACTCCTCTAGCTATCCAGTGAGCTTTTATTGGTTACAATGTTTTTCATTTCTTGTCCTTATTTTTTATAAGGACTCCTTGTAAGGTTGCTGACGTGGCAAGCATGACATAGTTTGTTGGCTGGGCTGTGATGGGAGTGGGAAAGCGTTCTGATAATTATGTTTTCCTGTTTGTATCCCTTCTGTAAGGAAGCAACATACTAAATGATGGGGGTTTCCAACTACCTTTGTTAATGGTGTTTGTTGAAACAAAGTTACTGAAGCAATTTGAATTCCAGGAGAACTGGATTTGTTTTGAAAGGGGTGAGGTATTTAAAAATCACAAATACAGAGAGAAAAGAAAAACATCTGTGTCAACAGGAGTTCCTTCAGCAAGACAGCTGACACGTGAGGTGTCTGGGATAAGAAAGGAAGGCAAATGAGTGTTTGCCTTTCCTAATCCAAAGAGCATACTCAGTGGAAGTGTCTCATTACTAGAGCCTGTGTACTGATGCTGTGTCCTCGGTGTGCTAAAGGCTGTGTGATTACAAATCTGAGCTTGTGTTCAGGTAACAAATAACAACCATTAAAGTATTGCTTAATTATTCATATCCACGGGTTGTTTTTTTACAGATGGGCAATTTGTTGCTAGATTCCTAGAAATGAATTGTTCTAGTTTTAAGTGCACATCTCTAAGGGGATGTTTATTATTCAGTAATGATGTAGAAGAACACATGCAAAAGGAAGACGCACGAGAGAGGATGCTTGTGGTTTGCATGGCAAAATGAAACTAGAGAGAGCACTTTTATCTCCTCTGGAAATACACACTTTTTACACATGCAATTCACATGAGTGGCTTAATCTTTTTGCATCTAATTTCAGAATGAATGCTGGGAATGCAGTTTAATACTTGTAAGACTAACACCCTAAAAGCCAGATTTGCAAGGGATGCTTGGCTAAGCATCCGACCTAAATGATGTCAACTGAATTGGTGCCAAAGTACAGCTGCTTTGTATGCCCACTGCTCCTTAAAAGGTGATTTTTAAGGCACTTTTCCAGAACCATAAAGATTCTAACTAATTTAGTAGATTTTTCCTTTTTCTCTCCCAGTACTGCCTGCAAACATAGGCAAGGATCATAAAATAACTGATGTGTTAGAACAGGCATGCATGGAGTATGGCCCAAGTGTAGCCTGCTGAATCATAGAATCATAGAATCACCAAGGTTGGAAAAGACCAACAAGATCATCCAGTCCAACTGTCTGCCTATCACCAGTAGTTCTCACTAAACCATGTCCCTCAACACAACATCTAAACATTGCTTGAACACCTCCGCAGTTGGTGACTCAACCACCTCCCTGGGCAGCCCATGCCAGCGCCTGACCACTCTTTCTGAAAAGTAGTATTTCCTAATGTCCAGCCTGAATCTCCCCTGGCGCAACTTGAGGCCATTCCCTCTCCTCCTGTTACTAGTTACACAAGAGAAGAGGCCGACCCCCAGCTCACTACAACCTCCCTTCAGGTAGTTATAGAGAGCGATGAGGTCTCCCCTGAGCCTCCTCTTCTCCAGACTGAACAATCCCAGCTCCCTCAGCCGCCCCCCATCAGACCTGTGCTCCAGACCCCGCACAGCTTCGCTGCCCCTCTCTGAACATGGTCCAGGGCCTTGATGTCTTTCTTGCAGTGAGGGGCCCAAAACTGGACACAGTACTCGAGGTGCAGCCTCACCAGTGCTGAGTACAGAGGGACAATTACTTCCCCACTCCTGCTGGCAACACTATTTCTGATACAAGCCAGGATGCCTCTGGCAGAAGAAGAGGAGAGGTCATGCAAAGCTGGAGAGGGTGGGATGTAGGTCTGGTAGCCGTCCTCTGGTCGTGTAGGCTGTGCAGGCCAGATGGCTATGCTTCTGTCACTTCCCTAACCTACTCTGTGCCTAACAGCATGTGGCCTGGTACTCATGTCAAGGGCCTGAGCTATGACTGCAAGTTCTCAAGGAAGAGAGAAAATGCCACCTTTGGCAAAAACCTGGAGGCCGTAAAACTGTGATAATTAACATATAAACAATCCGTCACATTTTTGGGAACTGAAAATGAGGTCTTAAGAAACCAACAGAGTTCTCTGCTATTCTGTAAAGTCACATGTTTTTCATACCCCTGCTTATATCATAGTTTGCATACCTTGTAAGAATTTGCCCCCCCTTGCTTATCAAGGCAAACCACATGTAAAAAAGGAATAAATCAGCGTGCTGGAAGGCAGCTTTTGGAGCTCCCCTCGGGCCCCATCCTGCTACAGACATGTCAATGAGACAGGTCGTATAACCTTTCCTACCCTAATTTACCTTCCCTGGAATTTATATAACCTTACCCAACCTAATTTACCCTTACCTACCCTAATTCACTCTTGGATGTGAGATCAGCACTGCCTGTGCTGAAGCCAGGGCACGGAGAGGGCGCAGGGCAATGCTAACTCTAGTGATGGCAAATAACTGCATGCAGTTTGGTAAATTGGCTAAACGCAGCCCTGAGAACAGCAAAAAATAGGCAGCTGTGCTCTCTGTTTTGATAAAGGAATTTGAGAGTAGGTTTCAAGATTGACAAAATCATCAGTTTACGTTTGTGACGCCATTTTCAATTGTCATAAATACATTACCTGCCCAGACAAGCTAAAAGGTTGGACACCCGTGCATTAGGACATCCTCACAGTGTTTCTGGGACAGAACAGTTCCCAAGATGCCTTGCTTTTAACATCTGGCACGCTGCTATTCTAAATACCTGCAAATTTACCTAGGAGATGTATTCCGGTACAGCGGATTGCTTTATTTTTCATAAAGTATGTTCCATTTTCTTTTGTCTTTTTTTGGGTGCTCCTTTCTGTGGCGCAACTTGTTGACTCGTGAAGCAATTCTGTTACTTGTCATAGTGTGACACCTGAGAACCTCCATCTCACCCCAGAGTGCTACTTTGCTAGTCGCCATAAAAATGTAATTCAAAAAACCATTCTGCGTGCTACGGAAGTTACCACTGTAACCAAGATGAGGACAATAAGAGAACGTGTTGAAGTATTAGTTAACACAGTTCAACTGAAGTATCAGGCTAGTGATATTTTGGGAATACTGTGATATTTTGAGAATCTAGATTAGAGGATGGCCTCTTGCAGAGCTTATACGAGAGGATGTGGCAACCTGGAATGTCAGAGTCTGCAAGAAGACTGGGTTCAGAAGATTGCTCAGACAGTAGGCCTGGCTGAGTGACTGAATGTGGTTTTAACCATGCCTTGTGACAGAAGAAAAAATTTTGCAGCATTTGCTGGTTGTTGGGGGGTTTTTTTGTGGTTTTTATTTTCTTTTGCAGGCAGAGAACAGAATGATATAGAAACAGATAGAATCACAGAGCAGTGTTATAGAAACAGGACACAAGCATTGGGAAGGAGAGGCCACTGAACTAGAGAGGGAGTTACATGAGTTAGGTGACTGAAAACAGACATCTAACACCAAAGCTGTATTTACAGCCTTGAGGATTCCCCACGTTTAGCAAAGGACATCTGTCCTTTCATTACTGAAGATGATTCAATAATGTTCTTCTTCATCTTATTTCAGAAGAGTTTTAAGATTCTGACTTATTATGGTATTTAATAGACAGATTGACCTTAAACTATTGCTAGAATCCTTAAAGACAGCATTTGATAAGAACATCTTAAGTAGGTTTATTTGAACTGAGTCTTGAATCTCTTCTGGTGAGGATCAACAGGAGCATGAACCACAGCTAGTTAAAAAAAACCTGGCTCCTAGGAACCATGAATTATTTGAATTAATGACAATGGTTGGAGAAGGTGACATCCTGTACTCTGATAGAAGAAAGGAAGGAAGCAAACACAGAGAAAAGCAGGCAGAGGAAGTTGTAAACAGACAACTCGGTAACATACAAAGTTGAGTCAAAGGGCTGCAGAAGCACTTCCACTGAGAGAACACTTAGTATTGTCTCTGACTGTTGCAGATTAATATTGCCAATAGTAAACTAATAATTAGATATTGTAGACATGCAAGTCCACTAATACACAGTTTAATTTTCCAGTGTTCGTCAGCATTCTGTGTGCAGCTTGTTGCAGCAGCTTGCCTGGTAAGAGGCTTCTATTGTCTTTCACTTTTCCTAATACAGATCAAAAGACTTGCATGTTCTCACCAAGCAGCATTTTACAACTTCATGCTTCTTGAGGAAAGAACTTAAATGAAATACAGGAAGACAGTCCTTCGCGTTGTTGTTGTTGTGCTGAACTCATAGTTCTGTTTTATGGTTGCTTTATTTGGGGACTAATATCGGTCTTCTCTAATCAGGTTTAGAATTAGAATTAGAATTGATTGGAATTGTTGCAATCTCAAATTTGTTTGTCATTCATATTGATGATGATGATGGGCTGTTGTGTGTTTTCTTTTCTTCTTTTTTTTTCTTTTTTTTCCCTTCCCTTTCTAGAAGAGATTCTGAGAGGGCCACGTGTTAATCTACGTATGACATCTAACAACTTTCAGCACATTTTATCCTGGCAAACACAAAGCGGTCAAACAACTGAGCCAACATACTATCGTGTACTGTACAATAACCACAGGCAAGTCTTACTTCACATAAGACACAATTTTTTCTTTTTATGCTTATCAGTTCAAAACACTCGGCCTTGTTATTTCTTTTTTCATTGTTTTTCCACTCCACAAAGATGCCTTCGTATAACAGAGGATCCAAACAGATTATTTTGGATTGTTAGTTACTCTTTATTTTGATTTACAGTAAATGGAAGATTGCAAAACAGTGTTCACGAATTGCACAGCACTTCTGTAACCTGACAGATGATTTTGAAGTTGTTTCGGGTGAATATTTTGCATTCGTTCAGAGCTTTGTAGGAACTGAAGTATTCAATTCCTCTTCACTTCGTTTTTCACCACTCTATGATAGTAAGTTCATTTTCGTTTTTATTCCAGTGAGGTGTAAATGTTCTGCTAGCTTTACAATATGGCATTACAAACCATTTTTTTTTAAACTGAAATAGTATTGCTACTAAGTACATAGTGTATATTTCTTCCATGTTTTCTTTTTCTTCTTTCTATTTTTCAACAGCATTCTTGGGACCACCAGAATTTAATATCAGTTCCTGTCTACACTGCATAAATATCACCATAAAGCTGCCATCCACTCACTTCAGAAAAAATGGAAAGCTGCTGTCTTTATTTGATATATATAAATACCTTGATTATGAAATAACACTGAAAACACTTGATGAAGAACATAAGGTAAAGAACTTTTATTTCTATTTCTTTCTTTAGACAAGAAATAAAATGGTTCTAATGGTCGGCAGATTCACACAAGTGAACAGAAAATACTTAGAAGAAAACATAATGACTTCCTTATACTGCTGAGTAGCAGGCTAGAAAGGAATACTAGTTGTGCTGTATCCTTACTTGAAAGGGGGGGGGGGCTTAGCTATGACCCATAAGGAAATGCTGGAATAATGGGGGATGGCTTAGTGTATGCAAGCAAAACACATTTAGGGGCCACAGTCTCTGATTGTGTAAATTTGCTGTAGAAACAGAGGGAATAATCCATTCCACGTAACCAAAAATAGCGAGCTGAAATTGACACTTGTGCAGGCCTTAGGTTAAAAAGGGAGACATTAGCAGTGGGGCTGGCACAGCACTGGAGTAAGTTGGCTAGCCAGAGAGCTGATGCCTGCACTGGAAATTTGTTAGGTGTAAAGCAAGCATCTTGACAACTTGAACAAGAGATGAAGCAATTGCCTAGGTAAATCACTGAGTTACTGTATCAGTTTTTCCAGTTTCACGTGCCACAGCGGTATTTCTCTGAAAGGCCATGTTCTCTCTTTTTGGGTGAATAGTTAACTTTAAAACACTCTTTCATGGCAGAGGTCACACAGGACAATCACTGAAGAGCCTTTTAGTACTGTCATTGAAGAATTGTATCCGAATAGAAATTACTGTGTGTCTGTTATGGTCACTGCATCTCTAAATAAAAATTCCATCCCATCAGCCTGGAAATGCATAACTACAGACTCTGTAGCTAAAAAAGGTAACTATGCTGTGATGCAGATATTATTCTCTGATTTGATTAGGTACCAGTGTTTTCTTTGTACTTAAGAAGATTTACAAGTTGATTTTAAAAATACTGAGAGAGAAAGTAACTGCAAAGTGATAAACGTGGGGATTCATAAGTGAAATATAAAAACTCATCCATTTGGGGGCTACAAATCTATTGCTAAAGTTATCAAAGATGGTGTAATTTCTTTCTTTAATTTTTGATTCTAACTTGAAATTTGCTCTTATCTTGACCTTCTATGCAAAATTATATAGAAGGTGTCCCTTCTATGCAAAATTATTCTGAGATTCTGAGTAGCTGTTCTGAATGTGAAATATGAAATGTGATAATTGAAAACTTCATTCATGCGTGGTTTTTTTTTTCACTTGCAGATTATCATGCCATTGCAATTGCAGGTGCTGTATGTTTTTCAATTATTTTAGCTGTCATCCTGAAATGTATGCATGTAGGAGGTTATATTCTTCAAAAGAAATCACTTCCAGATACCTTGGTATGTAGTTTTCATATTTAACATTCCTAGTTGGGAGCAGGAAGCTTGCCATGTCAAATTTCTAAGTATGTGTATTAGGTACAAGTAATGTATGTCCACATAGCATTTAAATTTGCAGTTTGTTTGTATCAAAGATAGCCTATGGGCTACAAAATCACACGCACACTTAAACAAACTCTTCATGGTGCACAGAAGCAGGCTAGATTCCACAGCAGAGCACCCCCCATAGGAAAATTTTCTGCCCTTTGAAAATTATCTAGTGTATGTAAATCCTTCCTGGAGCATGCAAATTTCTTGCAGTATAACTGAGCCAGGACAGTTACACCAAATAAAAAAAAAAGGGGAGCTGTCTAGATCTGGAAGAAAGCTTACTCAAGGAGGAGGTTTGGGCAGACACAAAGTAAGCAGTACCTGCATCACCTCCAAATGCCGAGCTGTTCTCAGTCAGCTCAGTCAGTTATAGGGTTTTGCATAAAACCGTACTTAAGGCAGGGTACTGTCCAATGCTGTGTGCCTTGACTTGCAGTGAGGGCTGTCAATTTACAGGAATGGAGAAGAGAGAAAAGTCCTAGATACCTCGACCTCTGAAGAAAAGCTGACAGTGTGGCCCAAAGATAATCACTTGTTTGACAGCCTCATGGCTGGGGCATTTTTTCAGGCTTTTCTGTGCGAGTGTACCAGTTTGGCTTATAGTCTGTTGTTTTTTGGTTCACTTTGTTCTTTTAGGTATTCATGAAGAGGTTTACCTATTTACCTTCTACATTTGAATCTGAAGAAATATCTTCTGTGGAGATCATTTATAAAGAGGTTAAAAAAAAAACAGAAGGATCCATTGGGGCTGTCAGTGACGGCGATGACAGCGATGAGAGTGAAAGCGATGCCACAAGTAATCATGACTACGCAAGGCGTGATATCGTACATAGAGCACCTCAGTCCTCTGACACGTCACACGTATTTGTGCAGCTCTCTACAAGTAGTACACGTGATGACAGTAGTGGCCAAGTGAGTCAAAATCCAGATGATGACCCAGAAGTCTTTGAAGAAAACGAGATGGATGTTGAAGAAGAGAAAGATGCGGACAGTGAGTTACTCAATCCTTTGTCTGAGGTAAATTGTCCCTATTCTCTTAGGTCAAGGAGCAATGTTTGCTTTACCATAAACTTAAAATCTGTGCTTCTGGGAATCTCTGAAGAGACCACAGATAGTTCTGCAGCTCTTCTCTCTTCCCAAGAAGATGCTGTTGACTGGCAATGTGCACATGCTGTTGAATCAAAACTCCTTGGCGACACAGAAAGCGCACAGAAACCACATCATCTTAACACCTCTGACGCGTGGCAAAATTCGTCTAGTTCTTCCAGTGAAAGTGACTCATCAGATTCAGATATGGATCCACAAAGTGGATACATAAGAAGATAAATAACTGAGAACCACTATTAATTTGTAGCATGCAAATAGATATTGTCTATCTTAGCTGTTTCTGGACTGAACATACAGGTCTGATCTTTTTTTCTTTTTTATTTTTTGTAACATTCTGAAAGCATATTCCTAAGTACAAATATTTCTGTGACCTTTCCGGGTATGATTCAGGTTATGTTACCTGCTGAAGAATGAAAAGGACTCTTAGGATGTAGCGGAAAAAGGGAGTCGTCATTTTGTTTTACAGTTAAATACTGGAACTACATTTCAGCTGGAACATAGTAAATATTTTCTATAAACTCAAGTGAGGAGTTAGTTTATAGAACAGGGAGATGTGAGTGGTCAGCCTGTTAACCTGACCTTAGTTTGAAAGGGCTCTGCTACTCTTCTTTAGCTCTGTTGATGGGTTACTCTGAAACCTGTTTTGCTGGATGGATCACAGCCATAAGGGTAATGCTGCGCTCGAGTCAGTGAACTGATTTCTAAACTTGTGCAGAGAAAGCTGATCAAATGAAATTGTGGAGGTGCGGGGAGGAGAGGTAAAAAGAGAGGGTAAAAATACTCGAGAGTTCTTACTGTGAATGGAGACATTAAATCTATACCTTTTTGATACAATTTTGTGTATTTACATACTACTTTTTAACGTTTATATGACATTTAAAAATTACTGGAGTGTGAAGTTGTACTTCCAACACTTGATAAAAAGAAATTTTTTCATGCTTCCGTCTGTGGGTTTTTACTGTGGTTCCTTCGTGTATTTGATAATTTACACTGGTTAGCCTGCTACAGGTTGACTCCTTGTGGGGGAAGGTTCTTAGGTGTCACTTTGCCACATAAGCAGCTCTTCTCGCTTTCTGCTGATCCGCTCAGCACTTCTCAGCGGTTTCTGGCTGGTGGTGTGTCTGGCAGTCATTCTTTGGACTGGGGTAGCTGAGAGTAATTTCTACGGTGCTGTACCACATTGTGCTGCTGTACTACTAAGAAATTGATGCATAGAAACTTAACAGGCAAGTTTTGTTACTGTTAAGTCAGGAATTCTGTATTAGCGGCGCTGGGAAGCAGTGAGGATATTGCTACCGTAAGTGCTGCAAAGATGACATGATTTGGAGTTCGTTATATTTCCACAGATAGTACATATTCATCAATTACCCACGAGATAATTAACATACACACGCTTATCTCAAGTAGTGATTGGTGACATTTCCAGTCTTCTATTCCATGGTCTCTTCTACCGTCTAGTGTCCTTTTAGCAGCATGACAGTCCAACCGACAGCCTTTTACTTCATCCAGTGGTCTTCCTCGCTCGCCTTCCAGATGAACTTTCTTCATTGACGCATGCTCAGTAGGAGAACGCCTATTATAAGTAATTTATAGGTACCAAATTCATAACATTCAGCCGTTATTTCTGAACATCTGCTCGTCTTTGGATAGAGATAAGTTTGGCAACCTTAATGATACATATACTGCGGTGTGGGAAAATGAGGAGGATAGAGGGGAGTATCTTGACATCTGCCTGTTGCATTCCAATCTACTCTCAGAGTGAGACAATTTGGCCTTGTGTGGAGAGGCTCTGGCTCCTCTTGATGTTTGATAGCTTTCTCACCTCTTTTCATTATTGTGTTTCTTTTGCTGAAGGTCTTTTGTTAAAACACAATAGCCTTACATCGTGATTTCTAGTCCATAGACTAGAAAAAGACTAGCTATTGCAGTTTTGCAATCAAGAACTAATCACATAATACAACAATTCAACAGCTACTAAACTATATTGTGCATTTACTTCTTCAAATCAGAGCTAAGCAGGTACAATTACTTGTCAGCTTGGATCTGAACAAGTTAATTATTTGGAGATTTACACATCCAACTTGCCCCCCCCAAACAGCAACAACAAGGAGACGTCAGGGGCTGCTTGGGTTTCTCCCCGAGTATCTGGGCCTCCCTGTGAGGGAATTTCCCTCGGGAGAGCAGTTCCGCCTTCCCCGGGCCGCGCCGCGCCGCCCCGCCCCGCTTCGCCAGGCCGCGGCAGTGCGGAAGGGCTGGGGGACAGCCCCGCTGCTGGGGCAGCGCCCGGCTCCGTGAGGCGGCGGCTGACGGAAGAAGGGAGCCGCCATGGCAGCGGCCCTGCGGGGCGCCCTCTGGGGCTGCCTGCTGCTGTGCGGTGAGTGCGGCGGGCGGGGAAGAGTCTCAGCGGGGCTCTCGGAGGTGGCGCTCCCCGGGCCGGGTCGGGCCGGGCCGCTGCGGTGCGGGAACGGGATGCGCGAAACCCGAGGGGGCAGGGTGGTATTGGGCTCCGCTCCTGCGGTGCACAGAGCAGCGGCCGGGTGGGGCCTGTTTACGCGGCTCAGGTGTGCTGCTGCGTGGGGCAAGGTCTTTTCAATTTCGTTTCAGTATCAGCGGTTGTTTTAAAATGATTAAATCATAGTAGTAATGGACTATGGCCGGTGCTGTTTGAGGACTTCCTTGACTTAATTTCAGTCTTGCTCTCATCACTTAGGAAGAATGCCGATTAATAACGTTTATCAGTATGGCATACTTCACAGATCTCTTGTCTTCGAAGCTACTTCTCATTTATCTCCCTTTCTCCGGAGAGCGACCATTAAAAAGGATGAACAAAGCATTTTAAATGTCAGAACTAATTCACGCAGTGATGACATCTGTAGGGTTTCTGTTTCATTCATTTAGTCCTGTGCCCAGTTCTGTGCAGAGAGATTCTTCGTTCAAGGCCAGGTTGGATGGGGCCCTGGGCAGCCTGAGCTGGTGGGGGCAGCCCTGCCCATGGCAGCAGGTTGGGGCTGGGTGGGCTTTCAGATCCCTTCCAACCCAAACCCTTCTGAATCTGTGATTTGTGGTCCCCTTCAGCAAAAAGAAAATTCATCTGCACATCCATGTTTTGCCGTAGTACTACAGGAGCGTTGCTGAGAAACACGTTGTGTTGGCAATCTCAGTGAAAGGTTGTGTGGGCAGCTTCATAGGCAACAAGTCATAAGCAGGAGCAGTCATTGCTCAGAAGTGACGTTATTGTGAAAGCAGTACTTACTGGAAGTCACTGATGCCAGCTGATTTGTCTTTGTTGTGCAATCTTGAGACGAATGATAGGTATCAGGGGTTGATTAGTTGTTGGAATGTGGCTAGCGCATGCTCAAGGCTGTTTGAAAAAAACATGCTAAAGGCTGTTTGAAAAAAAAAAAACATGCTAAAGGCTGAGATTGGAAGGGAGGGCTGTGTTTATGTTATGGATGACTGGAAAGTCAGTGGAGGAACACACACTAAAATGTTTGTTGTTGATTGCTCCCACAGTGTCTGGAATAGTGCCCAAGCCCCAAAACGCAAGGATAAATTCAGTAAATTTTCGAAGCATTTTACTGTGGGACCCACCTGGGGTTCACAAAGGCAATATAACTTACACTGTCCAGTCCAGAAGGTAAGTCTGGCAGAGTTGTGGGGTTTTGTTTTTTTTTTGGTGGTGTTTTTTTGTTGTTGTTTTTTTAAGTACTTATTGGTAGCTGTCTCAGAAACCCACATTTTACAGCTGTGCATGTTTGATTTCTTTCCATTTTTATAGGGAAATTGGTAGCTCTCCTTTTCTTTTAGCTTGTGAGAGGCTTGTCTTCTGAGCTGAATAACGAGGCTGAGGTTTTTTCTATGCATTTCACACCCAAATCAGTTTCGCATGTACTTTTTCGGAACTGGAAACACATTTTAATGTTGGCTGTTATGAGTCACGAGTATGTTCTTCACTGCCTGCGTAGCCATCACCTGTTGTTCGACAGCTGTAAACCTGCTGAGCATTAGGACGTTCTCTGCTCTCACCCCCAGCAGCACAATCTTTTATTAAACGGTCCCCAGTCAGCTCTCGGGCTCTGTTTCCCCAGCTCTCCCTTAGACGCATGTCTGAGGGATCTTGCAAAGTCAGTTAGACAGCAAAGACACACACAGAGGTATTGTCCAATATTTGCAGTCTGGTCTAATACCTAGTGTCTGTTGAATCGCATTTTTGTAACCACTGCCAAGAAAAGGGCATCTGTTTTCTGACTCATAATTTTAATCTCCAAGTCTATCATGAATGTATATGTACATATAAAGTGCATAATGTGTGTGTACACACTAGAAATAGTCTAACTTGATCTCCCTTTCCTTGTCCATGAGTCATAACTGGGTCTATTAAGAAGCAGGTGTGCTACTGTCCCAGGTCACTGAGAGGAAAGATATTTTGTCCATTTTATAATTTACTCTTAATTTACTTTTTTTTTTTTTCTCCTTCTTCCATATAGCATTTTCCCTAAACAGAACTTCAACGATGTGACAACCAACTTGAGTGTCACAGAGTGCGACGTCTCTTCTCTGTCTGTTTACGGAACCTATGTGCTAAGGGTCAGGGCAGAGTGGGAAGATGAGCGCTCGAACTGGGCAGTCGTCAGATTCAAGCCAATGGCTGACAGTAAGCCTTCCTCTAACCTGCCATGAAAACATTGTCTGCTGTTGACGCACCTATACAATTCGGCCCTAGAAGAAAAGCTACAGTATAGAAATTCATTTTAAATGTAATTATGTTGAACTGTAAAATGTTAGTTGTAACGCTTTCGTTTTTTGAAGAGAGAATTTGCTCTCAGAAAAGGTTGAAGATTCACTATTTTACCTAAATGTTAATACTGGGACTCAAAACCTCTTTTGGGGAGGTTTTATCTTATTCCATTTTATTTTTAAAAGGGGACGTTCACAGCAGAAGTTTAATTTTTCGTCAAGAAATAATCTAAATTGTACAATACTGTCATTGTGTTAGTGAAGCTTTACTGCCCTTAGTAAGAGGTATTGACTTATGTGACAGTGTACAGCAGAGGTTTTCATCATAGAATCATTAAGGTTGGAGGAGACCTCTAAGGTCATCTAGTCCAGCTGTAATTATGACACTCTCATCTGAGCAATGGAATGGGGGAGTGATTTTTTACCAGTGAGAATCCTTTATTTTTTTATGTTCTTTCTCCGCTCATAAGCAAAATCAACTTATTTTAGGCCATGTAATTAATGTTACCCAAGACATTTTTACCTCACAGCTGCTAATACCAAATCTCATCTTTCAGAAATACTTCTTAAAATCCGTTCTTTCTTACTCTTCACTTCCTTGAATTTCAGCATTCTCTTCCTTGGATTTCAGAGTAATCTTACAGCCTTGTTTTTCTAAACATTTGTATTAGTTATCTCCCCAAAAGCGTAATGTTGGTGTAATTTAATCTGCCTAGAGCAGAAGTGCTGGAACATAGCACAATAAACAAAATACAGCATTGCAAATTAATGTGGGTGTCCAACCTTTTAGCTTGCCAGGGCTGCGCTGAGTGAAGAGGAATTGTCTTGGGCCGCATATAAAATATATCATACAGATAATGTATATAAGTAACAACTTCTTTTTATAAACTTATATATAAACATAAAAGTAAGAGGGCAACAAAACCATAAAACTAGCAGGTTGGGCATGTATAATTACAGCCAAAAGAAAATGTAACATAAAAAGTATAAATGGGTTATCAGAGCAGAGAGCAAACCTGTAAAGCATTAACAAAGTTGTAGTTCGACGTATGTTTGAAAGAGAACGTAGTCTTCAGAGCAGGCTTGGCTTTAGAAGGGCAGCTTATTCCTGAACTGAGAAAATCTGGGTATCAAACCACCTGGAAAGTAGGAGCTGGGAGTACTACCTAGAGTACAGGCCAATTGGGCACATCTCTGCAGAACACATGGAGATTTTTAAAGAGGTCAGAGCTGGTCAGAGCAAGGCATGGTGATAAAAATACCAGATATGCCTCTCTGTGTTACCTTTTCTGGTGGTGTATATTTTATTTTGTTCTTAAAGAAATTCCACGCTTCACTGTAGGAACAGCTTAAGAAAACAAGAGTTACTGAGACTTTCCTCGTGTTATTTTTTCACAAGTTCAAAAGCAAATTAATGAGTGTTACATGAATCTGTGGTTCAGATAAGAAAGTGTTTTGTTTTGATTAAAAACGTATCTCTCAATGCAAAATTATCTGTATATTGAGCTTTTCCTTTCCTAGACACTTTATAGTGTGACTGTAGGCAAGTCAAACTTTATTACAGGCAGCTAAGGCAGGACTGTGCTGCTGGAATTAGAGGAGGCTTTAATGGAGAGCTCACAGCACACAGTGCAGTTGACAAGTAAGCTACATTAGATGGTGGCTCAAAAACGTGATAAAGAGAAGCCATTTTCAAAACACAGAAGTACAATATTTAACCTAAGGAGCTCAATCATCAAGACGCACAGAAGTAAGAAAAATATTTCAGTTTGTCAAAACCATCACAGTGAAAGAAATTTGAAATGCTTCACTGGAAGGTCTCTGCAGAAAACGCAGATGTTGCAACAGTGCGGCTCAGGAGGAGGAGTAATAACCCATGGAAATAGTCCTTCCTCCCCAAGCGGTACCCACAGCTGGAAAAAGAGAACTGAGTGAATTGAGTATAGGATCTGCAAAAACAAATCCCTTTGAAGAGCCTTCCTATTAAGAAAGGGTTTATTTATGCCTGACCCAGAACAGGACATTACTTCCTTCTAATACGGAAAATGATTTAAAGCTTGAATTGTCACAGGTTATGTAAAAATTCAAAATGAAAACAACATAAAACTGAATTCTGCTCTTTTGTCTCTCCTGTGTAAGCGATCATTGGGCCACCCAATGTGAACGTGAAGTCTGAGTCGGGGACTCTGCACGTGGACTTCACGGGCCCAGTTGCTGACCATGAGCATGACAAGTGGTCTCTAAAGCAATATTACGGCTCATGGAATTACCGAATACTGTACTGGAAGAAAGGCAGCAATAAAAAGGTAATTTCTGCCTCCAGGATGTTGTGGCTCCATGACTTTGGTATAGGGTTTTCATGGTAAAATGCTGCGTTGATAAGAAGTTTCAACAAAATAACAGTACTGGAATAAAAATATATCACTACTAATTAGTGAATAAAGCCTAGTGAGTATAGCTGGTATTCAGAGCAAAATGGCAGATGGCTGTATCGCTTAACAGAAGTGTGGAGACAATTTGCTCCTTTTTTAATTAGGAATAACTGCTACATTATGAGACTTTATTCCCTCAGGAAATGATGCATTGATTTGTGGTGCGGTCTTCCCACCCAGTATGTGTATTTCACACACATGGGCAAGGGTTAACTTAGAAGCTGTGACATCGGTGGTATCTATGAATGCGGCGATAAGCTGACTTAGATTCAAATCTTGTGTCGTTCTAGCGTTTGTGCTTTTTGTGGAATGCTGAGCTTTCAATAACACCACGGCTGGGGCCTTCTATTCCTGTGATCACCTTTTTACCTCATTGCTTTCTATTTGCCTGCTTTCTTTGATGGACAGCCTTTTCACAGGCAGATGTGTCACTCAGCTCAAAAGGCCTCTCCTTAGAGAATGCCTGGGGAAAGATCATAAATGATGTATTCATTATTTAGGGCCATAAATTCCATTACTGGAAAGGAAGGAAGTGCTTTACTGGAAGGGCTTTGTACATTGCTGCTGTTTTCATCTAATAGGACTCCATTACATATAATTCTAATCTGTGTTTGTTACTCTGCAAAACTCCTTGGCATTCAATTCCAGAAAATGAAGGATCATTAGTTCCCAAAGAATATACTGCTTTTCAGTTCTCCAATTACAAGAAGCAAAGGTGGTTTTGCGTATGGGCTGCAAACTAAGGCCATTTACTAGAGAAGGTGGGAACTGCACTTAGAACCTGTGCTTGTAACACTTCAATGTTCAGTCTGAGAAATTTCCCACAAGGATCAAAGAGGCAAAAGGGTAGACTGTGTAATTTCACGGACTGTTTTTCCAACGAGGAGGCTTGCTCGAAATCTTGAAAACTTGCCAGAAAGTCTTCTCAGCCCTAAGAGTCTGTGTTTATTACACAATGAGCCAAGTCGTAAGAGTTGCTGTATTTTTCAGGGACCATATAGGTGACTAAAGAAATGTAGCCAACCATGCCTGTAAAGAGCAAATTGCATCGTTGTCCATCATCTAGTAGCTTCAACAATCCTTTTTATTTCTCTCTCTTTTAAATTTTGTCTAGATCTTCCACCCTACTGGCTCTGTCTGGAACTAAGTGATGTTTGTCTGTAACAGCATTCTCAGGTGATCTCATCTGGCAAGGCAATTCTTTCTTTCTGCAAGCATCCCATTAGTCACGTCTCTATAGGGCTCTTTAGGCCACAGCTTCGCTAATGCAGCTAGAAGCAGACAGAGGCAGTGGTATGAGTGATCTCACGCTCCAACCAGAGACGAAATCAGCGAGAGTTACCAGTTATTTGACACTGGTAAGGCGTTTCATTCTGCCTTTGAAAGCCTGATTCACCTTGCACCTGTAACTGCTGGGATTTGTCCTACTGCCGTTTTAATTACTTTGTCCATTCACTGGACTCATGCTTTGGGTTTATTTTGTATCCTTCTCTTTTGTTAGGTAATTCACATAGATACTAAGCATAACTCGGAAATATTATCTCAGTTGGAGCCGTGGACGATATATTGTATTCAAGTGCAAGCAGTTATTCCTGAGTGGAACAAAACAGGAGAACTGAGTGAAGAGCTTTGTGAGCAGACCACCCACAATGGTAAGATCTGGAGCATCAGAATGCTATAAACGTGGCATTCAATTAGGAAATATCAAAAGGCATCCAAAGCGAAAATCAATGCAACGTGTAAACCTTCCAAAAATTAATGTTTTAATGATTATTTTAGTATTGTTTGGTGACACGTGCACCTGTGGAACTGAGGGGTTAGAAACTAAATGAAAGCAGCCACCAGTATGCCTCTGATCACAATCACTTCACTGCAGAGGCCTTTGCATTGCTCAGACTTTGGAAAGAAGAGTTAAATGAAGCACAGGCTCTTCACTGATCACCACTGAATTCAGTGTTTCTGAATTCCTGTTACTGTTAGCTATATTAACTGTTGTACAAAAGCTTCTGTTCCGTATAACGGAGAAAGGAATTGGACTCCACACTGGAGTCTGCTGCATTTGTGATGCTGTTGCCAGTGTCTTCCATGAGGCCGCACTGCTTTTTTTCTGTGTAAAACATGGCAGTTATTGGTTGATGATAAAAACAGTTTGTTTTTCATTTTTAAGGCAGTTAGGCAACAAAACCACTTTCATTTCCAGCTGTGCCTCCTTAGCTGCTGCCCATGGAGTCCACATTGTTGGACCCTGTCATCTCAGCAGGGAGCTTTAGGATAAATGATCAGTTAAAAGAGAGGATGGAGCACTACACAATGTCTTTTTCGTAGGCATAATGTGTACTTCAGGTAACTTACACCCTCAGATAACTTACAGAAAATCAGAGGGAGAGAGACACAAGTAAATGAGGAGAGGAATCCATCTTTGGAAGCTAACCTGTTCCTCATGGCTTTCCTCTTAAGAATTTCCTAAATATTTTTCCTGTCTGTATGTTATCTGCATGCAATGCAGTTGAATTGCAGATGGGTTTAGGTGGTGGTATTGCTTGTTAATCTGTGGCTAGAACAGAGCTTAGCAATCATGATGTAAAATATTTTCAGTGTTGCATGGCTACATCATTGTTCCCATCACCTGTTGTGAAATCCACAAATGGACACACATTTTCTCAAAGTCTCAGTATTTTGGAAGCTGAGAGACTTTTGTCCCTTTTCTTTACTTTGCTGCCATTGTTATATGTATCCTTAAGAGAAAAATGAAACCATATACTCTGGCAGTGTCATGTATCAACTCGTACACTCCAGAAACAGCAAAAAATGTATACAAGAGCTTTCTTTTTGGATATCGTCTTGTTGGTGAGTGCATTCCTCTTTTGGTTAGTGTTGCATGTAGAATCATAGAATCATAGAATGGCCTGGGTTGAAAAGGACCTCAAAGATCATTGAGTTTCAATGCCCCTGCTGAGTGCAGGGTCGCCAACCACTAGAGCAGGATGCCCAGAGCCACATGCAGCCTGGCCTTGAATGCCTCCAGGGATGGGGCATCCACAACCTCCTTGGGCAACCTGTTCCACTGTGTCACCACCCTCTGAGTGAAAAACTTCCTCCTAAATCATGTAGCAATGTAACTGTAAATTTCTAAATCTAATCGTTTTTATATTCACTTTATTGAGAACCTTCTCAGCCTATTAAGACTGAAAATGTAAGAGCTAAGGTGTATTTTACGTCTGGAATAAAGACTCGTGCTTGCAGTTACGGTTCTGTAATCCTGACAGCTTGCTTTTTTTTATAATTTCGTTGGGAAAGTGACAATTTGAAGAGTATGTATAGAATTCATAATCTGAGTTTTATTATATTTTTCTTTGTCTCTTTACAGGTGTAACTCCTGTGTGGATAGTTGTGACTGTTCTTCTAGGATCGATGCTGGCTGTTATAATATCTGTTCCTGTTTGTTTCTTTTCCTTTTGGTATCTATACCGATTCACCAAGCATGTTTTCTGCCCTTCATATATTTTCCCACAACACTTGAAAGAGGTTTGTTCCCTCCCTAACACAATTAAAATCAGCCTTTTCGGTAGAACTGTCTGCTTCTCAAAGCGTCTCTGCAGCCAAACCTTTTCATTTGGTTTTGCATTCTGCCTTTGCTCCTGGTTGTTAGCCATCTCGGGGGCTTGTAGGTGATAAAGGGCAGTGCTGGTTATTGGTAGGTGCTCTGAAGAACCCATTCTATTATCTGCTACTAACTATCTATTGTGTTTGGTAGCGCTTGCTCTTCTGCTATACATGATCTAAAGACAATTTATTCAACTAAGTGTAAGTGATGAAGTTGTGAACTTTGGTGGAAAAAGCTGACAAAAGAAGGTACTTTTCAGTGGGAGCACGGAGGTGGAAATTGGTTCATTTAATGTTTAGTTTCAGACATTGTAAGGTTATAAATTTTTCAGAAATTTTACCTCATTTTCTTCATTGAGTTCTGCATAGCTATAAGCACAGTGTTGAAGTCAGACTTCCTTTTGAAGAATACTGGTGTACAGTCAACTTTAAAATACCATAATTTTGAACTGTTTTGCAACAGTTCAAAATACTTGAAATAGTCCAAAATACTTGAATAGTCCAAAATACTTGAAAGTTGGACAATTTAAAAATTCGGTATAGAATTTAATTCCTAAAGCGTTTACATAATTTGTAATATGAAGCTTCCTATGGCTTAGAAACAGGATGTTGTCTTCCATTTTGACATCAGAGAATAGCAGGTGTTAACCCATGGTTCCTCTTTTAATATGGCAAGCAGCTGAGATCTGTCTCCACTATCTCATACTTCAGATTGTACACCTGTTCTGAAGTGGCTCTTACACAAATATACTAAAACTCAACTTAAGCAAATAACTTAGTGAAATCTGAAGACTCGGGATAAAGTAAGTCATTGCTTCTGGGGAATTGCACTGACCTTGTTACCCATGCAGCAACTTTAAATCAATTACTCTATATCAGAATCTCTTCTAAGGAACAAGGTTATGCAAAATGTTATATGTGCTAAAGTTGCTGACTTACACTGCTCTAAATTTCCTGTGGTTTCAGCCTTCCATTTTGCCTCCTTCAGGATTTAGCACTCTGAAGCTTTGCAGCTGGCTTAGCAATCACCTTGTACTTTAAGTTAAGCATATGCTCAGCACTCAGCAGTTGCTGAACCTGGAGCTCAACTGCTGTGAAGGCATAGCTCTGTAGATGTCTCTCCCTATCCTTTACACAATAGTTATGTTTTATGTTGACATTTAAAACAGCACTATTCAATGTATCAAGCTAACATCTCTCTGAGGTGGTTTGGATGATTCCCATCTCTCGAAGCTATTCTACAAATCTCTCTGTGGACTCCTTCATCTACAACCAAGTCATTGTTGTTTATCTTCCCAAACAAAACTTAGGGGGTTGTTGTTTTTTTTTTTTTTTTAGAGAAAGTAAGTTTATGTTCCATAGAAGTTGTTTGCCCTCGGGTGCATTCTTACAAATAAAGGCAATTTTGGTTTGCAAGGGGGAAAGAGGTTACTCTGTTGTCAGCACTCTAAAGGACTTCTAAGGACTGAGAAAGCCAGCTCATGTATGGAAAACAATATAAAACATATTTCTAAGCAAGCAGGATGGGATGGCTGGTGCAGCTTACCTGTTTCCTCTTTCCTTCACAGTTTTTGAGCAAGCCTCCTAGTGGTTCGCAGTTTTTTTCGCCAGTTCCACAAGAAGAGCATCATTTTCATGACTGGCTCACTGTCATTTCAGAAGAACCTAAAAGTCAAAGTGATGAGACTGTGGAAGAAGCCAGAGAAACAACAGAACGCCATCAGGACTCTGAACAACAAGTTTCTGATTCAGAAATACCACCACCTTTGGAAAGGGACTAAACACTCCTCAGACTTCAGTCAGGTTGAAAGAAAAGCAAAGGCTGTTAAGTTTCTCTTATTGCTGCATTCTTAGGGAAATTCATACTTGAAACTCTGAGCACAGACTTCTGATGTTGTTTTTTAAAGTCCGAGACATTTGATAATGGCTCTGGAACTAAATTATATGTAATTTTTTGCCACTGTTTTTAGTGGCTCGCTCTCAAGTTGTAGCTATATTCAGGCTATATTATGCCATTAATTTAGAAAGCAAATATCAGAAATGTGATACTAGCTAATTTAACTTGGATGAACTATTTATTGCAAAAAGTGTCATAATGGCATGCTGTATAAGATTTTTACGGGAAGATTACATTTTGCAAAGAAAGAGCCAACCAGACTTATTTTTCTAATGAGAAATTGTGTATATTTAAGATATCAACAGCAAAGTAATCTTTTTACTGTTTTTGTTCTTTTTTTAACCTGGTGCAAAACTGTGGAGTTATTCACAGCGAGTTATGTACCATCATAATAAACCAAGCGTGAATATTCAGTGTGATTTGCATTGCAAGGTCTTAGTCATACATCCTTGCTAAGGATAATGTCAGCACTGCCAGGCAGTTCTCTGTGTTCAGGTGTTGCTCAGTCCCCTGCAGTTTCCATGGCCTACTGAAGTTTGCCTACCTCATCCAGAGTCAACTGTACTCTATGGAAAACTTTACAGTTAAAGTGAGATTTAAAAGTTTATTTTATTTATCTTCTGATACATAAGCTCAATTAAAAAAAAAAAAAATTATAACCGGTTGGTTGTGACATGCTATCTCGCATTTACTGACCTGTTCATTTGTATGAAGGTTATGTCCACACCGCCATCGCGGCATTGTCAAGTATGACCTTTGCACTGTGCTTTAACCCTTCGAGTGATGCAATGTTTTGGCGTATGTATTTTTTGCATTAAAATGACAATGGAAAATGCAGTCAGCAGAAGTGACTTGCTACAAATGAAATTGTGTAACTTCAGGTGGGAATTACAACATTTGGGGCTATAGTTTTGCGGTTTGTTAGCATGCATTGCCGGAATTGTTGCAGGAGGAACCACGAGAACAGGCGCTGATTTCTTGTACGGAGCAGTTACATGTAGTTTGGACTAGTTTTTTCTGTACTTCCTAATTTTCATCATCTTTGGTTTTAATGAACCATTTGGGATATGGAAATATGAGAAAGCATTTTCACTGTGTTTTTTCAGACATTTTGTATGGCATACCTGGTGCACCTCTCCACCATAAAAATGCATTATTCCTCCTTCCATATTAACAACTTCTTCAACTTCTGTACGTTGCTGGGTTGTTTGTTTGTTTTTTTTGTTTTTTTTTTTTTTGGCTTTCTCAAAAGCAAAAATGACATAGGATAGTGACCGAAGCTCATGCCAGTAGTGGGTTGGCCAGCTGATGTCAGAGGAAGGATGAAATTTCCCTGCCCTTTGCTCGGGCTGTTAAGGAACGCCCTTTCTCTCTCTGACTACTGATTTTCATGGAAGAACACAAAGTTCCTGTCTATCAGAGGTGGCTGAAAGCAACCGGTTATGATGAGGGCACAGATAAGGTACAGTCTGCTGTGCTCTGCTGCTTTATCACAGATTCATTGGCAAGCCCAATTTAAAAATAAAAACCATGGCTGTTCAGAGATACAGTCTTCTTAGATTAAGGCAGGAAGAGTCTGTTCAAGAACATTGTCTCTGAAATCTTGAGAGTTTGGCTTTCCCATTTAAAAAGAGGAATTGCTTCCCCTCATGTCTCTGCTGACACCAGTTGTTCTACTATCTATAACAACTATCACATGAGAGGAGAGGGATTGTTCCTCTTTCAACAAATTCAGAGTGGAGAAAGGAAGCATTTGTCTTGATAACCTTGGTTAACTTTTCTTTGATATGGAGTGCCCTGTCCTCAAAGAAACAGCTCCTTTAAGTTCCCGTGGGGCTGTCTTTCACTCGCTGTCTGTTTCACCATCAAAATCCTTTATGTGATTAACTCCAAAGTGAAAAGGATGTTCATAGTCCAGCTGCACTCTGGCTAGCATTCAATAGGAATGAATTCCTCATCTCTACATCTCCGTGGGTCACAGAGGTTTCCAGAAAGTCCTTGGATGACTTCTAGTTCCTTTGCTAAGTTTGACTCTTCTAACACCGTACCGGGGTTTATGGCTAAAAAGGCTGTGATAATTGGTACTTCCAAAATGAGCTCCCACACACAGTGCTCATTGAGAACTCACCTGCGGTAAAGGTAGGATGTCCACAAGTGCAGCTCCAGCAGATATCACAGATAATAGGTCAAGGAATCTGCCGGGGACAAACCACATTCTTCCTGTGTACATCGAAGAACATTTTTGTTAAATTTCAGCCATACAATATAAAGGACAAATACAGAGCTGTGCAACCAGGATGTGAAGAATCCACAGCACTACAAAAAGGGAAAGCCTGGCTCATTTTTTACTTCTGACTTCTCACCTCCGACATGTTTGTTCACCTCATTTGTAATTATCCCGGCTAAAGCCAAGCTAAGCTATTCACGCCTTTAGCTTTCACTCATACTTTCCTAAGCAGCTTTTCCGGGGGGTGGCAGGCTGTTGCAGCTAAGGCCCAATAAATCAGTCACAGTTAGACTAAAGGACAAAGTGACAAGGTATGATGTATTTGGAAACTCTGGTCCTTGTCTCATAAGGCCAACGTTCAAGTTCCCCCACATCAGTAGCTTCTTTGAAAGGCAATAGTACAGGATCCTTCTCTGGAAGAGTACTCAGTGCCTCTTCAGAGACCAACAATTTAAGTGAGCTTAGCGTGGAAAGTATGATGAAAGTGAATCAATAAAATAGCAGAATTTCTAATTTAGGTGTTTTTTATTTAAACTGCAAGGTAAGGGGCTTGCTGTTAAGTCTGCCACGATTTTGACAAAGTAATCTGAGTACAGCAGACTACTTTGGAGAAATGGAAATAATTAAAAAAATAGGAAGAGCGGGATGACTAAAGAACAAAGAAGTGGGGAAAACAGAGGGTGAGCTTGTGGTGAACAAGACTGAACACAGAAAAGAGCAACAAGGAAAAAGGGAACAGCAGAGCCCAACCCATACCATCCAAGGGACGAGTGATGAGATAAGCCATTGCTCATTTTCCCTCTCTGTGTTGGTAGCCTCAGCACCTTCCCGCCACGCAGGTTCCTCAGGCACCAGCAAAGGCAGGCTGGCTGGGGAGTGCAAATTCACATGTGCTGCCTGACCAGAGAGACTCCTGCTGAACAGTATTGCTGGAAGAGTTTTCAAAAGCTTTAACTCTACATCCACCGGGAAAAGCTTTTAAATAGCCTCTTAACAAGAAATCAAGTATAAGAATTTGTGGTACAAAGTTAATATTTTTTCTGAGGCAGTATGGGAAATAATGTTACTAAGCATATTTAGCTTTCCGTTAATCATGCAATTGAGTAAGTAGTATGGAATAACTGTGCAAACCAAGGCTCCTTCCCTTGATATTGCACTATCATGAGCAAAAAATGAAAATAACTATTTCTGTTGTACAGCAAGCACTCTGAAAGATCAACAGGCCTGTCTGCATGCAGCATACTGGAAGTTATTCAGTTGTACTCCTAATACAAGAACCTTTTCCTATTTTTCCCTAGTATTCCCTTAAGTTAATATCGATGCTTTCAAGTAATTACTGTAAAAGGCTGAAGGTACAGAAAGATAAGGATATCAGAAAGAAAAATGAGATAACGCTGGGGAAGCCTTACAGAGGAAGTCCTGTCTCCAGCAGCATTGATGTGCATTCACTGGTTCTAGGACTGCGCCGTGGTGAAAGCACCAGAACAAAGAATGTTTAATAGGTCAGCCCTTCCATCTTCCCATTGACAGACATTGTGTCACATCATCTCTCATTTCTACTCCCTTCTTCCAGCTCCTGTTGTTTACATTGCACTTTGTAAAACTAGACTGCCAATTCTCCGAACAGGGACTTTTTTATAGATCTGTTTGGGTAACATAGCTACAAACACCATGTAACTCAGAGCTGGAGCTCTGCACATAGGTTAGATTTTCACACATGCTGATGAAACAGTTGATATAATGAGGCTCTGAATCTCACCCTAATCACACACCTATCATTATGAAATGTTATCTATAAAGAAGGAAGTTGTAGATATATTATTGCTAGGTGTTGTGAAGACATGTGGTAGGTCCTCAAATACTGTAAAAAAACAGGTTGACAGCAGACTTCTCACATTCTGGAGGCTGGTTGTTGTAAATTATGACCCCTCTGCCCTTCAAAGCCTAATGCACTCTTCTGATCAGATACCCTTGTTTTATTTACCTGAGCTTTCTCATGTGCTTAAAATATTCAGCACTTTTGATACACAAAATTACACCTGCCCCAAAACCAACTTTCTCCTTGTAGATCTCAGTGTGTGAGGAGGGTCAGAAGAGAAGGACAAGAGCTGAACCTAAGAGTTTTTCTGCAACTTCGTGAGTGTGAAGGGACATGGAAATATTTTGGTAAGTTTGAACTGCTTTATATATAGCTTTTCCTGATGTGAAATACACTGGTCTCAATGACAGCAAAGTCTAAAAGCAAGTTGCTGGTAACATGTGACGGAAGAACTTGCATCACATAGATAAAACTTGTGAAAAGTTTACTTGTGAAAAATTTCTTAACTATAGCCTTGCTATAATTCATACCACTGTTTGCAAGGGGGTAATAAGTCTACTTTTATGGGGCATAATCAAGGGTTTAATGCAAGCACAGCACTCCAACCACACTTTCTTCAAGAAATGTAGAAATAGGGCCCAAATGTGCAAGCGCTGCGCTGGGAAGAGAGCAGGCAGGCTTTTTGAGTGTGTACTTCACTCATAATGTTTTTAGTTTCCAAAATGATGTAGAGAAACTAGCATTCAGCTGCAGAATATCAGTGCACTAACAAAAAGAAAATGATTTAATCCCTTTCAGTGAACATCAGCAAACTTTTGCAAAGGCAGAAGTGGAAGGTTATATTCTGACTTCAGTAAGATTTTCCATGTCTTACAAGATGCTGTCACAGACAAGGAAAATTAGTTTAGGTGAAAGGAGACAAAAGCAGAGTTTATATTCGGTCAGGCTATAAATGAGTCAACATTTCACTGTTGTGAAAGAGGTAAATGCCACAAAGAATGTACAGACCACAGAATAGTACACGTAATGTGTGAGACAATCTTCCCCACTATCTAGCACCAGTAAGAGCTGGAGAGCTATATTCAGAGCTGGGAGAATTCAGGAAGACAAAAAAAAAATGCTCTGTGAAGGAGGGTGAAAACAGCCAGCACAATGTGGTCTTACAAAAAGAAGACTGATGACAGTCTTCAAATATGTGAGAGACTTTTGAAAACAGGAAATGAGTAATCTCTTCCCTATGTCCATGAAAGACATGAAAGCAGTTACAAGACCAAAACAAGACAGAAAAGAGGAAAAGATTTCTAACGATGAGAACAGAAAAGGTATGGGAGATACTGCCTGTGAAGTGGCAGAAAACCTCGCCCTAAAAGCGAAAGTGCATTGAGAAGGGGATAGATACAATTGAGCCTGCCCTGAGGTTGTACAACATGCAGCTAGCTTCCTAGGGTCTTTCCTTCCTGATCTCATGTTTCTACACTTTTCAAGCAAGATGAAATGCTGTATTGGATTCTTTTATCCTGTTCCAGAGCTGACATGAGAAGAGACAAGGGAATGATTTCTCCTTTGTCTGTCAGCCAACAGAAATAAATTGAGTGGAGCCTGCCTGGCTCGGTTTCCTCCATAGCACACGTGTTTTAGGACTGACATTCATGACCACAGGAGCACACATTGTCTTCCCTTCTGTTTGGCTGCCTGTGTACTGGAGATAGAGCTTCTCATAGAAAAGATTTTATCAACATCAGTTTATGTTTCCTTCTTCTATGACACCTGTGAGAAAGTTGCATTCAAACTCATCAGAACATAAACTGTAAACGTTGTGGCTTTTATATTAGATTACTGAATATTTCAGACAGTAAGAAACTAGTGAGCTTGCTGTAATTCATTTCATGATCTTTGACTGCAAGATGGTTACTGTGAAATGTGACTTACATAAGTAAGGTGACATAAAAACATTTTCCTATAAGCTGTCTTCACACAAGATAAATTGTCAAAAGGATAAATTTGGGTCAAGGTCAGAAATGATCTGCAAACAATATATTATCCTAAGAAACATGTGATATCCATGCACTTATCTCCTACAGGCTAGAACATAACCTGTCACTTATCTCAGTAGCTGCCCACTGTTGATTGCAGAAGCAGATTTTTTTTTCTGGTAGGGCTTCCACAGCTGAGCAGACTTAAATAGTTCTGCTTTATGTTTTTAACCAGCCTCATCATTTTAGTATTGGAATGCTCTACATCCTGCAAGAACATGCCTCGCATAATTCTTGCAGACAACTCATAACTTTAAAGACACAAATTTCCTCCAAGACTGAGACAAAAAAAAAGTACCAAGTATTTCTGCTAGCATTAGCACTTTGTGACTGCACTAGTGAAGAGCTGGCAGTCACATTCTCTCAGTCACCAAAATGTTCCTTTGTCCAAAGCCTCTCTCACATCAGCCACCAGAGCCCATAGCCCGCCGCCTACATTGGTTTCAAGAGTGTTTGGGTGTGCAGGAAGCTGCAAGAGGCTGCATGAACCATTCTGACAGCAGCCGCCTGCAGGTGCTGCTCAGATCTGAGCAGCAACAGGCGGTAGGCACAAAAGAAAAACAGAGGTGTCTGTATAACTCTTTCCATAAGTGCATGTGTGTCAGAAAAGATGGCACTTTCACTAAACATTGAGCCTCGTGTGCCCATGTTTTACAAATGATCTGTTCACATACACCAACATCAGCACTCTTGGGAAAGAGTTGAGCAACCCTTGTGGTCAAGTCTGTTGTTGATATGCAGTAACACCCACCTCATGACAGGGAGGAGCTGTCTGGTACAGGCTTAGTTTGACACCATCAGATGGTAGCTGTCTTCCACTGATTTCTTCTTCTACAGCTACATGAAAAGGATAAATAGCCCTTGTCTGAAAGAACACCTGTTTACACAAAATTACACAGGAAGTTGTGGTGAAGCCAATGATATTTGATAGATCATGTCCTACCCTGTTAGTTTCATTACAACACTGCTTCTCCTCACTGATTACCTGTCCACTATATGATGACTGTGATGGCTTCCACTGAGTGGTACTTAACAGCCTAACAATTCTGTTATTCACCCAGTTCTGCTACCCAATAAATACACTTCTGCTTTATATGCTTGTTGCATTGCATATTTATCAATCAAAATAAATTAATAGAGGAAAGCTGAAATTAAGCATACATTGATTTTTTAACAACTCCACCGCTCTTTCAAGAAATTGAGCTAGGTACAGGCAAATGTAGCACACCAGATGACATTAGACACTGTGTGTTTCAAACAACATGGTTATTCACAACATCTCATAAATCCTCACTGTAATTGTATCAACCTCCTCTTAATTATCAATCTTTTTGATAGTTCAGGTTTGCAGCTTTTACATGCTCAAGCTGGCTAATGCTGTACATTTCTTCAGTGAGCTAGTGGATGGCAACCTTGCCCATGGCAGGCAGTTGGAACTGGATGATCTTTAAGGGCCCTTCCAACTCAAGCCATTCTATGATTCTATGATTTACAGGGATCAATACCATCTGGATTTCATAAGCACAGTTAGACAAAAATGGTACTGGCTTTTCATTATTAATCTAGTTTTGATATTTCTGACAATACTGATTTCACAGTATCTCACCTTCATTCATCTTTTTGGCAACACTTAGAAAATGACTGAGATACAGGCATCTCTCTGCAGTATGTTTAATGACTGTCTTCCAGGTGGCACTACACTGGCACATACATCTTCTGGAGTTGTGTCACTGGTTTATGTCTTCAGTAAACGATCAGAAGGGTGCCTACTAATGTTTCTTGGTCCCTATTGTTCACATCTGCATTTAAGAGCACTTGTACTGTAATTTTAAAAAAGAAGAATTCTTAATGTCAGTTAAATAACATCAGTAGTGGCAGATGAACGAGCAAAACTGGCATTGTGGTTACTTGTTGCTCACCAGTTTGGAAAAGCAAATTATGGAAAGTTTATTACATAAAAGAATATGATAATCTGAATCAAATATTTCTATCTCAGATGGTACTAGTGATTCAATTGCCTCCAGGACCTGAGAAGGTTCCCTGCACTTATACCCCCACAAGAAGTAGAATGGGATGGCTTGGGTAGGAAGGGACCTTAAAGATCATCTAGTTCAAGTAAATTTTGTTGATTTTTGTATCTTCCCCTTTAACAATCATTTGACAATCATTTAACAATAAGCATTTCTTAAAAGCCACAGGCCAAACAGAACAAAGCTACATTTATGCACAGATGGCACAAGCTGCCCAGAGAAGCTGTGGTGCCTCATCCCTGGAGGTGCTCAAGGCCAGGTTGGATGGGGCCCTGGGCAGCCTGAGCTGCTGGGGGGCAGCCCTGCCCATGGCAGGGGTTGGGGCTGAGTGGGCTTTGAGCTCCCTTCCAACTCAAGCCACTTCATGACTGTAGGATGGTTTCTTCCATGGCATTGGAAGCTTAGGCTTATTAGGTATGCTCTGAGTATATGTAGCATCCCATAGCAGAAGATGCATCAAGAGCAACTAGGAACACTTTTATCCACAGGTCTGGCTGGAAGCACTGTCATCTGCTTAAGCAACAAATAATTTAATGCTTAAAGCACCTAAGATGGAGAGGACATAGAACTTTTCTTACCGGAGTTTCAAATCCTCATCATTAAATACAATGATGTGACTGCCTGTGATTGTGACACAGACCACAGCATCTGTGGCTGTGAGGGCAAGTGCAAGTAAAATCCCACTTCTACCCTCCCATGCACTGCAGTGGGGTGATCTTATGTAAAACATAAAATGGAGAAAGAGAAGATGAGCTCTTTAGTCATGGAACTTGAACTTTTGCCTGCAACAGGAGTGAGCTGGGTCCAAGCTCCTCTTACATGAGACTCACTGTCACATCCAAGTGCCCAAGGACTGGGACAGGCTTGACATCCTGGCTTGTATCAGAAACGGTGCAGCCAGCACGACCAGAGATGTTATTGTCCCTCTGCACTCGGCTCTGGTGAGGCTGCACCTCGAGTGCTGTGTTCATTTTTGGGCCCCTCACTGCAAGAAAGACATTGAGGCCCTGGAGTGTGTCCAGAGAAGGGCAGTGAAGCTGTGTGGGGTCTGGAGCACAGGTCTGATGGGGAGTGGCTGAGGGAGCTGGGATTTTTCGGTCTGGAGAAGAGGAGGCTCAGGGGAGACCTTATTGCTCTCTTTAACTACCTGAAGGGAGGTTGTAGTGAGCTGGGGATCAGCCTCTTCTCTCATGTAACTAGTGATAGGACGAGGGGGAATGGCCTCAAGTTGTGCCAGGGGAGGTTCAGGTTGGATGTTAGGAACCATTTCTTCTCTGAATGAGCGGTGAGGCAGTGGCACAGGCTGCCCAGGGAGGTGGTGGAGTCACTGTCCCTGGAGATGTTCAAGAGCCGTGTGGATGTGGCACTGATGGACGTGGTCAGTGGGCATGGTGGGGGTGGGCTGACAGCTGGACTAGGTGATCCTAATGGTCTTTTCCAACATTAATGATTATGTGAAACAACAGCCCTGCTGAACAAGGGATTGGTTTCCCTCTCTGTGACACAATGAATCTTGAGGTTCCCTGAATTTCATAAAGCAGTAGCAGACACCCTGTCTCAAGAGCCCCTTTTCGCGTGAGCTACGAGAACGGCCCTCAGCGACGTGCGTAGCCCCACAGCCCCACCCACACCCGCCGCCATTTTTACAGCCGCGGCACGCCGCATGCGCAGTCGCTAGATGCTTCCGGTAGGGGTGAGCGAGGCGCGGGGCGATGGCTGGGACAGCGGGTGCCGTGCTGCGGCTGGTGGCCGTGCTGCTCTGCCTCCTGGTCGCGGTGTCCCCGCGCTGTGCAGGTGAGTACGGTGCAGCGCGGCGGCGGGGGGCTGGAGCCGTGCCCGGGGCGAGGCGGGGGCGGCGCGGCCGTGGAGCCCCTCGCTCCGGGACTGTCCGGTTGCCGTCGCCGGGCTTTTCGGGGGGCGTCTGGGAGAGAGGTTGTCTGCCCGCGTCATGTCTGCGTGCTGCGAGTAGGTCGTGTGGCTGCGGTTGGGTGTGGGAAACGGGCTTATGGTGTCCCGTTAACTTGTTGCGAAAGCACTTCGGAGCTTGAAGTGCGAGTAGGGAACCGAGGGGAACAACGCTGCTGGATTTCAGGGTGTGATCTCATGGGCTGTAAGGTGGCAGAAGACCGCAGGCTGCTTTCTGGGGTCTGCGCTGTGCCTGTGTGGTAGAGCTGGGGCAGAAAAGCAGCTCTGGGACCTTTTCTCTTTCCCTTTCCACCCTTTTGATTTGTGCATGCATTCCGAGTTCCAACCCAGAGCTGTCAGCCCTGTGCTACCTGCAGCTGCTTCAGTTAACTCGCACAGATTGCAGAAAATAATTGACATGCCGTGCGCTGCTTCTGTGTGTAGAAGTGGTTGCTCAGTTGCAGTGGCCTGTCACCTTCTGCCCTGTCAAAACCAGCAGTTCCTCTTCTGTGCCCATCCAGAAGCCCTGGCAGTAACCCTGCTGCCTTAGAGCACCTTTCTCCACGTGGAGTCAGCTGCAGGTGGGCTGTCTTTGCTGTGTGTGGTTGTGGCTTTCTTTCTGTGTTCCGTATCCACATGTAACAGACCTGGTGCTGAAAGTCTGAAATAGAGTTTCTATGCTGGTAACCCACACATGATAAGCAGTAAGCTGTTGCTGGGCTCCTTATGGCTGCTAGCAGGCAGCATTGCAGCAGTCATGGAGTCAGACATGTAATTGTATACTTTTGCGCTGTACTTCCCTTTGTAATTCAGATAGGAGACAAAAAAAAGAAATAATTTGCGTTAGAGTGTTTCCGTTTTGAGAGGAATTATGTATTATCTCAACTTTTGGTCTGACCATTTGTTTAAGAACAATGTTTAAAGGTTCACAGCAAGTTTATAAGATAGATGCTTTTTCTAAGGCAGCAAAACCTAAATTATACATACATATTATATTAAATTATACATACACATATATATATACATATATATATATACTATGTATATATATATACATAGTTGATGTGATGAATCCCTCCATGGGCATATCTGTAAGTCGCAGCAGTGCGTTGTGAGTCTTATCATCTTCAACAAACTCTGTTTCTTCATCTGTGTCACCGCCAGCTAGAAGGTATTATTTCTTATATTCAGACAGACGATTTGTAGCAAACACTGGGGAACTGAAATATGTGGAAAACTGATGAGTGGATTTTCAGCGTCTAAAGGGAGTCTGTAAGAAAGAAAGGGACAGACTCTTTAGCGGGGTCTGTTGTGATAGGACAAGGGGAAATGATTTCAAACTAAAAGAAGGGAGACTTAGATCGGATATAAGGAAGACATTTTTTACAGTAAGAGTGGTGAGGCAGTGGAGCAGGTTGCCCAGAGAGGTGGTGGATGCCCCATCCCTGGAGACACTCAAGGTCAGGCTGGAAGGGGCTCTGAGCCCCTGATGGAGCTGTAGGTGTCCCTGCTCACTGCATGGGGTTGAGCCAGATGGCTTGTAAGGGTCCCTTCCAATGCAAACAATTCTGTGATTCTGTGATGACTTTTAAAGGGTGTTTTTTGGTTGATTTGTTCTCCTTGAGATAGGAATTTAAGTTAAACTGATTTGTACCAAGCTGGGGGTCAGCCTCTTCTCTCTTGTAACTAGTGACAGGATGAGGGGGAATGGCTTCAAGTTGCGCCAGGGGAGATTTAGGCTGGATGTTAGGAAATACTACTTTTCTGAAAGAGTGGTCAGACGCTGGAACGGGCTGCCCAGGGAGGTGGTGGAGTCACCGTCCCTGGAGATGTTCAAGAAACGTTTAGATATAGCGTTGGGAGACATGGTTTAGTGGTGGTGGTGGTGGTAGGTGGATGGTTGGACTAGGTGATCTTGTAGGTCTTTTCCAACCTAGCTAATTCTATGATTCTATGATAGTGAAGGAGCTGGAGGTATGGGGAGAGATGCATTCTTTTTGTCTTTGGCATTGAATCAACCAAAGGAAGCAGAGCCTTTGGAATAAATATTACTTTGCATGTGGGGTTTCTAGCTAAATTATGAAGCTTCTCTGAGAATTAAGTATTGCTGGGTTTACTTCTTGACTCCATGGTTGTTGTTTATTGGGATTTAGGAGATTGATTTAAGGAAACAAACACAAAACTCTGGAAGTAGGGATTATTGTGTGAAAGGATGGGCGTGGATCACCTGTGCACATCTGTGTTATTGAGAACAATGTTAAGTTGACTTGAAATACTGGAGAAAACCCAAAAAGTGCTGGGCTATTTCAGTGCTAATTAGAATGAGAAGGTTGGGTCATGTTTTCTGTAAGGCTGGACTTCATTTTTAGATCTCAGCTACAGCACTGTGATTGGTGAATTACATTCTTCCAAGAGAGTTTGTTTGGAGAGAATGCAGAAGAGAAGAATGACCATTATTCAGAAAACTAGCAAGTTTGACTTACGAGGGAAAATGAAAACAGGAGATGGAGTGAGCAGTTGAAAACGGGATAATTGAGACTTGGAACCTTCAATAAATAGTTATTTAAGCTTGTGTAAGAAATTTGATTTCCTCATGAAGGTGTTAGACTGAGTTGCCAGGGTTGTCTCTGAGGATCAGGAGAGCTTTATAAAGCAATAATGGTTTTTCGAACCAGGGCACGGAGAAAGGTGCCTAATCACATTCAGGGTATGTCTACAGTGAGTGCTATGGGGTTCTAGGTGTTTTGTTTCTCTATTTATGTTTTGCATCAGTTGAAGCCAGAAGGCCATCTGGTTCAATGTTGGTCTACAGCAGCGGCTGGCAGTGGAACAGGAAAGAAAAGAGCAGCAAATACATAGTGATACCTGCAGCTTAGTGGGACAGCAGCTTGTAGCACTGAGGTTGTGTATTTGACTCATTTCACAAATCAGGCATGAGTTGAGCATGTGCGGTCCTAAGGGAGGAAGTCCCACAGACAAAGTGCTCGATGAAGCAGCAGTTTCATTTGTTTGTTTGTGCAGAGCTGCTTGTTTTGATGCTTCTTGGCCACTGAAAGCAGCTCTTAGTGCTTGGTTGCAACAATTTTTGAGGATTAATTACAAAAGAAACAGTGTCAAGCTGGGGTCAACATTGTTCCAGCTTGCATGAGGAACTTCACAGAGAAAAGAGGCAATCAAACCTGAGGCTCATGACAATCTGCCTTCAGGCCTGTTACTAAAGCTCTTCGTTCCAAATTCACTATCCAACAATCAGAAAGGCTTGTGACAGAGTTTGGAGTGATTTGCTTCTCTTCTGGATTTGGAGAACTTACACCAGAATGGCTCCTGCCATTGGCTGTGAACTTACTTGTTCAGATAGGCCTCAAAACACAACAATTCCTGTGAGGAAGTATTGCTTGGCACTTTTTGTGATAGTCTTCAGTCCATTTGCCAAAACACTACATGCTATCCCCATGCCACATCATACCAGCCTTCACTGCCTGTGTTATGGTTGGAAAAGCTTTTGAACTCTTTCTCTTACAATAAAACAAATGGGGGCAAGGAGGGAGGAAGCTGTGTAGGTAAGCTAATGTCCTCATCCCAGTGAGCTTCCTCACCCATCCTGCTGCTTTTGGAGGAGATTATTTTGATACTTATTTTGTCCAACTGACAGTGGAAGAAGATGGTGAGCTTCTGCAAAACTATTGAACATATTTGGTGCTCTTATATTCTGCTTTTAGATAGGGTAAAAGCATTTCCTGTGGTATAGGGGCTACAAGAGAGTAGGAGACTGACACTTTAGCAGGGCCTGCTAAACAAGGGGAAAATGGTTTCAGACTAAAAGAGGGGAGATCTAGATCAAATATAAAGAAGAAGTTTTTTACCTTTAGGGTGGTGAGGCACTGGAACAGGCTGCCCAGAGAGGTGCTGAATGCCCCGTCCCTGGAGACCCTCAAGGTCAGGCTGGATGGGGCTCTGAGCACCTGATGGAGCTGTAGGTGTCCCTGTTCGTTGCAGGTGGTTGGACCAGATGGCCTTTAAAAGGCTCCTTCCAGCTCAAACAATTCTGTGATTCTATACTGCTTAGATTTATATGAAAGCAATGTGCAGGCGTGACCCCTATTGAAAAAGCAAGTTGACAGCAAATGTTCTCTTCTTTCCTCTACTGTGTTCCCTAAAAACCCCTAGAAAACCCTTCTGAAACATTCATTTTAATGATTGAACTGAAATCTATATTTCACAAAGCTTCCTGATTTTAATTTGAGCACTTTAATTTATATCTAAATTGCCTCCTGTTGGCAGTCTCCCTGTCAGAAGTTAGTTCTCCTCTCGTGGACTGCTCTTTCCCTTCACGTTTTGATCATGCTTATAGCTGTCCTCAGACTTAACTCTTGCCCTCCATATGTCATTTTCTGTGCTGTTCCTTGGGCAAAAGAAAACATAGGATGACTTTAAGTGAGGTAGAAGCCCTGCTGTGTGAGGAAACCTCACTGAATGGGATTTACGTTCAAGGCGATGCATTGACTTTGTGGCAGTAGTGTGTGGCACAAAGTCTGACACGCTGTCTGTTCCACAGCTGTGAAATGAGAGCATTAGGTCAATCCCGAGCAGTTTGCAGCTGAGATCCAGATGTTGGATCCAACCAATAAAATGTGGCATAAATGCATTCAGATTGCTTATAATCGCCCATGGCAGTTAACTACGGGTGCTGAATGTTACAACAGTATGCGCTTTTAAAGGGGAGGTAGGGGGATATTTATTTCACAATCGCTCTTATTAACACAAGTAGTTTCTCCTTCAATTATGTCAAAATTAGTTATCCCAATCCTTATATAGCTTGATATTACTTTTTCTATAGGAGAGACTAATCTGAAGAGTCCTCAGGATATTCAGGTTTATGCTGTAAATACAAATTTCACTCTGAGGTGGAACTACACTGGGGATGGTACCAATGTGACATTTTCAGCTCAATACCGGTGGTAAGTAGTAGCTTCATTCTGAGCCAGAGATATCAGACCCTTATTTGTGTAGAAGAGCAAATTGGTTTGCTGATTGATTTATTCTTCTCGGTGCTGCCACGTAAAGCTTCTAGGAAGATATTTCTTGATGTAGAATCCTGGAGTTGTCTTTCATATTTCTGGTTTATGTGTAAAGTTAGATTGTTACTGATAGGGATGTGTTATAAATACAGAGCACACTTAGTAGTAATTCTCGATACTGGGCAATAAAGTGGTACACTTGGAAATGGAGTTTTTAAATTTATTGATTCTTCTTTGTTTTCTGGGCTTGTTTGCTTTTTTGAGCTAGGCTGTGTCAACACACACAAACTAAATTTGTGAGAGGATATAATTCTGGAGTGTGACAGTTCTTTGTTGCTGTTCTCAGACACTGTGTTCACACATTGAATAAACCAAGTGTTTAACTACCAGTCTACAAAGACTGATACCCTTGGGTAAAAAGGTTAAATTAATGAAGTGATAGATTAAAGTAATGAATTAAATGGTGATATCAACTCGAGGCTGAGGAAGTAGGTATCACTAGCACCAGTGTAGTTGATGTTAAATGCTAGGCAAACTAACACTTCCTAGCATTTAGAAGAAAGTGAAGAAAACTAAGGATTTAGATTGCTTTGGTTTTTATTTTCTGGTTATTCTCTTTTCGCAGCTTTGATGATCTTCAGACAAATAAACCAGAATGGAGGGAATTATCTGGTTGTCAAAATGTCAGTCACACGGAATGTGACTTTTCTTCAGCACTGACTGCATACTATGATATGCATCAGTTGCGCGTAAGGGCTGAAAGAAGGGAAGACAAGTCTCCGTGGTCTGATGTTTTTGAAATGATTCCATATGAAATAGGTATGAGCTCCTTACATGCTGCAACATTTCTAGTTAGATGTCCTTCTGCACTTTATTGTGGCTTTTATGTGGTTTCTATTGCTTACAACAGCATGAACTAGTGACTTTCTCAGCCTTAAAGATTTCTGGAAAGGGAAAAATACTGATGGTGATGCTGTTCTTCTGACCGATCTTGCTGTCACTCTGTCTTTCTAGATTCCATAAAGCCTCCCTGAAATGGACTTTCCTGGAGGTCTTCTGCTGACCTTTTGACTTTTCTTTATAGAATAGTGAGGGAAGGCTTCTGTGCAATACTACTGGATTGATTTGTTTGAGCTGTTGCTTGCCTTGCTTATTTTAAAATACTGTCCTGCTTTTTCATTCCTTTCTGGAAAACGTTCATTAGTAATACTGCATTTGAATTTCATTGTTTTCAGAACCAGGCAACATTGTCGTATTTTTTTTAGATTAGATTTCTGTGAGTTACTGCCTGAGAATTAAAACTAAGATCCTCTGGGCAATTCTTGTAGTTTTGTTACAGCCTCGAAAGAGTTGAAAGTAAGATACTAAATCACAGTAGCTGCATATTATTAATGTAACTTAAATTTTGGCTTGTTTTCCTTTAAACGTTCATCACGCTCGACTTTTTCATATTTGCAGCTGAGATTGGTCCTCCTGAAATAGCGCTGCAGTCCATAAATGGAGCCATTAAAATTAAGGTTTCTCCTCCAGAAGCAAATCAGGACCGAAAAATGTGGCTAAATCCTCTGCGTTTTAAATATAATGTAGTTATCTGGGAAAATTCATCAAATGTAGGGGAGGTATGATTACATTCTGATTTTTTTTTTTTGACCTTAACTGCTGGAGCTTTACTGTAGTTGCTTAATGCTCTAAATTTGAATTGTTTAATTATGTAGCTTGTTTGTTTATGCAAGTGTATAACTGTTGCTATGTGGCTGAAAAGTTGTTTTTTTAATTTGCTGTTTGTTTGTTTTTCTAGAGGACTGTGTTAGATATCTTATGAGAAGTGGTGTATTTCTCTTAAATCCCAGAGCCAGTTTTTAGTGCATGAGAAGTGAAGTGAAACCATCTCACATGAGCTGGAGCAGGAGCCACTGTCATCCAGCAGGAACAGGGAAAGGGAAGAAAGTTCAAGGCAATGGGAAGACATATTTACTGCAGGATACAGACAAGGGAGGGGAAAGGGCGAGATAAGAGGCTAAACTGATCTTCCAGAGACCTTATAACTGCAGTACTAGCTGTGTGTCTGACAAGTCGGGTCGGCCAAGTAGGGAGAGGAGGAAATGTTTGTTCAATGAATTGAGGAATTCAGGTGCACTGTTTATATTCAGAATATGTCTGACTGTGCAGTAAGTTATGTTTCCACACAGAGCTGTGCTGTGATCCTAAAGCTGAAGTTTCAAAATGAAATGTAGTTTCATGTTTAAAGGAGCAAAGTTAGAAACTTCCTATCGGCGGTGATTCAGCTACGCTCATTCTCCTTTGTTCCCTGCTTTAGCACTGCTAGGGAAAGCTGGGGAGGGGCTTTTTGTAAGGGCAGGTAGCGAAAGGACAATGGGAAATGGTTTTAAACTGGAATAAACTGGAAGAGGGTAGATTTAGACTAGATATGAGGAAGAAATTCTTTACTGTGAGGGTGGTGAGACACTGGAACAGGCTGCCCGGAGAGGTTGTGGATGCCCCCTCCCTGGAAGCATTCAAGGCCAGGCTGGATGGGGCTTTGAGCAACCTGGTCTAGAGGGAGGTATCCCTGCCTACAGCAGGGGGTTGGAACTAGGTGATCTTAAACATCCCTTCCAACTCAAACCATTCTATGATTCTGTGATATTATGTAAACAGGGGGAAAAAAGATACTTAAAAAGACAACAACAACAACAAAACAGCTCATCTGGAAGAGCAGTTATCTTCACATGCTCTTCACAATTCTCTCTTACAGGTCAGAAATCAAAATATTTTACCTATTGATGTAATAGATGGTCTTGCGCCAGAGACCACCTATTGTTTGAAAGTTCAAGCAACTGTTCCTCTGGACTACCAAGAAGGCCTATTCAGTCCAATTCATTGCATAAAAACCACCCGTAAAGGTAAAGCATTAAATCATCTTACTTTAATTACTCAAATTTAAACTGCTGGAAAGTAGATTAGTACTTCCATGCATTTCTGTTGCTTTTAGAACTAGTTCCTACTTACTTTGGTTGAGCAGCAATCATCACGGTTATTTAGAATTTTCTATTTTAAATCAATACAAAATGTTGCCTGTTGGTATTAGAGGTTTTTATAGTACACAGAGGTTTTCACTTGGAGGCAAATTCTGTCCGTTATTTGGATTGTAAAAACTACTTTCTCTGTATTGGAAAACTAGGTATTTTTTGGATTTGTGACTTTGAATCAAGAGGAAAGGGAAGTGTGTGTTGACAAAATAAAATACTTTTGTCTGTTTGGCAGTAAATTAAAGCATATAAAGTCGAGCCAGGCTTACAAAAATGTCTTTTATGCGAGCCTTTTGGACTTTATTCTTGCAGATCCTGGAGAAGTGCTTTGTGCAGCTTGTTTTGCAAGTCTACTTTTACATTTTTTTTGTGTGCTGTTCAAGTGTCTTTAAGTATTCCTAAATGATTATTTCAGGAAAAATTACAGTGTGGGAATGTAGAAGGTTAAACACTAGATTGAGTGGATGGTACCTCAAAACTACGTTGTGTTTATTTGTGTATATTTTACATAGTTTTCTAGCCAAGTCATTGCTGGACCAGTTTACTTCTATGATTTTCCATGCATCTGTCCTTAATTTTAACTGTAGTGAATTTAACTAAAGCTTTTATTGCTGAAGGCTTGCATTCTGTTGTATATACAGCATATCAATTTGCCCTCTTTATAATTAAAACACAATTTTGATTTTTTTTCGCTATTCTGTAAAGTTCCTGAATGTGTGCCATGACCATTTGTGTGAGAAATTGTTGTGTGTAACATAAATCTTATTACTACCCAGTAACTTCTGCTTTTTATTTTGAGCAGTAAATGACCTTCTTTGCCCAACAAATGTGAGAGTTTTTGCTTTGAACATGAAGTTTTATCTGCTTTGGAATAATCACTATAAAGAACATGTGAACTATACCGTACAGTATCTCATGTGAGTTAAGCAATTTCCTTATCTCTGTATAAACCTGTAGAGTAGTTCTAAATGTCATACACTGTCTTTTACAAATGCTTGCTAGAAGTTAAATACTTCGTAAACATAGTTTAACATATTCTGTGAAACATTGGGTACATTCAGTGGCTTTTAAAAAGATTGCATGTAACATATTGTAGAACTTCTGAATGCTAGACTTGTCTTAGGAGTGCTGAATACTTGATGAAATTGACTTCTCTATATATTCTAAGTAGCATTTTTTACAAGATACGAAGTTTGCATTCCCTTGTATCTTTTTAAATATGAAGGAACTAGATGACTAGAAGTCATGAGCAAAATGCTGTTATTCAAGGTTTCAATTGTCAACATATTTGATTACTTCTGGTCAGATCTCCAACATTTGAAAAAAAGATGTCACGTCTATATGCTTGCATTTTAATGTCTAGTCGTATGTAGAACAAATACCGTAACCGGCATCAAAATGGTGGGAGAGAGCTCATAAAGAGCAGCATTATTTTGGAATTCCTTTGAAGTGACATAACGAGTTCTATGAAGTTATTTTTGAAAAATCTGAATTTGAATTGTAAAAACATTAAGAGCAGATATGTAATTTTTCTAGTGAGGATTGAGTAAGGCACTCGTTTGTACTTCCAGATTTAATTGACTTCATTGTTCCAGTTATAAATAGAAAAATAGTTTTCTTGATTTTTTTTTAAGATAAAGTCTTAAAATTTTCTTATTTAGAATACTACATAGCACATGTGAATGTTTTTGTTTGTTTGTTAAAATTTGTCAGCCCAACATCATAAAAAACATTAAAATATCTCTTGCAGTGGGTTCCTAAAGAGCCTGTATGATGATTACTCCTCAAAGTGGCAAAATGTACGTGGATGTGAAGGCATCACTAACATGAAATGCAATTTGTCATCTGTCATCAACCCTACTTCAGCATTTCATTATTTCCGTGTGCAGGCCATGAATGAATACAATAAATCATGTTTCTCTAAAGACGTAAAAGTAGATCCTCTGGTAACAAGTAAGGAGATATTCTTTCTTAAATTTTTTTTCATTTCTCAGCCAACTTTTTTTTTTTTGTTTAATGCTTTGTGGGTTGCTCTGAATGTAATGCCTCCTATTTAATTCCATGGAAACTACCACAGATTAAAAAGACAAGAGTAACGCTATCTGATAGAGCAAATTCTCAGCTACAAAACAATATTTTTCAACATAGTCACCACTGTTAGCTATATGTTTCTATTAGTGATGAACAAGAGCCTGCATGCTGTGTTTGTAAACATCTGCAGCAGTGGAGGTGGCTAATGTGACCCACTGTTTCACAGCTGCTATGATGGTATCGTTGCTAGGAAAATGTTGCCCATGCGGTCCATCCTTCAGTGGCCTGAAGAGATAAAGTTGCCCAGGGCTTTATCCAGCCTCACCTTGAAAGTCTCCAGGGATTGGGCATCGACCACATCTCTGGGCAACCTGTTCCAGTGCCTCACCTCCCTCACTGTAAAAGATCTTTTCCTTATATCCAACCTAAATCTACTCTCTTTGAGCTTGAAGCCATTTTCCCTTGTCCCATCACCACAGGCCCTGCTAAAGAGTCTGTCCCCTTCTTTCCTGTAGCTCCCCTATAGATAGTGATGATGGATGAGCTGATTGAGACACGCTTCACTTTGTAGTGTGACAGCTGTGTATGGCCATCCAGAACGTGGCTTGTCTTTATGTTGCCGCTGCTGAAACGCACCACCAACCGCCTCACTGTGCTCACATCCACTCTTTGGTTTCCAAAAGCATTTAGCAAATGTCAGTGAATGTCAGTGGGTGCCTTTTTTTTCCACATGGAGGAATTTGGTGACACACCTTTGCTTCATACGCCCTTCCGTGTCAGACACCATTGTGTCAGGCTGCCCCTCTGCTGCCGTCTGTCACACAGCAACAAAATGTAATGGGATATGGGTGGGAAGGTTCGGCCTCTACTGTCAAACCACCAACATCCGCCTCTGATGTCTTGGGCCAACATAATAAAATAGGAAGCATTACTTTCGGAGCTGCACTTGTATATACAGATACATGCAGATACATACAGGTAAAGCTACTAGTCAACTCAGGATTTTAAATAAGCATTTTTAAAAATTTTCATAGATTTAAATGGCAGTATTTTATTCAGTATTGTTATTCCTACTCTGTCTTATTTTTAATCATTCTATTTTTTTTTTTAATGTTTGAAGATGAAATTGGCCCTCCTGATGTAAAGGTGGACATCAGTGATGTTTTGCTCCATATCCAGATTTCTTCTCCAGGAGGAGCTGAGAGTGAAAACATGAGGGACTTTTACGATTTATCTTACCAGATTCTGTATTGGAAGAATTCATCAGATAATGAGGTATGAAGTAATCAAGTACTTAAAACAGTATATGAAATTTGCTATGACATAAATACTACATTGAAGTTCTCCTGAAGAAACTTATTTTCAGAAGAGCCACATACATGGTGCGTCAGTCATGCTGCCAGTTTGTTTGCCTGTTTTTTTGAAATATTATTTTAAAAAGTCTAGCATCACAACTTGAGGACGTATTGATCTTTTTTCATTCAGATAGCCCTGTAATGATTTTGTAGAACTGCACTCTGAGTTTCGTAAAGCTGCCAAATGGCTTGCTTTTGAATAGAGGTTTCTTTCTTACAGTCTCTCTGTAAGACTGTTTTCCTAATGGAGATTCCTGCCCCTCAAATACTTATTTCTGTATTTGCAGTTTTATACCTACATGTACTGTAAAAATAATGAAGTCTTTAATGTTTCCAGTTCATGTTTTAATAACATCTCTCCATAGTCTTTAAATGCTTCCTAGAGCAAAATACTTTTATCATAATCAGCAAATGTGTATATGTAAACTTGTGGAAGAAGGAAAATGGCTACTGGAAGGAGTTTCATTTTGCATGGAGTACATCAGTTTTGAATTATAAAACTTTGGTATGGTGAAGATGGTATGTTCTTGACAATGAATGTTTTCTGCATGTGCTTGCTTTAGAGTTATGTGGTTCTTCTGTTTTATTCAATCCAAGTGCAGAATGGTGTCCAGTTACTTACAGAATTACTTCTTCAGCAGAGGCTGAAACTCTTGGTTGGTTGAGTGATACTTGTAATGTTTATGTGCACCTTACTTTTCTTTTTCAGCAGGAAGTGAAAATGAAAGAAACAAAACAGACAATAGCGACAATCTCTGATCTAACTCCCTCGACTTTGTACTGCGTGAAAGTACAAGCACTCTCAAAAGCTTACAATAAAAGCAGTGATTTCAGCAAAGAGGAATGCATCGGAACACCTGGAGGTAGGATGAACCTGGGACTTGTTACACCTGTGGAATCGAAACTGTTAACACTTCATAGGCCTTTGCAGTCCTCACTAGTTAGGAAGTATTTACAGCATGACATAACAGCCTTACCAAGTCAGTACCCATGTGGGCAGAGGTCATATCAGCAGTCTGTCACTGCTGCTGTGTTCTGTCATGTTGCTGTACTGATACAGCTTCTGTTCTGACCTGAATAGAACTGCATTGTGGTTATTCCACAATACACCAGAGTTTAGAAATTGTCTCAGAATAGTCACTGTAATGATTATGAATTAAACTTAGTTCCAACTTGTTGGTAGCACACTTCAATTTCCATTACTTCCTAAATATAGTTAGGAGGGTGCAGGGAATCGCTAGGTACTACGTTTTCAAGAATATTTTATTCTTAAGTTCCCTTAATTATATTGTGAATTAACTAAATTTTAAAAAACCTCCTATTTCTAAAGTGTGAGGGGACACCTTAGGGGAGAAATTATAGATGAAGACACTTGGACTCATTACGGACACATTTGCGCTTTCTGTGCAAAATGAGAATTGGTTTGAGGATGGATTATAATCAGTGTCAGGGCGTGTTAACCTGTTGAATTTAATTTGGCTGGTTATCTTAGAGCAAGAGCTTTTAATGCTAGAAAAAGTTAAAAAATTACCCAAACTGACTTAAGGCTAAGAAAATTTAATAATCGTACTATTACTTCCTCACATAATAAGCTTCTGTGACTTATTGATATATGTAGCCCTCACTTCTTGTCTTTATAAAGCCTAGAAATAGTTATGTTACCTTTTTTTAGTTTCATAAGAGAAATTCTTTAACTATTTTCCTGGTTAAAGATTAGGTTTCCCCATATCACCCTGTTATACTTAACCTATTCAAGACCAAGCAGTACATGCCAGCCTCCATATTGAGATAGAAAGTCACACAGATGGCGCCCTGTACTTCCCAAACATTTTATATCGCAGTGTGGAATGCTTTTGTTCTTTGATCATCTGTACTAACTGGAAATAGAGATTAAAAAGGCCTGATTGTCTCTTCTAGGTTATTTGTAAAGCATCTCCTGTTATTTTAGTGTGTTCAATCTCCCTTCGGTTGGTTTGTTTGATAGAGCCAGAGAGTATGTTGCAAAGTAGAATAGAGGAGGTAAAAAGGAAGCTTGAAAAACTCTTGATCATTGAACACCTTATGACTATTCAGTTGAAGGGTTTCTTTGATGACAATATTTTGCTGTCAAAAGCTGGGTTCAGCTTTTGATTTAAGTCTTAGAACTGAGCCTTGCCTGTTAGAAGCCTTTCTATGGTTCTTGAGTTGAAACAGGAATACAGGATCGTCTTTGAGCACTGAAGTGAAATTCATCTCATCTTTCTATACTTGAAGAGGTTTCTACACTGACAGTGTAAAAAGTTGAGCTGGTGTCTAGATTACCAGTGTAGGAAATAGTTGGAACATCCTTGGGATTGATTTATTCCTAGATACTCATCTAAAAAGAATAGATAAGTTACTTGCTAGAAGATCTGTTTTCTCCCTATTGACTGGGCTGTGGTCATCTGAAGCTTAGAATTGGAGTTCTTTTCCTGTCAAAGAAACTCATTTGTGCTCCCAGAGGTCCTTCAAATCTGGCCAGTCTAATCATTTCCTGGCAAAAAACCATCAGCCAACTTCACTGTTTTAACTGCCCGTTCTCCTTCCGTAACCCAAAATTTCTGTAATGTGGAAATTTTTACTCCTGTATTTCCATTAGTTTCATATGATATTGCTTGGGGCTAGAGCCAGCAGAGGAACAGATTTACATACATCACGTGCTTCGTGATAACTGTGTGCAGCCTTTCTGTCCTGCTGTCAAGTAGTGAGGGAATCATTGGATCTTGGTTCTGATCCTGTATGCAGATGCCTGTGTTCTCTTATTTGATAAATCTCACGTGATGTGATTTTAATAAAATTACTTGAAGTATTAGAATGACATCATTTTCATAATGATCATCGTGCCTGGCTATAGCGGTGTAGGAATGTGAAATTTTATGATAAGCACTGTGGCAGATTTGAAGAATGCCTGTTTTAATCTTGGTAGTTCATAAATACCTTGACTAAATATTTGGCTGTTGTTTTTTTTTTTTGCCTCTTTAGATAAAAGCTTACCTCTGATCGTTTTAGCAACATTTGTAGCTGCCCTGATTGTTGTCTTGATTGTGGCATCACTGGTTATTTTTTTCATGTATCAAGCCTATAATAAAATCAAATACATGTTCTTTCCATCATGCCAGACTCCTCTGAACATAGAGGTAAGATGAAATTTATTTTTCTTTTTCATTAAGCAGAAGTACTTTTAGAAAAATGAGAAGCAAATATTATGGAAAAAAAAAGAGTGATTCTGTTATCTTGTAGTCTTAATGATTAATTGTACGCTTTTTAACAAAATGCAGGAATGTCCAAGGGAAAAATTGGGTAGTATCCATTTTTAGAATTCCACATAACACAGAATGGGTACTGTATCTTACTCACTTCCTTTCATTTACCAGCTTGGCATTATTTTTTTGCTGCATAGAATTTGATTGTTATTGCTTCTAGTTTGTTTCTCCCTTGTTGCATTACACCTCACTAGTTTCTCCAAAGGTTTCTTTGGAAGGAAATCGTGAGTATCTTGGAGAGGGGAATTGACTGAGAGCACCTCTGCAACGAAGGACTTGGGGATAATGGTGGTGGATATAAGCTCGTGGTATGCGTTTGCTGCCCAGAAAGCCTGTCTTATCCTGGACTGCCTCAAAAGAGGCCTACTTGGCAGGTCGAGGGAGGTGATAGCCTCGTGAGTAGAAAAGGAGGCGCTACCTGCAGTACTGCATTCAAGCGTGGGGCTCCCAATGCAAGAGGGCCATGGATCTGTTGGAGCACCTCTAGAGGAGGGCCACAAAGATGGTCAGAGGGCTGGAGCACCTCTCCTATGAAGAAATGCTGAGAGCTGGGGTTGTTTAGCATAGAGAAGGCTCTGAATTTGTGACCTATTGTATAAGCTCACTTTATGCTTTTTATTTTCTGTTATTATTATTATTTTTTTTTACACTGGGGCCTGTAGTGGTAGAATGGGGACAGTTCTTTTAAACTGAAAGGGGATAAATTCGCATTGGATATGAGGAGAAATTTTTGTGATGAGCGTGGTGATGCACTGGAACAGTGTGCCCAGGGAAGTTGTGGATGCCTCCATGGAAGCATTCAAAATCAGGTTGGCTGGGACTTCGAGCAACTTCTTACAGTCCTTGCCTGCAGAGGGGGTGGAACTAGATAATCTTCAAAAATCCAACCAAAACTATTTTGTGATTCTATGAATAGGAGTTGATAGACCATTTTCTGGCTCTATCATTATTAGAATTAGAGCGAATTGAATGGTTTTATTAACAGCCAGGTTCAAAACAAAAGCGTCTTCAAGCAGGGGGACCTACAGATCTCTTGGCCGTAAGACTTTATGGATACAAGAGAGGTTATTTGGATCAAGGACATGTTCATGGAAAAGAACTGCATGAAACATTACTAAAATAAACAGAAACCGTATCTGTCTCAGGAAGCTGGCAAGAGTTGGACGCTGGGAGTGTTCTTCCAGCTTTGTGTATTCTGTGAAAGTCATATTACATTTCTGAGGCATCTTCCGTGTGTTTGTATCATCTGAGAGGCTGTGTGATCAAAGAACTGCCATTATTGGCTGTCCTTTAAAACTCAAAGGAGATAAAATTGCAAGTCCAATCTTTGGAGGAAATTTTGATGTAGCAAATGTCTGTCATCTCTTGACATAATGACCTTATGGTTCACGTCTCAAAAAGGGTGACTGTGCAGTTTCCTTGGCATAGTACTTAGTAGTGATCTCATTCTAGAATAACCAGAGCCTCACATAAATGTGGGTACATTTTGGAATGTGGGTATATCATAGAATCGTGATTTTATGTTTTGAAGCATATCCAGAACTAGTCCTCACGCAGCTTTCTTCAGTGTTTCTCAGATCATTGACTTTAGTGGTGTGTGTGGCCTTCCTAACCTATCTCCTTCTCGATGAGACTCTTATGATATGTAGTGTACAGAGCTTTCTGAATACAGCTGTAATTTAACACAAATCTCATAGTTTACAAGGGCTAATCTGAACTTAATTTGTAAGGCAGCATTTTAGCTCTTTTGTTCAGTAGAATATTGATAACATAATTGATACTGTGTATATTTAACTGAGAATTTATTTACCTCATGGGTTTGATGTAAACAGCCACTTCAGAGAATAGATTTGAAGCATGTAGAACAGCAAGCAGCACTCTTGAGAGCTATATAAGACTTGGTGTCATGCTGTAGCAGCTTGCTTCATTCATTCCTTTTATTTCTTGAGTGGTCTCTAGGCTATAATCAATGAAGTATTGTGATTATATAGGTGATTGACAGCTGCAAACATAGAAGAAGAGTTGAGGTTAAATTGCTAGAGTAACGTATGAACGCAGCTAAACTTCACAACTTTTCATTCCTGAGCTTAAGAGAGTAGGTTGCATGTTATAGGTAGAAAAATTCATGATACCATTGAATACAATGAACTGGAGTTGTATGGCTGTCGTGTTGAGTGGAGTTATTATTTAGGTGTTATATATGAATGTTCATCTTTCTTTGTGCTTCTGTTTTTGCAGGGCTTTGGAGGACAGCTCTTTAGCAGTCCATATGTACCTGCTGCAGAAGAACCAGTAGAAATTTGTTACATAATTGAGAATAGCATCACAGAAGTAAATCAAATTGATCTTAAAGATGACAGACATTCTAAAGAGAGCAGTCGAGATTCGGGAAATTATTCTTCCGATAATATCTCTGAGAGCAAAGGGTCAGAAGAAATACTAGAAGAGGACCTGCTATAACTTTTATGAAAATAAAAGTTAAAAATGGGACTTGTAGTATAATAAACACTTGAACTTTTTTTTATTATGACATAAGTCTCGGGCTAATGAAGACTGTATGACTTTGGAATCCTCGTTCCGAAGTTTCCAGATCTGCACTTTGTTAGTGGAAAATTACATACCTGCTCTGCTGCAAGCTGACTGAAGTTAAAGCACACTGGAGCTGTGGTAGCTTACACCATTTTGTCTGAATAGTCATCTGATGATAAAAGGAGTACTATCTGAATACGGAGAAGAGATCTGTATGCTTCATATACTTGAATCCGATAACCTTGGTGAAAGCCTACTGTGTTGTCCAAGAAGGGTTTCTTTCTTACAGGCTTATTTTGAGTGCCAGTGTGTACTCTGACAGAGTCCTTAGATTATGTTTACACAGGCAGAAGAAAATTGATGCCAGGTACCATTTCAAGTACTTCTCTGGCATCTTCCAGTGCCCTCAGGGATAGTGTTTTTTGAGTCAGCAGATCAGAGCAAAGTATGCAATGAAGACAGCAGCCTCAATGAGGCAACTCCTCCCAGCATCCTCGTAAAATTCCTTACGGCCGTGGCTGCCAGGTGCTCCCGATGCCCACTTCCATGTGTGTCAAGCTGTGTGTTGGGGTGCTCTTCTCCCACAGCACGAAGTAATGTTGGCACATACCAGGCGGGAAGAAGGCAGGAAGGAGGCTTACTCCACTGTGGACAAAAGTTTCACAGTGGAAGTGCTTTGTAAATAGAGGTATGGTGAAATTGTATTGTGCTGCATTTAGAATGGCAGCCAATGAATACATAAAATAATGGAATAATACTTTGAAAAATACTTTAAAAATTACTTTGATGATACAGTGTATTAAGAGGAATATCCTGTTCTTTTTTTCCCTCTCTCATGACTACGCAACTGGAAGTTTAGAGCTCTTGTAATTGAATGGGATTTGCAAATGTGAAATTTCATTCTGTGTTTAGAAGTATCCAAGTTGTATTTAGAAAATGCCTTTTAACAGCACAGCAAGGACACTGTCCTTCAAAGCTTTTCCAGCTCAGCCTCGTCTTGCCAACAGCCAGCTCTTTGTACAATTGTAAAGATGCTGCAGTTGTATTTGTTTGCATACCACTCTCTTCTTTCAAAGTATTTTTTAATAGATTATTTTTAATGACAGAATTGACTTAGAATAAACTAGGTTTGAGTTACATGTGGGCCATTGTGTATTACAGCAAGCAACTGCTGGTGTTTAAGTATTTCTGTTTTTTTTATTTCAAAAATGTGATCTAATTTTATACATTTTGTGTTCCAGTGTTCATTGAAGAACTTAATAAATTTTGCACATTTACTTCTTTAACCCTTTCTCGGTTTGATCTGTTTCCAAAATCGTGGCATTGAAGCTGTAGCACATACTTGGAAATTCCCATGATTCTCTGTTATTGTCCTTCCTGGAAAACACTGCCTGAAGAACACATAAACTTAATTAGAGCTTACGTGGGAACGTCACATCATTTAGGCAATCAGAGCTCAAACTGACAAATGGGAATGTCAGCATCCCACCCGTAGCGGCCTTTGGTAAGAAGCTTCGCTCTGTGAATGGCTGTGAGATAGCAGATGAAAGACAGTATCAAGTTGGCTCTTTGTGCAGTCTATTCAAAGTAATTTTGCTTCAAAGAAAAGTTGCTGTTCCACTGTGAGAACGCAACTTGTTTGTGCAACTCTTCCTCCTAGTGCTTTATGTTCCAGTGGGGCTTCTTGGATTTTTTTTTTTCTCCTCTGAACAACTTGAAGTTCAGACTGTTATTCTTAATTGTGACCTACTTCTACAGTACGGCTTGGGGATGTATTTTCATTTTGGGGATTTTTCAAAAGCAAAGCTATTCTAAACATTTTTCTGAAGTAAGGCTGGGGTGTATTTGTTTTCTGGTGGTTTCTTGTTGTTGTTTTTGTTCTTTTCCTGTCTATCTAGGGAAAAGGCTTCCTCTGGTATTTCAGCAGCTGACTGCAGAACATTGTTTTGATACAACTACTACAGCTACTTCCAGTGAAGACGTTTGCCTCCCCACGTTTTGGTGCTTTGGAAAACAGCAATTTCATAGGAAGGAATATTGCTGTCAGACCTCAACCAATGGTAAAGAAGTTTACAGCGAATGTTAATCAAAATAGGCAGAATTCCTATCTGAAGTAATCCACACTTTTTTTTTGTGAAAATATGGAAGAAAATGAACTATAATGAATATGTATGTATATGTAGATACGTGCATATGTACACATATTTATAAGGAAAGCTTACTTCTAAGATGCATCGGTTCTTTTTAATGTTTCCAGAAGCAGTAAAAACAAAACCTTATTATGGAAATGCTTGTTCTGTTTATACAATATCTAATAAGCAGGAAAAATTAAGTTCTTACATATTTGGCACATTCCCATTCTTGTTGTTTCAGGTGTATCCAGAAATATTGGGAAAATAGGTTGGTGGAACTTCTGCAGTTCTAAGATGAGTTGATCACAAATGCATAGAGGAACTGTGTTCAAATGGGTTGTTTGTTTTTTCCAGTTTCCAAAGTCTTTCTAAAGAATAAGGCACTTTCAGTGTTTTGTCGTCTTGTTCAAAATGTTTCCAACAAGAGAAAACTAGTATTAGCGATTTAGTCTGAAAGAAATCTGAAGAGGAACTAATTTGACCACTTCCACTGGAATTATTCAGTGGGATCGGATACAGCCCTGTAAATAGCCAAATACTTTATCTAGACTGTGTAGAGAAGGATTTGTCAGTACTGATGGTAAAGCATGTTCAAGTGAGCAGGTTCAGCAGGAAGGATTTAGCCAATGCTGACCCTGGGGAATACTTGGAATATAGTCTGCTTTACTTGGAGTATAATCTGGAGTGAGGATGGACAATGCAGCAGAAGCTTTCTCTCATGGGATTTTTAGTTGGAAGGAAATGAGTCTGATGCAAAACCATTTTTGCATGCTGGGTCATGTATACTGTGACTTTCCCATGGTTTCTGCTTCTGGAATGGATTTTGTTGTTTGTTAAGGTTTTCTTAAATCTGATTTCAGAATCAAATGCTTGATGTTGTAAGCTAAAAATATAGTCAGTAGACAATTCCTTTAGTGGTATCTTAGGGTTTAGAAGGCAAGGTGTATGATGAGCGGCTCAGGCCCCTCGGTGTGTCCAGCCCAGAGCAGAGGAGCTGAGGGGAGGCCTCATGGCAGCTGCAGCTCCTCACAGGGAGCACAGGGGCAGCGCTGAGCTCTGCTCTCTGTAACAGCGACAGGGCCCGAGGGAACGGCATGGAACTGTGTCAGGGGAGGGGCAGCTGGGGGTTAGGGAAAGGGTCTGCACCAGAGGGCGGTGGGCATGGAACAGGCTGCCCAGGGCAGCGGGCATGGCCCCGAGTGCTGGAGTTCAAGGAGCATTTGGACACCGCTCTCAGACATAGGGTTTGAATTTCAGATGGTGCTGTGTGGAGCCTGGAGTTGGACTCAGTGATCCTTATGGGTCCCTTCCACTCTGGATATTCTGTGATTCTATGATCATCTGGGGATACTGGGTCATCTTTGCAGAGATGCTTCACTGAATGACAATTACCTGTGCAGTGCTGCTGGCACTGGAGCATCTCTCCTATAAGGGAAGGCTGTGCAGAGAGCTGGGACTGTTCAGCCTAGGGAAGAGGAAGCTCAGAAGGCTCTCCTTCATCAACACGATGAATATTTGACAAGTATCTTCTTTCCTATTACGGCTGGGAAAAAATATTAGAAATCAGTTTAACCAATATCCAGTTTAAGAAAACAAATATGGCATTGTGTGCTGTCAGAACAAACAATTTTATTTAACTTCTTGGGAATTAGTTTAACAAACTGTATACCTAGCTAACTTGTATTGTCAAAGGATCTCGATTTCACAAGAGAATCCAAAGTTTGATGGTATTGCCAAACAACAACTGTTGTCTTTTTTTCTTTGCAGAGGAGTCAGCTAATACTAGAAAATTATTTTTCATCTAGGTATGTACAGACTGTGACTATTTTGTGATGTTGAATTGACAGTGCTAACGTGGCCATCAAAGCATCTGTCAGTATCTGTGAAACTGTACTGGTGGAAGCTACCACCATACAAGCAACACATTTGAGCTAGTTAATCCTACAGGAAATGATATAAAATCAACTCACGCTTGACCATGTATCAATGTTTTTCCATGGAGACACCAAAAAAAAAAAAAAAGAAAGAAAGGAAAATCCAATGCTTTTAACTAATTTTGTTTGTTGTGCAGTTTCTGGCATCCTGAAAAGAATCTCATAATTAGTTCCAGATGTAATTGCTGCCTTGCTCATCCTTCCTGCTTTTTCCTAAGACAGCAAAGGCAAAGCATGCTCAGAAAGAAAATGATGTCACTGTCATCTCTGCTTAAGTTCTAGTAATTGTATTCCCTTTCGTTGAGTGTTATTTAATTACTAAACCTGCCAGGTTTTATCACCCAACTACGAGGAAGTGATATTTTTTTCTAGCATTTCTCTGCGAGCAGTGTTGGCACCTAATCATTTGTGCTCCCTCTGCTGGTCTTACGGCAGCGAATTAAAACTCTTCTCCCAAGAGCTGAGGGGGCACAAGAGGGGGCACTCCTCTGCCCACCCGGGTCCCAACCCAGCCCTATGTGTGCCCTGTTTTAGGAATGTGGCTGCCACTTTCCTGTTTGCAGCTCCACCCCATAGCAAAGCTGAGCACAGCCAGAGCAGGGAGATGCAGACGTTTATCTCACAGTGCAGAATCACAGAATCGTAGGGGCTGGAAGGGACTTACAGAGAAGCTGTGGTGCCCCATCCCTGGAGGTGCTCAAGGCCAGGTTGGATGGAGCCCTGGGCAGCCTGAGCTGCTGGGGGGCAGCCCTGCCCACAGCAGGGGTTGGGGCTGCGTGGGCTTTGAGCTTCCTTCCAACCCAAGCTGTTCTGTGATTATTATTTCATAATATACAAAATGGACATATACTAAGACTATAGACGTTTGAGTGGGATTGTGATATATGCATATTGGAGAAGATCTAGCCATGGGATTCTGCCTTAAATCCCAAGAGAGGTGCCTGTGGGCACTTTTAAGCCAGAATGTCTTTTATACTGGATGTAAAATGTATGCAAAAACTGGCCAGAAAATTTGATGGTAGGTGAACTATTCTTGTTTGCATCCCAGTGGAATTTAAGGTGATACCCTCCAGCCATCCCTGCTGTCCTTTAGGAGGGCCTGTTGTGATAGGACAGGGGAAATGGTTTCAAACTAAAAGAGGGGACATTTCGATTGGATATAGGGAAGAAGTTTTTTATCGTAAGGGTGGTGAGGCAGTGGAACAGGTTGCTCAGAGAGGTGGTGGATGCCCTGTCCCTGGAGACCCTTAAGGTCAGGCTGCACGGGGCTCTGAGCACCTGATGGAGCTGTAGGTGTCCCTGCTCACTGCAGGGGGATTGGACCAGATGGCCTTTAAGGGTCCCTTCCAACTCAAATGATTCTGTGATGCTATGAAATCTTTGTGTCCTCAGCTCTGTGCACTCACACAACTTTGTAAGTATAGTAAAGGCCTGAAGGAGGAAAAAATGAATAGGGGTGATTTTGTAGCTCTACAGCTACAAAGCTATAGCATTGCATCTTTTCCTTCCTACATATGACAAAGATCAGACTGAACATATACAGTTTGTTCTATCTCTGCACTGAAGTAAAACACACATACAAGAAAGATCATTGCTGGGAAGCAGAAAAACATAAAAGATGTTAGCAGAATTTTATGTCTTTTGCCCTGTGGGACTGATGACACCTTGTTTTTTATATATATACTTACATATTTCCATGAGAGGCTCAAAAAGATTTCTCTACATCAGCTTCTCCCGGTACATGCATATATGTATTGGTGTAGCATGCTATACTGGCTAGACTACTTTTAACCCTGGCTGTTTCTGCCTTTACTGTCCACACTGATGTGTTTATGAAGGGAGCAGCAAGCCTTTCCCTCTCAGTTCTGCTGATTTTTTTTTTTTTTTTTTGGCTGAGTCATAGCAAATTTCCACCCTTGCCTTCCTATCAAACTGCGCTGTTGGTCCGTCCTTCCATCCGTCCGTCCTTTTCTTCCTTCATTTAAGCTCCTAAGCACTTATTCACTTCTCTGGTATGACCAATTTTCCCTCGTCCCCCACTCACTCTTCATACTGATTCTTCTGTGCTACACTGATCAGAAAATTTGGCTGCCTGTAGACGCGTTGCTGGTAGTGGCAGCATGAGATCTCTGATTCTCCCTCACCTTGACCCTGTTTTCTCTCTGCCTGCAGTGACTTCAGGAGATGGTTATCAGATACCTGGTTTGTGTTGATTCAGAGCAGTGACTTCCCATCTCCTCCTGGCTACAGTAACTCTCCTTGTGCCTGCATGGCAAAGGCCACAAGGGGATGCCATTGCCCATGCATACAGCAGTGCCCTTTCTTTAAGTGTAGGATCAGTCTGCTCACATTGCAGAGAAACTGTGCAAAGTCTAAATCAGATACTAGAGGTCTGGATGCATCCTCAGAAGAAAGCTGTTTTCCCCTGGTGCCTTCTGCTTGCCTTCTAGATCAGCTGCCGTAACAGTTGCACTTCAGGAATGTTCTCTGCCATAAATTTTTAAGTGCAGAGGACTTCCTGTTTGCATAAAAAAGAAGTATCTAGCACTTGGAATGAAGCACTTTGTTCAACCAAAGTTTTCCTGGAACACATCCTGCCCCTAGGAGGAAAACGATGCCCATTTCTGCCCATACTGTGCATCTTGTCATTTGCAAGATCTTCCTCAGGCAGAGGCCTCTGAGATTTAACGAGTTTTTGTTAACGCATCAAAGTTCTACCATATTGGCACGGCAGCCCTTGACTCTAAAGAACTTCCAAGAGTAACCTGAAAAACACAAATCAATAAAGGTTCCCAACTCTATTTACCTGTTTCCCCCCAGGGCCCCCAAAGTTGCCATCCCCAAAGGATGTTGCAGTAAATACCTAATTGCACTTGGCAGACTAAAACGTTGAACAAATAGATGGCCTTTAGTTTTAAAACTAACTTAAAGCATTACCAATTCTAAACACATCCTGCCTATTTCTTTTTGAGGGACCTTGCTGAATGTCCTGATGGAGGAGATTTTCAAAATACGAAAGTCTGAGGGTGACTGATTCAGATTCAGAGGAAGAGAGGCAACAGTCGCTATTTCCTGGCTATTTCTTTAAAAGATGTATATTTTGACATCATCTCTAGGTCTTGTGTCAGAAGTATCTTTGCTTTACAGTGGTCCCAAACCATCCCTAACTCAGACTCGCTTCCACTCGCACAAAGTCTTTGGGACTGGAGTCACAGTGCTCATTTCAGGCAAAAGGGAAACAGATGAATGGGTTGACTGGATCGTAAAGATTTCACATCTCAGAGTATGATAAACTCAGTGTTATCCTGAAAGTCCTGGACTCTGCTGCAGTCCCCTGCCACTCCTCAGTGTGCCAGCCATGCAGCTTCTTTGTCTCTCTGGGAATACGCCCTGCAAGACTGAGGCTTGAACTCTGTGCGCAAGGCTGTTCCATTCCTAGTAGTGTGCCTGCAGTTAGAGCTTTCTTCTTTGTATCACAGGACATAGTATTCAGGGAACAGTACATAGTATCACTGTATTACACAGCTAGGTGGAGTTTGATCACTTAACCGTGCGCAACAGTGTAGCAGAAGTCAAACTTTTGGTCTGTTTAGCACTCAGAGACTGAGTTTCATCTTCCATTGATGGACTTCGTCGGGAATTTTTTACCTGTAAAACTGTGCATTCAGAAAATGTTTATTTTAAAGCATATTTCACAGCTATACGCAACTGAGGATCAAGATCTTTGCCTCAGAAGTCAAAACTGAAATGTTTTTCTTCAGAACTGGTCTCTTCCTGAGTTCAGTCATTCTGATTCAGAAAAGCCAAGATATGAACTCTCTCCAAGTCTTTCGTCATCTGGTAAGGTGAAAGTAGGGCATGAGTGGGCTCTGCTGGCCCCCGTAAGGACCCACCATTTTGGTACTGAGATCTCATAAGGCTGTCCAGATGAAAAACTGTGTCTCTGCCTTTGCATCCAAATCCTTTGTCAGTTTGCTAGGCAAAATTATTTGCTTGCATAGAATCCTTCGAATAGGAAGAGACCCTTAAAGGCCATCTGGTCCAACCCCCTGCAGTGAGCAGGCACACCCACAGCTCCATTAGGTGCTCAGAGCCCCGTCCAGCCTGACCTTGAGTGTCTCCAGGGATGGGGCATCCACTGACTCTCTCTGGGAAACCTGTGCCAGTGCCTCACCACCCTTATGGTAAAAAAAAAAATTTCTTCCTTATATCCAGTCTAAATCTCCCCCCTTTGAGGGGAGAACCATTTCCCCTTGTCCTATCCCAACAGATCTTGCTAAAGTGTCAGTCCCCTTCTTTCTTATTATCCCCTTTCAGATACTGAAAGACTGCTCTCAGGTCTTCCTGGAGCCTTCTCCTCTCCAGGAAGAAAAGCACCTTATCTTGTACCTCAAAACTTGAATGCAGGAAGGCTTAGACACATGCAATCATTCAATTGTCCTTCCTCAGAAAAACCTACAAAGCAAAACAGTCGACGCTCACAGACTGAGCTATCGAGACTCTCGCAGCGAAGGACACGCTTTCTCAGTAGAATTAAAGACGGCTGGTGGTTTTATGGCACTAGAAGGCAATCCACTTGCTGCCTGTTCCCTGGAAGGAGGTTTCCCCCTTTCTCCTGTGCCAGTGTGCTTCATCAGAGCCCTTACGGCTCAGCAAACTGACAGGAAAAACACTTGACAAAAGCAAATAGCTTCCTGTTGCTTAATACAAGGCCTAAGAAGCTCAAAATCGTAAGGGAGGAAAAACAATGTAATTGCAGCCAGACGCCATAGGGCATTAATCATCCTGCAAGAGGAAATGCTTTGAGCAGTTGGTTTCCACTTTTATTTATTTATGATGCCCACCTTCATAGCAGTAGTTAATTCTGCTAATTGGGTGGGAGATATCCAGGTCCTGTTAGTCTTTTATTTTAATTTTCTTCCTTTTTTTTTTTTTTTTTTAAACAACTAATTATCTGAGATCAAATTTCAAATGGATCCTGAAGTGGTGCTGGGCTGTAGCCATCCAGTTTGAGTGGATCTGTGTGTTTTCTTCTGAATGCTTGCCAGCATGAAAGCTCTGCTTTTGATCCTTCTCTAACTTCTGGCATGCTTTATCACAGCAACAAGACAAGGTGATTTAGCCATCCTCATGTGTGCCCAGAGAAGGGAGTCTCAGTGGAAAGCTGCTTAAAAGAAATGCTTTTGAGGAGCCAAGACAGAGTCTAATTAGGATTTTGTTCATCGAGAGCCTGAGTGGTGCAGGAAACACCCCTTCGAGGTAGGTGAGAGTCAAGGCTGTGTCCTAAAGCTCCACTCGTGCTTTTCAGTAAGCGTGACACCTACAGTAGGCATCAAAGAATGGATGAGGTTGCTGAGGGTAAGAGGGTCCTGTGATCTGGCTTTATAGAAGAGCTGATTTTACAGCTGTTTGGACTGATGAGCGTTGCTTCTCTTCAACACCACCATCAAGCCTTCAGCATCCGACTCCTTCCCCAATCCCTTGTGCTGGATCTAGTAATTAATCGCCATGAGGGTGAATTGGTTCAGTTAACCTTGAATAGTGTTGTGCCAGGTCAGTTGGATCAGCGGGTTGCAGCTGTGCAGCGAGCCAGGGCAGCACCACCTCTGGTCAGGGGGGAAGCCAGAGATTCTCACCCAGTTCTTTTAATGTGGTCACGGCCTCTAAGTGCCCACAGTAAGGGGGGAGGGCTCCAAGTAAAAAAAGGAGCTATTTACATACAACTGTTGTGGGATGCCCATGTTTTCTAGAAATGCTTTTAAGGTCATCTCCCAGCAGTGCGTGCCTTCCACCAGCAGAAATAATGCTTAATAATGTGCTTCTGGGTCCCCTCTTCAAAAAAGAACGGCTTACGGAATTCATCTGTTTTAACTTCCTACTCCTGACCCTTGGAAATTCCCCCACCAGAAACTCTGTCGTCCAAGCAATGCTGTATCTGAATGTCAATATTTGAGGAAGTTGGTTTTTGTTTCTCTGCCCCTGTGATCTTTTTGCAAATGTAACTAGTTAGCATCAATGAGACATTAAGCATCTTCTTACCTTAATGGTCACTTCCCAGATACAAAGACATGCCCTGTCTTAAAAATAATAGTCCGGTAGACAAATTATCCATAGCACACATAGGTTTTTTATCTATCTATACAACCACTCCTGTTTTTGCTGGTTACGAAAGCAGCTTTAAGTAAGCATGCCAGGACTGATTATACTTCCTCTCTGTTTCTAGGAGGTTACATTTCATCAGAAAATTACTGTAAATGAATCACTAAGGCCTTTTTTTTTTTTTTTTCCTAATTTAAGCACTACACTGAGCTGAAATACACACATACCTTAAATGGGCTCAAATATATTACCTTGTAGGGAAGTCTGTTCTAGTTGCTCAATTCCAGTAAATGTACTAAACAGTGCTCTAATTCAGAATATATAAACCAGATCAAGGGCAAGAGGTGTTTCTCTCTTTCCTCCTGATCTCCTCCACTTCTTTTTCCCTTATGCCTGTGTAGTACTTGCTAATTAAAAACAAGACATTCGTGTGCTATAAAATCAAAATGCAAAGTATGCCAGAGCCAAGTCTACAATTAAAATTCAAAAACTAGCTAAGATAAGAAACAAATCTCTTTCCTGGTGTGATATAATTGCTGCAGACCTATTTTTTACTTTAAACTTATTTCAAAGCAGCTTGGAGAAATGTATTGAACACACTAAGCCAACGTTCCTTAATGGTCTTTAAAACCTCATTTTGCATGACTCAGGTGTTCTTGCATATCACCATGGGAATTCCTTCCAGTCAAAGGCAGAGCCTTTCTCAGTGGTGGGTGGATTCTCAAACCAGCGTGCATCTGCCCTGCTGACAGAATGGCTGATTTCTAAGAGGTGGTAAAGAACATCAGGTTCAGAAGAGAGTCACTGCCTTTGGAAACCTGCACTCATGTGCATATCTCATCATGGTCCACATTGGCACCCCACTGCTAACATCACCGGAATACCACACTTGCACAGTCGCATGCAGACTCAGGGATTTCTAAGTTGTCCTGAGGTCTGAGCAGAGTCCGGGCACTGCTTGTAGCTGGTGGGTGTTTGTGTCTCCTTGCGGGGTGAAGACTTGTACTTAGAACTTAGCCAGTTGCGTTAAGTCATGAGAGGGAGTGATGTTCATCAGCTCCATAGCACCAGCCCTAATCACCTCTCCCCGTGCATTTTGGACACTTAGAGGGTGGGGTGATGCGTATGGGATGTCTGAATATGAACACCACGTGAAGATGCAACACAACCTTTATCTCCAATATCAAAATATAAGCATTTTTCTCAACTGTTCTTCACTTTTAAAGTTGGCAATGGTCTGATTTTTGGGTGGTCCTGTGTGGAGCCAGGAGTCAGACTCAGTGATCCTTATGGGTCCCTTCCAACTGGGGAGAGTCTGCAATTCTGTGGTTTGTTTTAATGTTAGGACGATATCAAACAACTCAATTACTTTTCCTCGGATCTTGGTGTACTTGGATATTTGAACTGAAGTGTTTCACCTCTGTATCTCAAATGTAAAAGTGAAATTTGGGGGAAATGTCTTATCTTTCGTGGATCTTATTTTTTCAAGATTCTGTGCTGGTAATTTGTGTGCAGCAAAGTAATTGCCTTGATGTTGCTTTGCTATCTTTATTGGTGACCCACACATAACAAACCAGCAAGATTGGGATTTTAGAGCAGAAAACTGCTCACAAAGGTGAAATACACACTTACTATGATATACGATAAATGAAATACACACTTATTATTGCTGTTATGTGCCACAGTGATTTTTTTTCTACATAGAAGTATTTTCAGTGATTGTTCCTTTCAGAGCCTTTAATTTGGAGTGATGGATGGAGCCATTTCTCCTCTAAAATGTATTTCCTTCTACGTTCGCTTGCTACCTTCGCTTTCTCACGCTTTGTTGAAAAAAGACCAGCAAGAAAAATGAATTTATGCCTTGCTTTCTGATTTGACACTTTGTTTTTTGCTCCCTAAAGTCAAAGAAAAGAAAGCAATATGCATAATTATCTCTGAACTCTTGTAAGTTCTACAGTTTTCTTGGCTTTACTTGTATTTTTTTTCTTTTGGAGCTCATTGAAAGGATCAGACATCGTGTTGATTAGTTCTCTCTTTTCTCCATCTTTGTTCTCAATTCACTCCTCTCCGTGCTCAGCTCTTCTTAAGCTACCAGCATTATGAAGCCACCCTCAGCACAACAGCGGTGAAAGCCACCTGTTTGGTGAACCTTGTCACACACAACCAGTCCTTGTGATTCCTTTCCAACCAGCCATTTAGACTGCAGGAGAGTAATTTCCTTGGGCTTTCACTTACAAGGAAGTTCAAGGCAGGAGAAAGATGGAACAAAACCAAAAGCCTTCAAAGTTTCCTGTCTGGCTTGGCAAAGAGAAAACAGATGTCATTACTGGTTATGAGATTCCTCCAACACTTACAGTAAATACATGTTTCCATGCAAGAGTAGATGAAACCCAGCTTCAGAATTGGTGTATTGAATTGCTCTTCAACATACTTGAGTGCCTCTCTGAATCTTTTTAATGCATGAATTAGAGACGTCACCAAAATCAGTGTGTCTTCTGGATATGCTTTGCCCATTTTGCTATGTGTGTTTCAGAGTAATAAACTGCTCGTGGCCTTCTCAGCTACCCACTTGGCACCGGGTCACCGGGAAAAAACCGTGAGTCATGCTAATGCTGTGTGACCAAAAATCCTTCAGAACCATTAATCAAGGATCTGTGTCTCAGCATGGGCCTGTCACTGGGGAAATCCTATGGTGAAGCTTGTGGAGCAGAGAGTTTTAGTAGAACCGCAGCAGTCAACTGAGAGATGAGTCACTCTTCCCAGAACGGTTGAAAAACAGGTCAGGTGAGTTCACTGCAGAAAAAAAATGTCTGAACCTGCAACTGAATGACTTTAATTTCTGCCATCCCTATCTAACTTGTTCTATTTTCACAACCAATCAATCAGCCAGTCTGCTTTCAGCCTTCGCTCTGATTTTTCCCTTTGTTTATAATTGTTTCCAGCTATCAGCACACCTGTCAGTGCTGAAAGCCATCAGCTGAGATCCCAACCTATTTTATTACCCTTAGAGACAAAGACCTTTGCCTGGAAAACCCACTGTGGATATCAGCAGGCCATGCATGGATAAGATAAAGGAAGGAATCTCCCTTTCGACTGAAGAAGAACTGAACTAAAGCGGAATGAAGTGCTTCATCCAATGTTAGCTGTAAACCAAGAGCTGCCCAGCCTTATCTAGTGCTACAGATACAAGATGCTTGTGCTGTTCTTGGCTGGTTTTCTTTTCATAGAATCGTTATGTTTTGAAAAGATCAACAGAATCACCCAGTCCAACCTTCAGCCCACCCCCACCGTAACCACTGACCATGTCCCTCAGTGCCACATCCACAGGGCTCTTGAACACCTCCAGGGACGGTGACTCCACCACCTCCCTGGGCAGCCTGTGCCACTGCATCACTGCTCTTTCTGAGAATAAATGGTTCCTAATACCCAACCCGAACCTCCCCTGGCGCAACTTGAGGCCACTCCCTTTCGTCTGATGACTGTTACCTGGGAGAAGAGGCCAACCCCACCTTGCTATAGCCTCCTCTCAGGTGGCTGTAGAGAGCAGTGAGGTCTCCCCTGAGCCTCCTCTTCTCCAGACTGAACAACCCAGCTCCCTCAGCAGCTCCCCATCAGACTTGTGCTCCAGACCCCTCACAGCTCTGGTGCCCTTCTCTGGACTTGCTCCAGGGCCTTTTGCTGGAGATCAGATGGCTGTGGATCCTCAGCCCTTGCTGAAGGAGCCTTCAGGTGGCCAAATGCCACTTTGTAGAGGCAGGAAGTGTTCACTATCCCCACTCTGCGAGACTTCCTTTGTTGGCCTCCTGCTGGCACTAGTTCTGCGTTCCTCCCCTCTCTTTAAAGAAGAGAACTTCGACTCAGTCTGCGCAGCCACCAGCACCAGCTACGGGCTGCGGTTAGGCCTACCCTCGTGTCAGCGCTGCGCACAGACGGAGAAAGCGAACAGAGGGCTCCGACCGCTCCGTGAGAGATTTTCTCACGTCAACCGCACGCGGCCGAGAGCGGCGCAGGGCCGCGCCTGCACAACGCGCACGCACGACCTGCGGTCGAGCTGCGGTACCACGCCCCGTAGAGCCCGCTGCTGTGCGGCCGCAGGCGGTGCCGAGGGGCGGGCTCTGCCTCGCAGGGGAGGAGGAGCGCGGGCTGGGCGGGGGCGGACTGGGCCGCAGCTGCCGCCCCTGCGCGGGCCTCCGGTCACGTCCGGCTTCCCTCCGGCGGCCGCAGGCGGATTGCGGGTGTGAGCCGGGCCCCCCAGGCCCGCCCGCCCGCCGCCGGCCCCGCTCCTCGGGCACCGGCAGTCGCCCCGCGGCCTCGGCAGGCGGGCGGGGCCGGGCGGCGGGGCGCTGCCGGCCGGGCCATGTCGTGGCGGGCGGTGCTCCTCTTCCTCCTCCTCGGCATCTTCCTCCTCGACCCGGGCCGGGCCTCGGGCGCAGGTGCGTGCGGCGGGGCGGCCCGGGCGGCGCGGGGCCGAGGGCTCAGGCCGGGAGGGGCGGTGCGAGCGCGGCGGGGTCCCCCCGGGGCTGCCTCAGCGCGGCGGGGCTGGTGCGGGCCGCTGTCTTCCCTCGCCGCCTTCCTTGCGCTCGTGGTGTGACACCCGATCTGCCGCTCCGCCTTGGTGTTGGGTCGGATTTAGAGCGGGAATGCTTTGCCGTTTATTTTAAGCTGAAAGGCCGACCGGCTGTGCAGCACGGGAGGGTTGTGCGCCGGTAGCCCTGCTTGGCTTAGCTAGCATGGTGAGCTTTTGCCGTCCAGGTAGAGCCTGTGCTCAGGGGTGAGGGTGAGTCTTCAGCGTGTGTCCCAGCAAGCGTGGCACTGAAACCCGTGGCTAGGCCAGCCAGGCTTGGTGTTCCTCACTGTAGCTTGTGGCTTCACACTTTGCGACCTCAAAGCAATGACTTGCGGCCTGATGAGCCAGCAAGTGTCCGCATCAGGAGGGAAGAGCCTGAGGGTGGTGAGCAGTTCAGCAAGACTGCATCTGAGCCGGGTAGAAGGACAGGGACAACAATGCCTTCCCCTGGGTGAGATAGTGTGATGTTGGGAGCCCTGTGATGTGTGTCTAGCATCTATGCTAGGTCAGTCCTCTGTGCTGAACTGCGCGTTTTGTTATCCTCATTATTATAAACTGGTGGCCGTTATGAACTTCAATTTGTGCTTTCTGGAACGTAAGCAACATTCCTGGTAGCTAATTCAAATGCACACTGTGCTGCAGAGCCTCTTCTCAGCGCAGCAGTAAGTGTGTTGTGGCACGTGGCAGCTTGATGTTCAGCTACGGAGCCATAGGTCTGAGACTTTTTTTCAATGGTTTTAGAAGCTGGTAGGGGAAATCATCTGTGTCCACATGCTGATGTAAGGCAAAATAATGAGCATGTGGTCCTGAATATGAACCAGCTTCCCTCATCCTTCATCACTTTTTTTTTTTTTTTAAGGGATTAAAGAATGCCGCAGCTGCTTCTGGTGTTTTGTCATGGCAGCCATGAGTTTTGTACAATTAGTTTGTATGGGGTGTCAGACTGCACTGATTGCTGATGGTGTGAGATACCCTGCCACACGCCAGACCAGTGGGGAGGTTGCCAGAAGTGACTAGAAAGTGAAAACTTTTTCTCAAATGAAAGTTTCTAAGTAACCTTTAGAAGACAACAGAGATTAATAGCTTACCTAGCATTTGTAACTGTGAAGACTCTCTGTTTACAAAGCGGAATGGTCCCTCTGCGGTGTAATGCGATGTGTGTTTATTTAAGAGCGCTACACAGAAGCTGAGGCTAAGAGACTAGTGGAATACCTAATTAAAACTTGAGGAACTTAACTAGTTGTTTTGTATTTGGGACTTAGGGCTTAATGCAAGGGGTTTTTTTCTGCGGTTTCCTTCCTGTGCATGAGGGACGTTAAGATCCTGCCCTTATGCCTCTTCTGAAAGGTAGCAGTGTGCTTGAATGTTTTAGTAATTGTTTTTACTTCTCTTCTTATTTTAGAATCTTCTCTACATCTACCAGCACCGAAGAATGTAACAGTTTATTCCTTTAACTTTTGTAATTCCCTGAGGTGGTCTCCTGTTGAAGTGGACGGAGGCTCTGTGTCCTACACAGTCCAGCTTAAAACGTAAGCAAGTAGTTTGAGAAGCAACCAAACTGATTTTGCTTTAATCCAGTAATGAAGTTGGTTTTAAAAAATACTAAAAATGAAAAAGCATGGAAATGAAAGAATGAGCTGCTTATTACAGATATTTTTATGTATATCCAAAAGCATCTTCTGAAGACAGAGATTCTCTGAGCTTCTCATATTTCCCCTGCATTGACTAAAGGTTGAAGACCCAAAGAGCACCCAGAAATGTTGCACAGTTTCCCGTGTAATTCTCATCTTGCTGAATTCTCCCTCGCTCTTTTTTTTTTTTTTTTTCAGTGCTGAAGAGATGCAGGCACTGAAAGGGCTGTGGAGTAAATGCTTGTGAAAGCGGTGGTTTTGTTGCATACCCTTTTCTTAAAAAAAAAAAAAACCCTCCAGGTAGGAGGGATTGTATTTCAGAGCTTTGATAGTTGACTGTTCCGCTGATGCTTTATTTAGCCTTTGGTTTGTGTTGCAGAGGTGCCTCCAACGAGTGGAGTGAGATAAACTGCACCCGTATCGCCCAGACTGAGTGCAGTTTCCTCCCGTTGGCAAAGACACGTCGCTGGACCGTTGTTCTGCGTGTGAGGGCTGAAATGGGGCACAGGACTTCATCCTGGGTGGAAACGGACAAGTTTGTGGCAGAGAAAAACAGTAAGTGTTATTTGTGATGTCAGTATGTCTCTCAAAGGAGGCTTCTTTGAAAAAATGTATTAAGTGTTCTAGGATTTTTTTACTCTGTTCTGTGAAAGAGCTAAGTGAGAGATCTGCACATGCTTGGTTAGCAAAGACTGCAAGGTTGCCATGTATCACTAGGAATTTGATACACACCAATTCCTCTGCAGCAGCGTTAGCAGCCCATTCCTTCAACAGGTATTGAAATAGAAACATGTTACTGATGAATTTCCTTGGATGGTCAAGCCTTGTAAGAACTACAGCCTATGTCACATGCACCCGCGTGGTTTGCAGCAGTTTCAGTATGAACTACCTGTTTCTGTTGAACACAGCTCTTTTCTAACAAACTTGAGCTGTCCTGCCCTAGCTATGGAGCAGAAGGGTGAAGGGCAGTCTTTAAATCTTCTTAGACGTGTGGACAAGCGTATTGATGTTCTTTGTGAGATCTGCCTTCTTCCTTGCTGTGATTGGTCTCAGGATTTGGAAAAGATAAATGTTGAGTTTTAGAAAAGCCTCCAAAATAGAAGAGAAGCAGAAGAATGGGTTTACAAAGTCTTTAGTTCACTTTCTCCTGTACTTTATGATGAGTAATGGTGCTCCATATTGGGAAGAGTGTATTTTCCCTGGTAGTAAAGAGTGCAGGGGTAAGGAATTGCCTGAGTCCTGAACTGAAGATTACAGCTGATGTATCCGTAGCTTGTGATGCAAGATTGTTTGTGCAGGGGGAGAGCGGGATCCTTTGTGGGGTTAGGAAAGCATTAAGCAGATGAGAAAATGTTGTGTTCCCTTTCTTGAAGAAAAGAAATGTTGACGTTCAGTGTTTGCCGAGTACCGTAAGAGTATCTAAATAGAGCTGGGTGTAATACGATGAGCTGTTCAGCATCCCAGAGGTTCACTGCTCTTTGTTTCTTTTCAGCTACCATAGGGCCTCCTGAAGTGAGTGTGATTGTAAGCTCTGACTCCCTTCTCGTTAATGTCACACCCCCTTTTCAACCTGAACCTGGAGATTACCCTTTCCAGTATCATGTGTCCTACTGGGAGAACTCAACGATTACTACTAAAAAAGTAAGAATTCCGTCTGATTTGTTTTGTTCCTAATGCCTCTGCGACTAAGAGATGAGTGAGCATTTCTTGGCAAAACAGCAGTTATGGAGGAAGAAAATGAATGCCTTTTTGACAGCAGAGGTCATCGTTTGGTGGCTTGAAAAAAAAGTCTGGTGCTGGCACGAGTACTGCATGTATTGCAAAACTTTCAGAAACACGGGTTTCTTTCCTCTTGAATGAAGTCAAGGTTAAATCACGCTGCAGCTCAAAGGAGAGAATCCGCGGAGTGTCAAAGGTGGCTTTAAAATGAGATTCAGATTCCAAAGTTTGTTTTTGCAATTAGGAAATTCTGGGATGTGCTTCCTCCTTTTGGGGAATGTTTGTGCTGGCAGCTTCAGAGACAGGCTGCTGTGGCCCGCTGATGCCTGTGTTTCCAGGGCAGAGAAAGGCTGGAGTTCTTTGAAACACGTTGGATGCAGCCAGGAAGAGCCGTCCCTGTTCTCAGTGAGACTCAGTGGTGGGCCTGTGCTGCTGCCTTTCAGAAATGTAAAAATGAAAAAGGAGGAAGAATCAAAAGAACGTCATTTTCAAGCCGATTGCTTAAAGACAGAAGCAGAAAAAAAATCATTTCAAGCCTTCTGTTTCAGAGGCCTTGCTAAATCTGAAACGCCTCCACTTCCTTCCTCCCTTAAGCAAACATGTGTTTTTGATGCGGATTGAACATTTGAGAGTGAAATAAGATGCCGCTCTTGGAGGCTTATTTAGGCTTCCCTGAAGCCCTGGCATGTTTAAAAATTCACTAAAGATCGGTCTTGGTAGGAGCACGGAGGTTTTGTGCTGCCCATCAGCTGTTTTTCCCCTCGGCAGAAAAATAGCGGAAGCACTGCACTTCGGTGTGCCTCTGTCAGCCTCCTCTGATGGTGGAGATGTTTCTCATGGCTCGCTTTTCCTTCCCCCTTCTTGCCTTGCATTAACCGCCAGAGTTACGGCAGCCGTGTGAAAGTGTCTGGCAGCTGTTGTGGTTAAAGCGAGACCTTGCTGCCCATACCCTTGTAGGTGACTTTGGGCTTATTTCATTTAAAAACAAAGAGATTTCAAATACATTTCAGCATTCTTACTTTACCACGTTTCACAGTTTCTCTTGACACGTTAGGGAAAGCTGAGTTAAGAAAGCTGTCCTTTTTTGAATGAGCAACTTAAATACGGGGAGGAGAACTGCACTGAAGACAGGCTCTGATTCTTGCAGTAACGCTTATGTTCTTTTTTCTTTTCCTTTTGAACAGGAGATAAAGACGAGCAATACACTATTCAAAATTAAAAATCTAAAGCAATGGACACTTTACTGTTTTACAATTCAAGTAGAATTGATAACATATTCAGATTCCGGTTTGCTTGGACTGCAAAGAGCCCCGGTGTGTTACAGAACAACGATCAGCGGTACAGATCTGTTTTTGTTCTTTTTCTTACATGATGGGATGGGGGTAGGACATTAGGTGGTGTAACTGGTTACGTGCCCCTATTTGTCAGGAGTATTAAGAAGGTACCACAGATATTAATTTGCCACTAATGACAATTATGAATTAGTAAGTAATGTTTGAGGCAGTCGTTTGTGGCCTGTGTTACCTTGTCCTTAGTCACTGCAGTTTCTGCTGCCCCCAGGAGCTGACCTCCCTGCTAGTTCTGACCTAGTTGAAATGCATGGTCACGAGCCCCCAAGATGTGATGCCGGAGTCAGTGGTGCTTCTTTTACTGAAGCGAATCACATGTTCCAATGCCCCTGGCATTAATGGCATTTTGCTGATAAACTGAAGGTGGAAGAAGGGCAGATTGCAATCCCTGCCTGCCTTCTGCCCGCCAGCAGTGACTCCTCCAGCTCCATTTGTCCTGCTAGCATGTCGGGTTGAAGCTTGCATTAGGCAGTGTGGGCGGGGGGACAGAGCTGGTGATTTCCGTGTGGAATCACAACCAAGCTACTTTTCAGAACAGGTGTTTAGAGTGCATCTGTGGTAGGGTTGTGAGCGTAACCTCAGAAGGTTGATCACCACAGACAGCAAATGTCAGCTTGTTGTATGTTGCTTTACATGAGCTATACAAATATGAATCTACCGTGTGTTCTTTTTCAGAGGCAGCCAAAGCTGGATATATTGTACTCATATTTATATCCGTCGATCTGCTTTTAATTTTCATAATAGTTGGTTTCTTTTGTCTATGGAGACACCAGAAAGCAATTAAATATTTGTCCCGGCCACCTTTAAGAATCCCATCACACTTTGAAGAGGTACGTGTAGACATCTTATTTCTCTTCCCCCTCCCACACCTCCTTTTGCAAAAGACCGTGGTGATCTTGGAGTGAATCCTGGGACTTTTTCTCCTTCCAGGTGACACATATCTGTACTAAGCAGTGTTGTCTCGGTCCTGTTGATCTTCCTCTTTTTAAACAGGAAGCAGTCTTTAAGCACAGTTCTTGATTTAAAAATTCTCATTCAGCATGTATTCTGTATTCCTAAATGTTTGTATTTGCTCGCCATCCTCTGAGGTGAATTTCTTCCTTTGGTACAAAACCCTAATTTCTGGAAAGGCAGTTTCATACGTCGTCTTCTCAGAAAAATCACATGCACGCAGCTTTTACAGCAGTATCATCTGAGTTTTCAGAATCTGAGCTGCAGGGAGCAGTTGTGCTGCAAAAACTATTGTACACGGCAAAGCCAAACTGAGGTTTCTATCTTGAATTTGCTGAAAGGTTTGTTTTGGAGGTTCCCATGCAAAACATTTGACGGTCCTCTTGTTCATCACCCTTGCTATGGTTACAGAGAAAATGGTGCCCTCATTGAAACTAGGGTTAATTTTGTCCTATTACAGAGCTGATCTGAGCTGCAGTTCCATCTCAGCCAGATTACAGAACCTCCTACAATAAGGAACAAGCTTTTGAGTAAAACTAAATCACGCATCGATCTTTTAACAATGTGAAGGTTGTTTTAAATATTTTTTAACCAGGCAAAAACTGTTCAGTGGCAGAATTCTGCCTCAATTTGATGTGGTAGGTGGTTCTAGTTCCCCTGAAACATGGGCTCCGTTTAGTAAGGAGAGTTCATAGGAGGAACAAAACCTTTCATCTGGCTTCTTTTTTTATTTTTTTCTAATCTTCCTTTCTGCGATTAAAAGTTTCACAGATTCAGTGTAAAACACTGATAATTTTGGAGGAAAGGAGGCAAAGGGAATGTCAAGGCAAACAGTAACTATAAGAGAAGAACGACACTGTAGAGTTTTCTGGTGACAGTCAGAGGTGTGGTGCTGATTTATCTCGCACTGAACAAGGCAGAACCTTCTCTTTCCCTTGCCCTGCTGGCGTTCTGACAAACCATTAGTTGCCAGATTCCTGCAGGTATAGGGCATGGCCCCAGCAGTGTAATAGGAAAAAAGAAGTCTTCTGTGGTTTATTCTTTTGTAGGGCTTTGAACTGACATGAGCGTTGTCCAAAGATAAGCTTATCAACAATATGTAACGGTGGGATGCTTTTAACTCGCTTAAGTGGCCGTCTACCTTATTTCTATGGAAAGAGAAGTGATGCATTTTTAACCTTTTCCTTATTCAATCCTCCTTATTTCTTTCAAGGAAATCCAGACTAAAATAAATATACATTTAGCAGCTTTTGAATTGTTCTGAAACAACTTGCCTATAGCCAGTAGTGCTTGCTCTGTCTCTGTAACTTCTAAGATGCCTGTTCTGTGGATCGGTATCTAAACTGTTGTTTCTGCCGTCTTCCAGTATTTGAGAGACCCGAGCATGCCTCATTTAGAGATGCTGGAGACCCACGAAGAAGATCCCCGAGATTCTATAATCATTGTGTCTATCGGAGAAGGAAGCAGCGCATATGGGGACATGTTGGATGGCAACACTTGTTCACGCAGCAGCTCCAGTGGACGTGATGTGACTTAAGGGGCGCCTTTGTGAGAACACCTGTATCCAGTTTTTTGCAGAAGCTCCTGCCTGCAAGCAGTGCTGCTCAGCTCCCACCAGGACAGACAACGAGCTCTGGACAAAAAGCAGCCACTAAGAAATCCTGAGCAAGACTTTGCTTCCTGACAGTGATGTGGAACCTGAGCCTTTTGTAAAGGAGTTTCTGCTATGCTACAGCAGCAACAATATTCTTTCTGCCACAGACTTGAAAGGTGGAATTTGAAGGCGAAATGAACACTAAATTGCCTTAAGACAGACAGCTGGGTACAAATGACTGTATCATCATCATATTCCCTACTCCTCCCCCCGAAGCCCAGCTTTGAGAAATAACGGCACTTTATTGTAGGATCAAGTATAACGAGGAATTTTTAAAATAATTTTATAGCGGCTTTCCTTTTGTTACTTTATTTGTGAAATCTGTGTTACTACTTACTTACTTACTTAAAGTGTATTATAGCCAATCCGGTATGCTTTCCCAACTAGTTTTAAATTTGTCTTCCATGACTGCTGCTTCAGACAAAAATGGCGGTCTAGGAAGACACACCATTGTACTTCCTCCTCCTCCTCATGAATACATACAAAGAACTACTCCAAGAAAGGCAAGGGGCAGTTAATTCTATCCTCCTTGGATCTGTGCGTCTTCATACCGTCATAAAAAGCATTAATCCATGCCTGCAGTGAGACAGTCATTCTTCACAGCAATAAAATTTATATAACTTCTGAGCAAAATAAGATGTCTTGATAGTGATCAGACACTAACATTCTCTTGTTCACTAGCACCCCAGTTCTGCAAGTGCCAGGCTGACTGCAGGCTGTGGTTTCAGTACCTCGAAGCAGAAGCAGCAGATCACAAATTAAGCTTTACATAATAATCCTGTGGGAGCTGGAAGGTGTCTAATAACATAAAAGTAACCGCTTCTATAGTAAAAAGATAGATAGGTTTTATCACAACAACGGTGACTTTTTCTCATGTTTCATACAAGTTTTAAAAAATAAATATGCTTGGTTATTTGCAAGTGGCTTGCTCAGATACTTAGACCTGTTAATGGAGTCTGCCGCTGCCACAGATGCAGGTTATCAGTCACTGCCACAGCTCTTAAGTTATCTCAGCTCCTGCCCTTCCCTCCCTTCTGGGAATACACAAGACTAGTGACAATATTTTCCAAAAGCTTCTTCAGTCTGTGTCCTAGTAGAAGTAATCTAATCCCTTAGATCACGCACCATGCCAAGACAGTGGAGTTACCTGAAGACTTTAGTCAGCTTCAAGCCTGATTAAGATCTTGCAAATCAGCCACAAGCTACGGAGTATCTGCTCCTTCCCTTCATCTGTATTTTTACATGTGGTACTGTAAACAAATAACCACAGGCTCCCCACAGGAACAGCCTACGCGTGTAACACAGGACATAAATAAAAAGCTGTTTAAGCGTCTCAGGTGAGTATCTGGCAGTACAGCATATGACTTGCTAAGTAAGCTTTACTGTAGAGACTGTGTACTAGACTTCTGCTAGAGAGGGTTATTTAGTATTTCTTAGCTGTACAAATAGGCCAGTGAAACAAAAACTGTTGGGGGAACTCATTAGCTCCATTATTGCCAACCGTAGCAGGCTAAGGCATAACCTAGAACATGTAACTCCTCCTGTTCCTCTTGGGACTCTGCTGGAACATTCTGTGGTGTAAAAGACCTAGGGTTACTCTGAATAATGTCTGCACGGTTTTTGCACCAAACGCATTCTGAGCTTGGGATGCTGGAAGAGATGCAGCTTCCACGCTGTCTCCTTTATCAGCAGCTACACAGACAGCAGAAAACAGAGGTAACCTCAGAAAGAAGCTCTTTGCCAGCTGGGTACTCTTAAGAAAAGTTTCTCAACTGGAAACTTACAGTAAGGCACACTGGAAGAGTTCTTCCAGAGTAAAGCATTTACCTGAGCTTGTGCTTTTCAAGCGTCAGATGTCAGACAGCGCCTGGGATTAGTTGGAGGCTACCTTTGTTTCTCACAGAAAGCCAACAACCATTCCCGAGCCCCTGTATGAGAAACTGGGAGACCTGAAAACAAAAGCCTTGGTTTTAATTATTAGGTATTGCAACACTTGCTTACAAGTCCGTCCCACTTCAGCTGTTTAGCAGACTACTATGATACAATCATCTTCTGACGTTTGTTATTTGGAGAATCTAAGATAAATTTTATTGCAGTTTTCTGGAATTACAACCAACCAGACAACATATGTACAAAGCTGTGATTAACACCGGGGAATATATGGTAACTCACTGCAGGATGACAAAATCAGGATGGAAGTTAGTCTAGCCAGTAGCACAATTTCAGCTGCAGTATTTGCTTCATATTCTGTCCACTGGAAAGATTCCCACAAGGGAGCAATTAGATGACTAACGGGATGCAGTAACCATGCACGTAAGTTACATTCTGGAGTTTAATGCCGTTTGGTCAGCAATCTTGATACATGGAGAGTTATAAAAGCTTTCAGACACAAGGTAGATTCAAATGCTTTAAAAACACATAGAACTTACAAGGAAGTCACCAACAGCAAGATGGATATACAATATCAGTCCAAAGCCATAAAACATCGCTGTTCTCCCTTTCTGTATACACCAGCTAGAAGAAAATGGATTTCGATAATGAACGCATTCCTATAAAACACCCTATAAAATACCTGTGAAATTTGGGATATAAATACATTTTAAATGGGGCAAGCGACAGTCCTAAAACCAGCAATTATTTCAACTAAGACCCTTAGCAATCATGAAATCTGCTGCATTCCCATTTGAAATGCTCACCTGTTCTAATACCTAAGGCAATAAATAGGTGGCAGCACAACCGCTCATTTCTCAACACTAAGCTTCCCCCCCCACCCCCCCGCAAAAAAATCTCTTCTGGCTTAAAGCTGTCAGTCTGATTCTCACTTATTCTTTATATTCCCTAACTACAATTCACATCAGTTTCAGGGGTTTTGAAATTCTAATACCAGAAGATACAATAAATGTTGATTGGCATCTATTACACTGAACAGCAAGAAATAAATTCTATGCTGCTACCAAATTTCATTTGTGCAACGGCAATCAAGTACAGTTGGATTGGTTGTGCGGAACCTACTTCAAATAGGGCCTTGTTTAAAAACTCATAACCTTTTACAAAAGAAATCGCTACTTAATTGGATATAACTGTTCAGAACAATACAAAACTCAACCCTTAACTCAGCGTACAGTAGCATTTACCCTCAGGAAATAAAGGGTCACTTCCATGAGCTACCACCCCCCTCCAGGTATCCAAGCAGCCCTTGCTGCCAGCTCTTAATAATCAGCAATAGCTCACCCATGCATAAAGATACCAGCCCCATCCATCCTGCTTATTCACTTGTAGTTCAGCTGAAGTCTCTCACACGTGTGAAGGTTTGGAAGATCGAATCGTAACATTCAACGGAAACTCATGTATTTGAAGAAATATGCCTGAAGATTTCAGAAAGCCTGACTTTCCCTTTTTAAGATATATACAGTCATATGTACATATTCACAAATCTGTCCTATGAAAAGAGGGAGCTTATTACAGAAATTGTAGTTTGTCTCAGTTCATACAATTTAGAAAGCAAAACGAGAACAAATAAATGTAAATATCTACATACAGAGTACAACATAGCAACTATGGAATAGACAATGCTGTATGTGATCTCTCATCCCCATAACTCCTCCGTTCTTCCAAACTTGTAGATCAGAGTGCTGAAAGGAAAAAGGAAAAAAAAAAAAAATCAGGCCACATACAAAGTGGAAAAGGGCATTTTAAGAGCGAACATACAATCTTACACTGTTTACACCACAAAAACCAATGTCCTTCCAGCAATCTTAACTCTTACTCAAGTTAGCATCTATTTTTCTGGTTCTATTTCAGTTAATATACATTACTAAAACCATGAGATCCAGCTGAAGCAACTGCTCAGCAAAATAATAGTCAGGCTCGCAGTAAAATTCCTTTTATAAGGTTGGACACAATGTCATGAATAAAAAAAAGGAACAAAAAGGAACAAAACCAAACATTATTTCCTTCCTGTTCCTTGTACCTTTAATTTTTTTTTCTTACAAAGAAGGGCACGGTCATACTAAATCATAAGAAAATAACTAGTGAGGGAAATGGGAAATGTTACAACAATGAGAAGCAACGATAGGTAAAACAAACCTGACAGATGGACAATTAACTAGAGAAGAGAACTAGTAATACTAAGTTAAAAACTACTGGAAGTAACAATCAGAGATGAAGCACAAGTCTTGAAGGAAAGAGAGAGTTTAAGGAATATGGGTATTAGGAGACAGCACCGATGGAAGAGAGTTTCAATCAAAACAGAAGTTTGGGATATGGACATTGAGAAGAGCATTGGTGATTGACTCAGTTCTGGTCCAAGGAAGACAATCTACAGTGACAAGAATCTCATGTGTTACTGTTTAAACTAATTAGCGCCATAAAAACCAGACTCCAGAAGAAAATAAAAACCATGAATTAATTTGTCTCACAATTTATACCCAGAAAACAATTTTTCAAAGACTAAAGAGAAGAAATAAACCTGAAATGCGTTACACACAGAATGCAATACGAACTAGGGAAAAATGCTTTCAGAAACAACAACAACAAAAATTCAGAAATAAGTTGATCAAACTACTGAAATTAGACTGAAGACTTCAAGTGAGATGAAACTACTCTCAGAAGCCTACCTCCATCAGTATCCCACTTTAGTCACGCAAGACTACAGAACAGATTTAGGAACTGCTATTTTTCCACAAGAACATAACTGGTTTCCCAAACAAAGCCACAGAAGGGTCAGTCAATCAGGATCACTGCCAAGCATTTAACATGGTACTAGAAGCAAAACAGCACATTTACTTAGGTGGATAAGAACTTCCAAAAGAGGAAGTTCATAAAGTCAGAGAACGTTCTGGGAACTTTTCAGTGACCGATCTTGGAGCTTAGACTATCTAATGCTCTCGTTGTCATGCATTAATCTAATAAAATTCATAGTTTGCAGAATGCATATAAAAAGAATTAGTATAGATTCACATCATTTCAAATGTCATTATGTGCCTTATATGCAACTTAAGAGAAGTAAAACAAATAGATCTAATATTACAGAATGCACCACTATCCTCTTAGAAAAATTAGTTATCACTCTTCATAACTGAAAGTTCACCCAGCAGAAACAAACCTAGGCGTATCAGGTATCAGATAAGCTAGCCATTGTTATGAAATAGTTGAGAAAAAGGCAATAGGATGTCTCACCTATTGCTAGTAGGACAGATGCCAAAGTATTTGTTGTACAGAGGTGATATTGCCATTATCCATTACGTCATAGACACTGAATGTTTCACCCAGAATACTGTCATCACTTAGGCATCCATATTCTAAAGTGGTAAACTCAGTGAGACTAGAAACAACTGGACTAACAAGGCTGGACTGTTAGGTGGATGAAGAACTGGTTGGATGGCAGCAAAAGAGAAGTGGCCAGCAAGGAGAGGGAGGTGATGGTCCCCCTCTACCCTGTGCTTGTGAGGTCCCGTCTGGAGTACCACGTCCAAGCCTGGAGTCCCCAGTACAGGAATAAGCAGAGCTGTAGGAGAGGGTCTAGAGGAGGACCATGAAGATGATCAGAGGGCTGGAGCACCTCTCCTGTAAAGAAAGGTTGAGGGAGTTGGGCTTGTTTAGCTTGGAAATGAGAAGGTTCCAGGGAGACTTGAAGGGAGCTTACGAGCTGGAGGGGAGACTGACTTTTTACATGGTCTGATAGTGATAGGACAAAGGGGAATGGCTTTAAGTTAAAAGATGGGAGATTTCGATTAGATGTTAGGAAGAAATTCTTTTTACTTAGAGGGTGCTGAGGCACTGGAACAAGTTGGCCAGAGAAGCTGTGGTGCCTCATCCCTGGAGGTGCTTGAGGCCAGGCTGGACGGGATGCTGGGCAGCCTGAGCTGATGGGGGGCAGCCCTGCCCATGGCAGGGGGGTTGGAATCAGATGATCCTTGAGTCTTCTCTAACCTAAGCCATTCTATGACTTTATGAACAAGAATATGAAGGCAATGAAGAGCCTCTCTGAACAGCACTCTATCTCTGAGAAGAAGTACGTCAAAAGCACTGCTCCTAAGCACTGGAACAAACAAGGCAGTAAGCAGTAGCAAAGTAAGAAAAATAATAATTCAATCTGTTTATAAAATGATTGATATCAGTTCTCTGTAGAGTGGCCGTTTACACTGTGACCCAAGGGATCTCTGTCTTACATGCACCACTCCTCAAGCAAAGGCCAGGGTGGGTAATGAATTGAAATATGGGGGTTCTGAGCTGTGAGCAGAGCTCCACAATGTGGAAAATCAACTCTGGTGTCAGCTTTGGTTAGAATTAACTTTCCAGAGGTATCTATGTGGATGGAAGCAGGTGCGTGCGATACTCCTTTAAAAGGAAGGAAATTAACCCAGGTGTCTTACCTGAAAAATATCAATGCATTCTGGAAAAACACTGCTAATCCAGGGTAAACATTAATGTCTGCAAAGTAAGTAAAAAAGGAAATACTAAGATTTTTTGTACAGAAAAGTGTATCTAAAACACTCATCACCAACAACAAAACTAGGTGGCATTGCTCTAGCAAGGACAAAGCACACTTCCACTCTTCTGGACTTTCTGCTTTTCAGCAAAAGTATTTCCTGTACCTGAAAATAAACTTCAATGCCAGAAGACAACCTATAATTTTTAAAACAATTTTAGATTTTAATTGAGAGTTTGGGTGTTTTGTTTGATTGCTTTTCGGTTTTGCTTTATTTGTTCTTAAAACAGTACTTGTTAGCAGTTCCTGAACTACAGTCACAGCTACCAGTATCTGTATTTTATATTGAATACTTGTTTATCTGGACTGTTTAAAATGTGGTTGTTCCTAACTTCAAGTTCATCAAGCAGTGCTCAAATCCATACAGTAAGGGATTGTGAAGGGTTCAACAGATCAGATTTTCACATTCACAATTTTTAGGAGAAAAACGCTCATAAGCAAACCATCATATCACAAGATATATACCAAGCTGAAGCAGAATGCTTCACATCAGACTTGATACTTCCAGAAAGCAGCAAAGCCCAGTTCTAAAACTAATCAAGAAAGAAACTTACTCTGTGTAACATATGCTCCAAAAAGAATCCACATTGAAGCAATTAGTGAACCAAACATCAGCATAAAGCCTATGAAGAGCCAGACACGAGCACCTGCAGGAAATATTAAAACCTCTGAGAACCACATCGTGTACTATTCATAGTGACATATGATCAGACACTTCTATCATGGAAGGTTCAAATGGAAAGGGTTAAACCCTGTATAAATGGTAAGATCATCCAAAAATTGTCTTCTTTAATAAAGCAGATAGGAGCTGGATAATTGCAAACAGTTAGCAGAAATTTCTCCTCACCTGAAGGGAATGCCTGTAACGTCGTTTAACATTACATGGAGTGCACTACTTAAGAGGTACACTGCCAAAGCTCTGGTTTTTCTGAGGTAAGAGTGGCATTCCAATAAGGTACATAAAACAAACCCTTCCTGTGTTTACTTCAGAAAGATATGTTCAGATAGGTGAAATCTCCTGATTTACTCAGTGACCCAAGAGGTCTCTTTCTCTTACATGCCATCCTCCTCAAGTAAAGGTCAGGGTAGATAATTAATTGAAATGCTGGAGATCCTGCACTGTGAGACACTGCCTGCTCAAAAAGGAGGCTGATGCCATCGTAAGCAACCAACCTGCTCACTCATGATAAAGGAAAAATCTTTACGTCCAAAAATTTACTCCAGCAGACTTGAGAATGAAACACAGGAAAGCAACATAGTCTCGTTCAAAAATGAGTAAATCCTACCAGATTTCCCATGAGGCAAATCACATGAAAACCGATGCTGGGAGCCACATGGGAAATAGCAAGGGAATTGTGAATGAAAGAAGAGAGAGGACAGGAGGCCTACAGACACTGCACAGTGGGTGACATACAGAGGAAACAATGTTTACAATGCACTCTGAAGTAACAGATTCATAAGGAACTCAGCTCCATCGCTTACTACGAGGCAGAAATGTATTTCTCTGAACAGCTATACAGGACAAGCAGAGAAAACTTTAGGTGTTCAAACTATAAAGAAATCAAGTTTTCCCAAGTTTGCCTTTTAACAATGACAGTACTTACCTCCAAGTGTTAATTTTGTAAAGAAATTAACAGAACCTTTGTCCTACTTCTTAGCTTCTGATTATTAGTTAACCACTGCATAAAAACAAACAAAAAGGATCCTTAAAATGTCAGTCTTTCAACCCAGCGTAATTTTAATTTACCTGTTCTTCCTAAGCATCCGTCACTGTAGCTGTCTCCTCTCACCTGTGCATTTGATACAGCATTTATCCTAGTAACAAAAAAGTGTGTACGTTTCAGATTAACAGAGAATCAATTAAAAATCCTAAAGTTTTTTGGTTTTGTTTTTTTAAGGTGTAAAAAATTCTGGAAAAATTACTGACATTCTGTACAGTCACACATTACTACATCTCCCTTAATGGAAGGACTCCAACTGGAGTTCAAGCAAACCCTATATTCCTGCTGAAGTTTTACTTAAATGTTTACATTAGCAGACCTGTAAGCTGAAAGATCAGAATCGCCTTTTTTTTTTAAATTGATTGAAACATTCCTGGTCATTTTTTGGCCATCTGTTTAAGTTTTTAGTAAATCTAAAGTCACTTTTCAGGAACAATAGCAGCCAGTAACGCCGTGGTCTCATGATTATAAGGTGCGTTCTGATGCCTCTCCTTTGCAATGAATAGCACAAATATTCAAGCGGGACATGTCCTGTAAGGAGGGGCAATTTATTTTCTTAAAACAAATTACGCTGCTGAGGAAGAAAAACAAACTTCAAAATACCAAATAAGAAGAAAGTTTTGAATGTCCAAAAGTATCCTTTTTTCTCTCCAATAAAAAACGATTTGCTTTTCAATAAAGCCTATTACTTCTCTCTCAAGCCTGTCACGTTTACATCTTCACCACAGATACAAGATTACTGATAAGTAATTTATAACAAAGTGATTCCAAATTCTACCATATGTATATGGCCTGGTAAAAACGGTGTTTAACAGCTCATATTTACTATATAAATAAAGAGCTCCCTTCTATATACACTTACATGAAAAAAGCTAGCGTTGAAAACACTCCACAGGTATGGAACGCGTGGTTCATTTGTTCTGGCTTAGGGTAAACTACCGCAGCATCTATCATTATCCACCAACCTGTGAAAAACTAGAAATAAATAACACCAGTACTATGAGGCAGGAAGGGCACAGAAGCAGACAGACAAAACATACCGAATGTTCACGTACATCATTTAATTTTCCTTTATCAAATATAGACAGAAAGTTACGAGCTTCAAGTCAGACTAAACGTTTGATAAGCGAGTTCTGCGTACACCTTAATGTGGATGTTTTCATAGAAGCCCTGGAGAATTGGTTCTGTTTCTATTCAAAATTATATCTCAGACTATGGGCGAGTTCTCTGTGCTGCTTTAAGAACAAGGATCCGAGATCCAAAACTCTGCTAGGAATTCCAATCTTTTTTTAATTAAGAGATAGCAGGACCAGTACGTTATTATTAGATAAAATGCAAATTTATGTGATCCATAAAGAAAGATGGCTACCAGTTATACTTGGAAAAAAAATCAAGAAATGTACTGGATCAAGGTGCAGTTAACAGCAAAACTCCCCAAAATTTTAAAAAATAACTGTTTGTTGTATTTCCAAATTGGTCAACACAGTTATGACTCAGCTCCTCTCAAAGAGGGGCAAACACTCACGTATTCATAACTTACCAATACACCTGCAACTATCGAAGCAATGGCATTTCTTCTTTCACTCCAGTCAATACACTCACATTCCGGCCACCGGAAGTTGTCCAAGAATCCTGCCATTTCCTCACAGATTAGATTGCCTTTCTTGTTTTGTACTTACACATGAATTCTTCCATTAACAGCAGTGTTCTAAGTACCTGAAACACAGCCAAAAATGTATTTAGCACAAAACAGTAGAAACCTCAAGATGTCTGACAAACTGTCACGAGCAGTCTTTAAAATGTGTATTTTTGCAGAAGCACTCCACTCACTCTATAGCTGCTCTATTGAGCTACATTAAATAGAGCAGCCTACCTCACAAACAGAATTACAATAGAAAATCAGCACACAAGCACTGCACTCAACACATCATATCTGAAACGTAAGTATATTGCCTATTTATTTGTAACGTGTACAAACACAAAAGCAGGAGCCAAAAAAGCAAAAAAATATTTCAACCTAAGTTTCACCATTGAGCCATAATCCTGTCATCAGAAGTCAATAAAAAGAGTAAGATGCATACAACAGGACTTCACACGCAGAGCAGAACCCGGCCTTTGAGCCTGACTAAGGAATCTTGGATAACAGATCCCAATCTCCAGTCTACACACAAAAAAGAGAATATAGCGTCTTTCTATCACAGTAGGAAAGAGATCACCTCAGTGGAACAACTAATACCAAGGGTAAGGGACGTCCTGCTTTGCAGACGGATGATCAGTCACAGATCTTTATACAGAGGAAGACAAAAGCAAAGTTCATCAGTGTTCCCGTGGCCCTTCCTTGTTTTGCACTCTCAAAATGGTTCCAAATGTACTTCATTTGTTCCTCTTCAGTCCCTGAAACTGTTATCTTCCTCACACAGTGATGGCTACTCTTCCTGCCAGAATCTTTCCCTCATACCCCCTTGGTCACCCACAACAGAATACAACTCATGGTTCCTGTCACCGTCTTCACTGTGGACTATACAGATCGTGCCCTGCAGTACAGCTGGCCACAAGCAGGAGCAAGCAATACACCATGTTTTTATGTTCCTCTACCGAACACAATGGAGCTTATGTCAAACCCACCAAATTTATTATCTTGCCTGCTAATACTCTCACAGAAGGAGTGGCTGAGGGAGCTGGGGTTGTTCAGTCTGGAGAAGAGGAGGTTCAGGGAAGACCTCATCACTCTCTGCAACCACCTGAGAGGAGGCTGTGGTGAGGTGGGGATCGGCCTCTTCTCCCAGGTAACACTGATAGGACAAGAAGGAACGGCCTCAAGTTGTGCCAGGGGAGGTTCAGGTTGAGTATTAGGACCAATTTCTTCTCGAAAAGAGCAGTGAGGCAGTGGCACAGGCTGCCCAGGGAGGTGGTGGAGTCACCGTCCCTGGAGGTGTTCAAGAGCCGTGTGGATGTGGCACTGAGGGACATGGTCAGTGGGCATGGTGAGGTGGGCTGACAGTTGGACTGGGTGATCTTAGAGGTCTTTTCCAGCCTTAATGATTCGATGATTCTGTATTTTTTGAAGACCTATTTTTTCAAATCTGTATTTACAGCAAAAAAATCCAAAAGAAACATACTATTAAAAAGTACTGATGTATTTAAAGGTGATAAATGGTTTGTTTTACCAGCCAATTTAATTAAACCAACTTCCAAATCAAAGAACAGCTGGCATTTAGTACATAGTACTAATATATGTATGTACACTGTACATACATGACATAGTAAGATCCCTTCCCTTCAACTCTACCAAGTCAGTCACGATAAATTTTACAGATAACAGGTGGTACAAACCTCTCCTAATTACCAAGCACCTTTAAGCACTAAGTTTAAAAACAAAACAGAGGCATTTTGCTCACTTGAAAAATCTGTGACAAAACCTCTGTTGTCTTGAATATCAACTGGAATCTTCACAACTGCATTAATGGCAAATGAGTGAAGGAAGGGAAACTAGTGCTACATTGTTTTTTTTTAAAATATTTTTTTAATATACATTCTAAGACACAGAGCAGCCTTCTGCAAATTTTACCAGAAATACTGGCTCACCAGTTTACACTTTGCTTTAACCTCATCTTTGTGCTGAGAAGAGAGGCACCTCGATGATGCGAAGAGATGAGATAAGCACTATCTGCTGGCAGTCTTTCAACAGCAAAGACTCGTAATTGACCGAACAGTTTTCCTGTTTTACTGGAATGGCAGATGTGGGGAAACACGGAGCAATGCATTTGCAACACAACACAGGCAAAAAGTTTGGAATTATTTCTACGTGTGTCTAATGCTAGAAACCAGCTTTGATTTCACAAAGAAAATCTAGTGCTAGAGCAGGCTGCTGGCATTAATGGGGATAAAGGAGCTAATGCCGCTGCCCTTTTTCCTAGTACAATGTACACATTAACTGATGCCATGTGGAATTCTGTAAAGGAGTCTTTCATACAATTACCTCAGAAGAGCCACACTTGAGAGTAAAAATAAACAAACATTTCTCTTCATATTTCTATAGGTCTGCATGTGTAGAGACTTCACAGCCACACAACCAAAGGTGGTTATGTGCTATCCCTTCCTGCATGATGGAGCGTTACTTCGCTCCATGCCTACCGCACAAACATTCCTGTCCGTGAGAGGACAACACTGTCCCCGACCAAGCAAGAACAAACTGGGACTGAAAAATAGAAGGGACAGTTATACCTGCTGCAGAAATAACACTCAGTAGGTGCCAGCATCGGGGTTAAAATATCTAGGATATCACTGAGGCAAATGAGGCAAAATGACAACATACCACACTAGGGCTGGAGCATAAATGTTTCTTCATCAAGTTAGATTCTCTGTCCCAAAGGGACTGGTTCCACATGAATAACATGTAAAAGCAGTGACAAGAAAGCACAAAATGTTGCAGAGGGAGAACTGTCTCAGGCTGCAATGCCACCAGGTTTCAAAGAACAGGGCCTCCTGTTTCCAAAGCAGAAAGCAAAGGACAGGCTAGAGGAAGAGCCATTGAAAGCCATGAAGAAAACTGTATTCCTTCTTTCTTCAAGGAAGAAGAAAGCACTTTCAACAAGCGGTCGGTTAGAATATGCTTTAAACCACATACTTGCAATACACAAAAGCTATTAGAAGATATTCGGCAGTCACTGCAAGGAACTTACAGCAACACTTCCACCCCGCTCTGTGCCAGTGGTCCGTGCTGGACCACTCTCCCATTTTTGTCACCACGTGCAGTTTCACTTTCAGTTTCCCACACGCAGTCCTGTATTGTCTGCCTTTCAGGTACGGCAGAAAGGACAGGAACTTTTGGATTACCAAGCCTACGGCTGTGCGGCCAAGACATGGGACGGGCAGCGGCCTCCCACGCCGCTCAGCACGACACCCGGCTCCAAGGCGCCGTGACCGTTCTGTTTCCCCACCGGGCTCAAGCCCCCCACAGCGGCGACCCAAGCCCTGACAGCGGCCGCTGCGCCGAGGGCGGCCTACGGACCTCCACCTCCCCGCCCCGAGCCAGGCCCGTGACTCCGCCAAAAGGTCACGGCCCCGGGGCGGGCAGAACGGCCGGGCTCCGGAGCACGAGAAGCACGGAGCCGCTGCGCGCTGCCCCGGCCGGGACGAACGGCGCCGGCCCGAGCTCACCCCGGCAGCGAGAGGGGACGGTGAGGAGACGCGGCGGGAAGCGGGAGCCGCCGAACGGGAGCCGCTGAGCGGAGCGCCGCAACGTAACGCACGAGCCGCCCCCGCCCCACGCGGCCCTCCCGCCCCACAGCCCATCACCCCCTACCGCGGCGCGAGCGGGAAACGGCGACCGCACGTACCCCCGTCCTGCGCGAGACTCTTCCGCCTGCCGGGGGGGAGGGCAGAAGCCCGGGCAGATCGGCGAGCGACGCGGTCCTCCGCCAATGGGAAGCCGGCACCGCACGTCACCAAAGGCCGGGCGAGGAAGGAGCGCCGCGATTGGACGAGGCCGCTGCCCACACGAGCGAAGCCCCGCCCCCTCTGTATCCCCGGGCGGGGGCGGCCCCGCCCTCTCCGGCTCTGCTCCCCTGTGCGCAGGGCTCGGCGCTCTTCGCGTCGCTTACTTCCCGTACTGACTTCTCTGCTGAAAGAGGCGGCACCGGCACCCTAGGCACAAACTTAAAAGCAACCCTCAGAACAAACTTCTCCTAAAATCTGCCTGGCACAACAGGGTGGACAGCCGGCTTTTAGAGAGATGAAGGCAAAACACAGCAGTTGCTGTGTTCATTGCAACTGAATTGCTCCATCCCACATCTAGTGCAAATAAAAATTTTAATTACCACTGTTGGGTTTTTTTTTAATCATCATTGTAATAATTGTGGAAAGAGTGGCTTTTCCACCTGGCAGCTTTACATGCTCCCAGCACAAGGCTGACTTTAAGTGCCGAGAATCAGGTCTCTTCTACTCCATTTAAAACCAAGTCGCTTTAAAAGGAACACAAAAGTCATTCCGTATGCTGACTCATCCATTACGGCAACTTCAGTATTTAAACTGCTGACACTCCTCTTCATGGTGAGCCAAAATGGATTCCATCCGAGCCGGACTTATTGGAATCTGGCTTCTATTTACGCTCGTGCAACAAATCCAACTTACAATTAATGCTTTTTGCATCGGTCACTGGATTCGTTTGAACAGCAATTCAGATCCAATTCCTGTGCAACGTAGTGAGAATTAAAATCTGATCTTTTTCAGGCTACTGTGCCAAAGGACATTTAAACAAGGAGGGATAAAGGTCAAACTAAAGGGCGCAGCCAGACTTTTACTTCCACTTTGTCCTTACAGTGTTTTACTTACGCATCAGTTTCATGTTACAAAGAGATAACAGCGCTGTAGAAACAATTAAATTATACACCGAGAAGTTAAGCGTGAATCTTGATTTAAGCAGAAGGAAAATGAGCTGAAATAGGGTGACTGAATTCACTTGTTCCTTAGCAGCATTCACAAAGAAGTCAATTAATTACCCTCAAGTGAACATCAGCCACCCCAGTTCCTCTCACCTGGTCTAACAGCCGGGTGGATTTTACATTTTCAGTGAATCTGAAATTTCTCTAACGCTACAGGCTGAGTTACAAAGTGCATTCAAAAACTTGACAAGGCAGGTGGTGAGCTAATACGATCCTATTTCAATGTAGGATTTAACCACTTCAGTAGAGAAGACTTCCACCCAAACCTTCTCACATCTTCCCTTTCATTTTCCTTTGCGTCTGAACCAGAAGCCTCTGTGTTTTCCACTGAAGCTTCGTAAGCCTTCTGTGCTCGGACGATTTCCTTGTCTGCACTGAAGTGCACCATCTGCCTGCTCAGAATAGGAACAACTAAATTGAAGCTGTCGATTCTTTTGTTTAATTTCCTGATATCTTCTCCGAATTGCTCACAGATGTGATCCCACTGCTTTTGCCTACGCGGCGTCATTGGCTCGCCGAGCTTCCTTCTGGATACCACTATACTCTTTCTTAATCGTTCGATCGTCTCCCGGATTTCCTTCTGCAGGAGGATCCACTCCGGCTGGTACCCGTTGTCGATGAGAATTCTGTTCAGGTTGTGCGTCATAGGATCGATATGCGGACAGTCGGAAAACTTCTGCAAAGGTTTTCCTTTCCCGCTGAGGTTGTCAAAATCTCCTTTTGCCATTGACTCCTGGATGAGGTCCTCGACCAACCGTTCAACTGCCTGAGTGATCTTCACCTTTTTGCTCTGTCTCACATCTTTGGCCCTCATAAGGTCTGCCGCAACATACTGGCTTTCGAGCTTCCGCGTTCGGTACGCCAACACTTGCTCACTAGCACGGTCTACTCTAAACTGCATGTACTGCTTTTCTCTTTGGCTTGGCGTTCCATAACCAACGCCTTCGAAACTCAAGTAGTGCCTGTGCTGTGGCGCGTTTGATTTGAGCCTGTCTTCCTCCTCCTCTTCCTTATTCTCACTTGATTTCTTTTTGTTCGCCACATCGTCAAGTACAACTCGGTACGCCTCTTCTACTTTCACAAATGCTGCCGAATCTGCTGTGGTGGAACCGCTGTCTGGATGGTATTTTTTGGCAAGACTTCGATACGAATTTCTGATATCATCGAGTGAACACCCTTCCTCAAGCTCGAGAATTTTGTAAGAGTCCTTGACATTCCTTTTAGGTTTGTAGCCCGACAACATTCTATTGCCGCAGATATAGGAAAACAGCTTCAGGCTTCTTGGAATCATCGCTTGAGGTACCATTAAATGATGTCCTATGGTGTTAGCCAGCATCGTATAAAACCAGTTTCTATTTCTTCAGATGCGGCTACATTATAAACAGTGACCTACAAACACATTAAAAAAAAAAATCATATTAAGTATGTTTACGTGAACTTACACAGTTTGTTCAGGTCTCATCTTGTTATATCATCTGAATCAAAGAAATCCCTACAAAAAATTCTGAACAGTATACAATGTTCTTTCTTCTGCAGACTAACAGTGAACTCTGAATTTCTTGTTAATTACTACCGAAGTAGTAGTATTACAATGTAAATGAAAATTAATTCACAATACAGCTTTCTCCTGCCATAGCAACACCAGCATAGGTCTGTTTTGCACATCTTGCTTCCCAAAAAGTCAAAGCTTTACTGTCTTTCTGCAAACTCAGTGCAACGTAAACTGGAAATATGCTTTCAAGTTGAGCAATAACTGCTGGAGCAAATATCTCCCCTTTCCTCTACACAGTTTCACTCAGCCATCAACTGGATTTTCTGTTCCCATATATGAATGCCTCAAGACCTACTACCGAGTACATTCGTAAAGGATTTCATTAAACTACTCTCTTGAGGTTTTTACAGTAATAAACTCAGTAGCATTCACTTAAACTACTGTATCCCAGCAGGGCTCCCACGTCCTAGTGGCCCATCTCCTCTATTTGTGCTATGTGAAGCTGTTTGGCTGGAGCTCAGAAAAGATCAGTAAGTAAACAAATACCTCATTCTGTCAGGAACCGCAGTGTTTCTGAACAATTCTGAGAAACACTTCTAGCAAACGACAATATAAGTCTTCAGATAAAAGTCAAAAGTAGAATGATTTACAAAGTGTATACAGAAATCAGCTAACTACTTGTTATTAATGAATGTTCTAAGAAAAATGCCACATCTACAGTCTGTGCTAAAAAGAGACTCCTTTTACAGATTCATCACTTATTGCAACAAATCCCCTACTAACTTCTTTGCCAAAGAAGAAACTAGACCAAACCAAGTTTAGTTTGAGTTAATTAATACTGCTTATATGTTCTGAGTATGACAGACTTTCTTTCCACGTCCTTTCCTCACTAACCCTTGTGAAAGGGGAAGGAAGGGAAAGGAGATGTGTACGACACTAGATGAAATACTGCATCTATCTTGAATGTTTCCAATTGGTTTTCTGTTTTTTATAATCACAGAATCATTAAGGTTGGAAAAGATCACTAAGATCACCTAGTCCAGCCACCAGCCCACCCCCACCGTAACCACTGACCACGTCCCTCAGTGCCACATCCACACGGCTCTTGAACACCTCCAGGAATGGTGACTCCACCACCTCCCTGGGCAGCCTGTGCCACTGCCTCACTGCTCCTTCTGAGTAGAAATTGTTCCTAATACTCAACCTGAACCTCCCCAGGCACAACTTGAGGCCATTCCCTCTCATCCTATCACTGTTACCTGGGAGAAGAGGCTGACCCCCATCTCGCCACAGCCTCCTTTCAGGTGGCAGTACAGAGTGATGAGGTCTCCCCTGAGCCTCCTCTTCTCCAGATGGAACAACCCCAGCTCCCTCAGCCACTCCCCATCAGACTTGTGCTCCAGACCCCACACAGCTTCATTGCCCTTCTCTGAACATGCTCCAGGGCCTCAATGTCTTTCTTGCAGTGAGGAGCCCAAAACTGAACACAGTCCTGGAGGTGCAGGCTCAGCAGTGCCAAGTACAGAGGGACGATCAGCTCCCTGGATTTGTTGCATAACATGCCATATAGATTACTGCTTTTTCTCCTACTAGGTGGTTGGTAAAGATAATTTTGTTCCCTTTGTTCATAAAACCAACATACCTACCACTTAAATGGAGTCATCAATGAATACACTCTTGAAATTCAACATCCTGATAGGAAGCTGAGTTTCTCCTAAATCCATGGATTTGATTTCAACGTTCTTATCCTTAAAAAACGGAGACTTACACCCCAGAGCCCGCTCCAACTACCCGGGGCTGGCTGCGGGGACAGGGCCGGGACGCCCACGCCGGGGTGAGGCCTAACCCCGCCGCTCCGGCTCCCAACGGCCGGCCCCCCACAGGTCGCGGGGACGCGCTGGCACTCACGAAGGGAGCCCCCCCACGCTTCAACGGGGGTTACGTAGGGCGGGAGAGACACCCCTCCGCGCGACGCCACCTCACCTGCTGCCCGCCGCCTCCCCGCTTCCCTCCCCTGCTCTCCCCTTCTCTCAAGGGCGACTCCCCTCCACCCGCCGGGGGGAGCCCGAGCGCCGCCGCCCGCTCTGCCGGGAGACACGTGACCTGGCGGCGCGCGACCGGTGGGGGCACACGCCGCTGGGGGCATGCGCGGTGTGGCTCGGCCGGCGGAAATATGGCGGCCGCAAGGGTGTGCGCTTCCGTTTTCGTGTGTATAGCAGTGGACTCACCTCCACCGTGCCCACTGACCGCGTCCCTCAGTGCCGCATCCACACGGCTCTTGAACAACACCTCCAGGGACGGTGACTCCACCACCTCCCTGGGCAGCCTGTGCCACTGCCTCACCGCTCTTTTCGAGAATAAATGGTTCCTAATACCCAACCTGAACCTCTCCCAGTGCAACTTGAGGCCATTCCCCCTTGTCCTATGAAAAATATGGAATGCTTCAGGAATTTGCATAACATTTTAGGGTTGTGAGGATTCTTTTCCCGACTTAAATTTTCACACATCCTGGCTGTTACAAGAAATCCTGGAAAGAAAGAGACAGAAGTGTTATTCTTCTTTCATTTTTATAAGAGATAAGACTCTTGTTCTGGCAGTTTGCTGTTCAGTCATGGATAGGAAATGTGAAACAGTCCACAGATCTAAAGAGGGAGGGCTACAAATACTTGCTAAGCAATGCTTAGGGTTTTTATAGCATGCATGTCTCCATAAACCAGGAGGTTCCAGTACAGCGTCTGTGTAGCAGCACACAAACCATTAGTTGCATGGAACATTTGAACAAACTTGGTGGGTTTACTTTGCAAACTGCTTTAGGGGTGTGAAAAGAATGTGCTTCAGTTATACTTTTCCTCACTGCCTGACTTTAAGAAGCAGAGGTACTGTTCAGTATTATGCTGGCACGTGCTAATTTGGTTTTCAGTGGTGAGTGGTAGCACTGCAGGCTTGTTGGTTGCTAACCAAATGGCTTCACGTACTGTCATGACAGGATTAGGATGCTGAAGAGGACAGTGTAGGACTCAGTGGAGAATAAAATTACATTACGTTTTATCCCTGACGATGTTTGTATTAAGTTTCTTCTGAAGGTAAAACATGTATTAATCAAAGGGAGCACGATTCACATACGTGCAAAGACATGAAGATAATCGTTATGTATAAATCTAAGGATATATTTCATTACAGTGAATAGAGCTGTGGGAGTTAGGCAGGCTGTTTTTAACTGAAGTATTTCTGTTTAGTTGTAGACCATGAAAGCTGTGTTTTATTTCTGCAATTTTCTTTGTGACTCCTCACTTGTTAGAAGATGTACTATTGCTGTGAACAGCATGGGAACTGAGCAATGTTCTCAGCTTTCTGATGTCATATTGTAGCTTTTTTTTTTTTAGGGTTGAATACTATTAACGTTGTAGGACTGATTGGTGGGGAGGAGTTGCTTCATCGTTAGCTAAGGAAAAATGGAAAGAGAGAACAGTGCACACTGCTGAAGTTCTTGGGGAGGTATTAAGGCAATGCTGCTGGGCTTCCATCAGACAGGATAAGAGGGGACAGGGCAGCATGCAGGTCTGTCTGCTTCTTTCATCCTCTCATCCTTTTCCCTGGCTTTAGGGGATCAGAAGTCATTTGGATCTGAAGCAGGAGCAGAAGGAAAACTCAAATCCATCAGGAGGACTCCTCAGCCTTTTGTGTGAACGTGCTGCAGGGTCTGACGCGGTAAGGAAAGATGCTCCAAGCAAGATACCCCTCTTCACAGCCCTTCCTCTAGGACTGGCTGTCTTATAGCTTTCTTTTTGTCTAATATGCATGCAAGTTGCTTTGCAAAAAAATGTTTTTGGTG